>NC_054380.1:34009375-34330000 GCF_017654675.1 Xenopus laevis
TGAATACATTTATAAATAACTAGGCACATAGATGCATTTCAGATCTATTTTAGGAGCCTCCATATTAAAAAGTGCTCCAGGGAACCAATCTGACATTTGATGACCGCAGCCACAAGCCAGAGAGAAAATGATCAAAGAAAAAGCAAGAATCAATCCTACAGTCCCTTACCACATTTATTGGTTGTGATGATGGACTCAGCTTTCCAAATAAGCCCTATGAATATTTAATACCGTTCCCATATAAGAAATGGTGTTATAGCAAAACACCAACAGACATCTCTTCATTCACTGGTATGTTTTCCACTTGTCAACCTACAACAACATTAGTATAAATGTATAATTTCCATAACACGCATGCAAAATGTATCTTTTTTGTGTATGCTTCTTACTCCGGGTGCAAAATTGATGCTATGTGTTCACAGAGAAGGGCAGAATATGTGCCAATTATGTATTTTCACTAAAAAATTGGCATAATTATATGTGGTTTTGCTCCATTTTCCTTGATTAGTCTTGACATCTCTGATACCTGGCACTTCACATTGCATTTTGTCACGCTCAAAATATTGTTTTAAATATATCTATAGCACACTTGGACCTCACATCCCTCATTCCTTTTTTTCGTGCCAATGATTTTCTTTGTCATTGGTTTTTGTTGAAATTTTAAAATTAAACACATAGGGGCAGATTTACTAAGGTTCGAGTGAATTTTCGAAGTACAAAAAGTTTGAATTTCAAAGTAATTTTTCGGAGACTTTGACCATCGAATAGGATACTACGACTTTGAATTTACTTCGACTTTGATTCGAAGTAAAAATCGTTCGAATATTCGACCATTCGATAATTAAAGTATTGTCTCTTTAAAAAAACTTCGCCAAATCAAACTTTTTCTAAGTCTTTACACATCAAATAAAAATCGTTCGATTGTACGCTAAAATCGTTTAGTCGTTTGAACAAATGATTTTTATTCGATCGTAGGATTGCCAAATTCCGTGAAAAAACTTCGAATTCAATATTTGAATTTTAAGTTTTTCAATTCGATGGTCGAATTTCGAAGTTTTTTGTACTTCGAAATTCGACCCTTGATAAATCTGCCCCATAATATATCAAGACAGAATATAAAAGGTCAGGAAAAAGAAAATACTCCAGATACAATATACAAACTTTCTTTTTCTCTCAGCTTTGAACCTAGAAATTCACATCTCATGCACATGGCCAATAGTTATAAAATGAACACCTACTATCAGTGCCGGGCCAACGCGGGCAGGCGCCCTAGGCAGCCTGGCCCGGCAAAGCGGCCAATACACGAGTGCGCATGCGCGAAAAGACACATGTGCGCATGCGCACTTTAGTTTTTCACGCATGCGCACTAGTATTTTTTGCGCAAACGTCGGTCAGAGCAGGGACCGGACTAGGGGATAGCAGAGGCAGAGAAGGTGCGTGCCTGGCGCCCCTCCAGCTTTGCGCCCTAGGCACGTGCCTACTCTGCCTACCCCTAGTTCCGGCCCTGCCTACTATTGTTTGTAATTCTTTATATTCATCTTTTGAAAAGGCATTGTGTGAAATTCTCCATGCTCCCTCAGAGATCACCTGACCAGGAATAATGCAGATTTAACTGCAACAGGAAGAAGTGTGGGAGTAAAAGACAGGACTTTGTCCATTTATTGGCTCATGTGACCTGACAGGTATCTGTGGCCTTGGATTGTTTGTGTGCTGGGCTGCCCTCTGAGGGTATAGGGGGTGCAGTCGTACCATGCTCAGACCAAAAGGGCCCCCCAGCTGTGCTGCATTTTCTAAATTAGCCGGGCCCCCCTTGACAGCATGCACGCTGAACCAGAAGCGCCAAAGACCCAAAGTGACAAAGACCCAAAGTGGCAAAGCTGCAAAAAGACCAGAAGCCACAAAAGGAGCCACAGCTTAAGCCCCGAAGCCACAAAAAGACCAGAAGCCACAAAAAATGCTAAAGCCCGAAGCCACGAAAAGAACCGAAACCACGAAAGTATCCAAAGCTGAAGTCACGAAAAGACACAAAGCCACAAAAACTGACGCTGAAGCCCCAAAGCCGCAAAAATACTCAAACCCACGAAAGGAGCCAAAGCTGATGACCCAAAGCCTCGAAGTAGCCAAAGCTGAAGGTCCAAAGTCACAAAAAGACATGAAAAGAACAGAAGCCAAAAAAGACGAAGATGAAGCTGTGAAGCCTCAAAAAGATCAAAGTTCCTTGTATCCAAAAGATAGCTGTCCCAAAGGCTTACTTTTCAGTAAAAAATTTCTTTATTTAAATTATCATTAAAAATATTTGGTTACATTCAGTCCCCCCAGGCCCACCTTACGCGTTTCGCACCTTCCGGTGCTTAGTCATAGGTGTATCTGTAGACCACACAACCTCTGCGGGATTTATAGGAGGAGATCAGTTGAGCCTCTTGGAGAGGAGAGAAGTATTCTGGATATTCCATCTGAGCACGCGCTTGCCCTTAGGACTTAATCATGAATTTGATGTTACTTGTTATACGTGAAAAGGCTAATATTGATATCTAGTTTAAAAAGGGAGCAATTGACGGTCTAGGAACAACAAATGCAAAGGAAGTGAGTGGTACTGATGTTTGGTTATTATACTAATTTTGTGAGATATACTATTATACATACTTAAGGATTGAATTTATAAATAGTGACTATTGTATATACATAGCAATTGGATTTATAAATATACACACAAGTAAAATATTAAGAAATTAAACCCCATTTGGGCATGGTTGAACAGTAATTAACACAATAGGGTTAATCCCTCAAAGATTCTGATTGGTTTTAAACAAAGTGGGAGGGACTGATAGGGTATAAATCCCGCAGAGGTTGTGTGGTCTACAGATACACCTATGACTAAGCACCGGAAGGTGCGAAACGCGTAAGGTGGGCCTGGGGGGACTGAATGTAACCAAATATTTTTAATGATAATTTAAATAAAGAAATTTTTTACTGAAAAGTAAGCCTTTGGGACAGCTATCTTTTGGATACAAGGAACTTTGATATATGTGTCGCCTGTGAACTGGGGCGAGTACCTAAGGCTTCACCAGATGTAAATCAGAGGTGGATTCCCAATTTTGATATATTAAGCCTCAAAAAGACCCAACACCACAAAAGGAGCCAAGGCTGAAGCACTGGAAATACCAAAAGCCACAAAAACAGCAGACGAAAACCAAAGAAGCTGTTATTGCCGAAGACAACGAAGAAGAACCGAAGGTAAGTTCCACTGAATACCAATGTGTTTTTTTTATTATACCCCTGGCCACCAATGTATTATTTTAATCCTCTGGTCACTAATCATTTTTTTTAATATGTAAGGGGGGCCCCCTGACCACCAATGTTTTTTTTCAACTTGTAAGGGGGGCCCTGACCACCAGTTATTTTATAATTTGCTATGGGGCCCCTGACCACCAATTGTATTTTTAACTTGTATGGGGGGGTTGCCACCAATTTCTTTTTCTATGGGGACCCTGACCACCAATGTTTTTTTTAACTTGTAAGGGGGGGGGGGTGGCCACCAATGGGTTTTTTACTGTAGTGTGGGGGGTCTAGGATGTGACCTGTGGTGGTGGGTGAGGCACAGAAGTTTTTGTTGAAGGGACCCCATGATTTCTGATGGCGGCCCTGTTTGTGTGCACCGTGAAAGTATGGTCCCAGTGGGAGGTCCTTAGTTCTTAAAATGGCAATTTTCTATTTAGGATTACCCAACTGAAAACGTACATAATATATTTTATTAGTATTTTATAGGATGGCTAATTTTAAGCACATTTTAAATTGGTCTACATTTTTTCTTTTTCATAGTTTTTGAATGATTTGCCCTCTTCTTCTGACTCCAGCTTTCAAATGGGGATCAATGACCTCATCTAAAAACAAATGCTCTGTAAGACAACACATTCATGGGGGAATGTAATAAAATATTTGCTATGCGAAAATTTATGCCTCTGTGCGAACAAATTTGCTTTGTGCGAATTTAATATAGCTTTTGAGAACCCAGAAACTGCTTAGCGACCACTTCCAACAATGGGAGAAGGTTTACGAATTTTACAGTTAGCACCAGTGCGCAGTGAATGTAATAAAACTTCTTACTGAAAAAGTTGTTATGTTTGCTTCAAAAGATTACGACACCTTCAAGCACTTAAAAGTGGGCAATATGCAATTAAAATTTGCAATGCGCAATTTAAATTTGCAATGCAATAACAGTTTAAGAAAGAGTATTAGGATTAGGCCACACTGGGCATTTTGGGGAGATTGGGGAGTCAGGGAAGGCGTTTGGGGAGATTGCTCGCCGCAAACACGAGGCGATTAGTTGCCAGGCGACCAATCTCCCTATACGCCTTCCCTGACTCTGTGCCGGCTGCTAATCACACGCAGCGAATCGTTTCCAAAGTCGTCTGAAGTTTCCGCAACTCGGGGCCACTTTGGAAAATGAATTGCCGCATTAGCGCTGGCGTTTTTTCATTTTAGCCAGGGAAGGCGTTTGGGGAGATTACTGTTTTTTTTTATTACTCATTTTTCCAATCAGGCCCTCTCCTATTCATATTCTAGTCTTTTATTTAAATCAGTGCATGGTTGCTAGGGTAATTTAGACTCTAGCAACCATATTGCTGAAAATGACTGGAGAGCTGCTGAATAAAAAGCTAAATAACTCAAAAACTACAAATAATAAATAAAAAACAACTTCAAATTGTAAAATGCAAAATGGTTTTTGATATATTTTTAAATAGCCCTATATTGTAGGTGTAGTTGTCATTAAAATGACTACATTGTTTCAGTGATCTTAATAATTTATATTTATAATATTTTATTCTGACAAGATTTGTAAAAATTTAAAAGGCAGATTTATAGACTTTCTGTTAAATGCTCTGGTTTACCCTTCCTTTGTTTTCTACTATAAAACAAACAACCTAAAGGAAAATAAAGGAAAGGAGAATTAAATACAGAATATATATAAAACACCCACACACACAGACTTTTACTGTATTTCACTTAGGGACATATGTATATTGATATGACTAGTAGATATTTTGTATGTTGAAATTTTAACCTTGAATCACCAATTTCCATATGTGCCACATAAATGGAACATCATTTTGAGTTATATTATCACCTAAGATAGTATCCCATCTACCATGCAACATTTTAATGAACTCTGGCCTATCTGTCAAAATTGAAGGGAAATACCATGGAACATAATATCTGGAAGGGGAGCTTAACTTTACTGCCATGGAAACAGAACATTGGTGAGAAAGTCAATCCTACCAATGCAAGCTGAAATTATATTACTAAGAATATCTATTAAGAAAAAGGGTTTTGGTTAGTTTCACACCTACAGTTTGTACATATGTGAGATTCATTGTAGTCGCTTCACCCTTTTAATTTGTTTTGGATACAAGAAGCTACCTTTTGAGTTAACTTATTATGATAATTGGAACATATACAGAATTTACCCCCATATGTAATAAAAGGCACTAAGTTTGCCCAGGAGCAGTAACCCATAGCAACCAATAAGATGTTTGCTTTTAAACAGATGACCAGTAAATCCTATCTGCTGATTGGGTTACTGGCCTGGGCAAAACTTAGGGGCCCATTCACTAAGTTTGAGTGAAGGAATAGAGGAAAAATAGTTCGGATTTCGAATGTTTTTTTTGGCTACTTCGACCATCGAATTGGCTACTTCGACCTTCGACTACGACCTTCGACTTCGAATCGAACTAAAAATCATTCGACTATTCGATAGTCGAAGTACTGTCTCTTTAAAAATTTCTTCGCCCCCCTAGTTCGCCACCTAAAACCTACCGAGGCCAATGTTAGCCTATGGGGAAGGTCCCCATAGGCTTGCTAACAATTTTATGATTGAAGGATAATCCTTCGATCGATGGATTAAAATCCTTTGAATCGGTCGGTTCGAAGGATTTAATCGTTCGATCAAACGATTATTCCTTCGATCGTTCGATTGAACGAATTGCGCAAAATCCTTCGACTTCGATATTCGAAGTCGAAGGATTTTAATTCGGCAGTCCAATATCGAGGGTTAATTAACCCTCGATATTCGACCCTTGATACATCTGCCCCCTAGTGTTATTTCTTACATTATCTCCAAAGATTCTAAACTCATTTAAAAACTTTGGCTAAAACAATTCTACCCTGATCATCCTGCTCAATTCTAAGAATTTGAATATGTAAAGATTTGATAAAGTGAACCGTTAGTCCGCCCATGCAAAGTCAGAGGTAAAGTGCCACACTCACACAACTCACTGTTTGCAGCCTCGGGTGCACGCTGAACTCCTCTCTGCACAGGTTCTCTACACGTGGATAAACAATTGCAGCAGCACTCCGATATGTGAAAAAAACTTTTTATTCGTGCAACAACGGCAACGTTTCAACGAAACGTTGCCGTTGTTGCACGAATAAAAAGTTTTTTTTCACATATCGGAGTGCTGCTGCAATTGTTAGTCTGCCCATGTTAACCACTGCAAAAATGACTAAATTCCTTTTTTTTAATTAGTAGATGCTAAATCAGGGATTGTGTAACATTGCAATATCTGTTTAATTGTTTTTACTCATTTAAAATGTTATTCCTTTTCACAAAAGAATTTGAACCATTCACATTCCATGATGATGATGTATCATGTCAACTTTGGATTAAAATGTGTAAATGGAAAGATTTTAAAGTTGTTACTAGTAATCCAAGGTCCTTCTACATACCAGAGATGTTCTAAAGTAATCAAGAAGTGAAAGCCACACTTAAAACTTATAGAACAATTTAAAACATATGTACAATGAATCAGTAATGAGAAAAATAAAAAAAATAATAACAATAAGACACGTTTTGTTTTTTCCTTAAAAGGAAAAAAGAGTAGAAAAACTTTCTCACTGAGAATAGTTTCTGAGCAAAGCTCTGCCAAGAAAAAAGCAGAAAAGGAATAAATAAACTTGCAGGGGTCTATAAAATATGAATTATATCATACAGATGTAAGTACATAAGGGTAAGGGCACACTGTAAGATTCGGGGAGATTTAATCGCCCAGCGCTTCGTTTTCCGAAGTCGTCCGATGTTGCCTCAGGAGGCAGTTCAGGGAGATTAGTCACCCGAAGAAAAAGCGGTTTGTCTTTGGGCGACTGATTTCACCCAGTAGCTTCGTGCATGTCCGGACTGAGAATTAAAATAGGCCCTGGAATTTCAGGTACACAGAGGCCCAATCAGCCCACATAGAGGCGCAAACAGCCCCCACCAGCCCACTAAATACTGACTTTCTATGGGACTTTATAGCAGCCCCTCTGGCATTTGCCAGAACCCACAGATTCTGGATCTACAGTATTTCATGTATGTGACAGTTTCCCTTGTTTTGAAATTGTCTTTATGGGGATGCTTAAAATTTGGAAGGAAGTCTTTGGTTTGCTTATCTGTGGGGGATGAGTGACATGTAGGTTCCCCAGGGAAAAATATTTTTAGTTTAGCCAGGTAGCTAAGTTAACATTTTGATTTCAGATTGCACAGAGTGTGACAAAAACCATAAAAAAACAAAAGTCTTGAAATTGAACAGAATTTATTTTCCATTGAAGACTTGAAGTATTATAGTCTTTTCTTAATAATCTAGGAATTCTAGGTTTGGCTGGCATATTTTCTTGGATGAAGTCCAGCAGTTTATAGCAGCATATATTTTTTTCTGTGTGTTTGTTGCAGATTTCTGCTTCCATCATTTCCATGGAATTTGTCTTTTCTTTGTCATTAAGTCTTTTCCTATGTCACCTTGAGATAAAGGGTGAAAGTATTAGTTTTCCATTAAGTTGTAAGACAAACTACGCAAAATATGTAATGTAATATTCTCAATTGTACATCTACATGTTCAGTTAGCAAGGTCAAGCATCAGATCTGTCTTGACTATTTTCGACACATAACAGCCAGATCCACTTGTTTGGGGAGGTTGACAAATGAGTGGATCTGGGCCCACGTGCTAGGCCAAGGTAAGCTCAACTGATCGTTGGAACTAGGTCCAACTATTGGATTATCCAGCAGGGCCTACAGAAACCCCTTGAATAAGGACTGTGTCAGCTGTCCAATGTGCTTCTTGTTTCATATTAAGCAGATATTTTGGCCAGGTATCAGCTGTGCAGGCTACATACATGGGCCAATAAGTTCCTGTCTGAAAAGACTGAGGTTCATTTATAAACAGTGGGCAAATTTGCACCTGGACAGTAACCCTTAGCGACCAATCAGCGAGTTGGCTTTTTTCAGCCATCTGCAGGTCGAACAGTGAAAGCAATCACCTGATTGCCATGGGTTACTGCCTAAGTGCAAATTTGCCCACTGTTTATAAATGAGCCCCAGCAGTGTCGGACTGGGACACCAGGGGCCCACCCAAAAACTTTGACCAGGGGCCCACCAATTAATCTTAGATAAGGGGCCCACTCTTAGTAATATTATTCTTCCTCTCTTCACTCAACCTCTATTCTCCTAGTCTCTTTTCTTTACATAATATAATTTATTATTCCATCTATTTAGCCTCTTTATTCTCATAGAAATAGGGAATGACCATGAAATAGGTCAAATGTTAAGGAGCACTAGGGCCCACTGACACCTGGGCTCTCCGGGACTTTTCCTGGTAACCTGGTGGGCCAGTCCGACACTTAGCCCCAGTGTCGGCAGCTTTCGTCTCCCCATTTATAGCCACCTTTAGTCAGCTTCACCCATGAGATTCAGGTAGTTCAGGTGAAGCAGAACAGAACCAACATTAATATTAAAATAACTAATTAATTAAGAAAGGTAAAATGTGTTTGGTACAGGCAAGGCTGGAATTAGGGGTAAGCAGAAGAGGCATGAAGATGTAGTAGCAGGGGGGCACAAGGCATGTACCTCTTCTGCCGCCTTTCCCACTTCTGGGCCTAGTCCCCCACTGCTTGCTGGATATTCTTCATGCTGACAGGTCATCAGCATGTACGTTCACACATGCACCATGGGTGGGCTGGTTGGCAGCGTTCACAGCCAATCATGTGCACTTGCACACTGGGTGAGGGCTGAGAGCTGGCCGGCCAATTGCCTAAGGTGCCCAGCTGGCTTGGCCCGCCTCTTGGTATATGTTCCAAAGGCAATAGCCAAAAGCACACACATATACAGGGCCGGATTCACACAGTGGGCACCCCTAGGCCTGCTGTCGTTCCTCGGCCCCTATCCCCTCCTTTTAATTCACTCAATCATCAGGACCGGAGCAATGGGGATTGGGGCATGGGAGATTTAAAAAACTATTGTATCTCCTGCTCATCCCCATTGTTTCTGAAACAATGTTGGTGTGGTTGGGCAATCTGCCTCCCTAGGCCCGGGCCTTGGTGGCCTCTCCACAAATCCGAGCCAGCACATATATATTTTACTACAGCTGTATAAAAACTGTGGTTTTGTTCTGACCAAATTATAATAGTGCTAGCAACTGCTAGTAATAGGCTTCAACAGTTTGCTCTTCAGGTAGTTCAAATAAACCAACAAACATCGAGCTAGAGGACCGGAGTTAGAGTCAGGTAATAAACTGTAAAATTTATATTTCACTGAATATATAAAAATACTAGGTATTTACAAGGCACTAACTCAAGCATTACAAAGCAATGACTCTAGCATTTATTAACTTTAATTAGAATACTACTAGACTTTCAATAGAAAGGAGAGCTGTCAAAAATCTAACCCTAAAATAGCACTTGGTAAAGACAGATTGTTGAGAAATGCAACAAAGCAAAAATCCATTTCACAATTCACTGAGATACAGCTCTCTCAGGACTGAGTCATATCTTTATCCTGAGACATGGCCCACTGATGCATTTCATTTTGCCCTTATAATTTACATATATTTTTAAAAGTTAGTTTCTTTATTATACAGTTTGAGAAATGAACAACATATAACATAATTCTCATTATACCACGTTTATAGAGTCAGTCAGTGTAAATCAAGATTGTACAAATGCCATTACTTTCATTGGTTTCTTAGTTCAAATGTATTGAAGACATTTATTTAATACCCATGGGATTTCATATAAACAAATGTATAGTTATATATATTCTGGGTATTATTCAGCAATACAAGGACATCTTACACAGGAAAACATATTAATCAGTATTGTGTTTAAGTTGACTTGGTGAGTTTCCAGAACATAACTATAGAGGCAGGAGAACCCGGGGATAACAACAACAATGCTGCACTTCACTGCTCAAATTCCAGAACAATGTCCAACAACATCAGGGTTGAATTCATAAAGCAACGTTGTGCAAAATCTTTCCCCCAGCTCTGTAGAACCAGCTGCTGCATTAAAATGAATCCTCCTGATTTCTGTAAATCTGACTGCATTTTCTTGCAACTGGGGTTGGCAGCAATTAACGCACTTCTCCCACTGATCGGATGCTTGAAAACAGTGTCATTTAATGAAGACAAAATATAAAATAATAATTTCTGTATGTCAGATAACAGCAGGAGAATCAACATTCTCATTGGTGATTTTCTTGCATCTATAATTAAGTATTTGGGCAGTAGAATTTTTGTCATTAGTACATATTTTTGCATGTATAATTATGTTTTTCATTAACATCTATAGAAAACTAGGGGACTTGTTGGATCAGTTTTGTGGTATGGAAGACCAGGTGTATAGTGGGCCCAGTGGTGGTTCAACAGATGCTCAGTTCTAGAAGCAAACTATCTTCCCTAATAATTACATTAGTCTGTGTAGGGAGCATAAAAAGATTTCAATGAAGGGTCCATAACGCTTCATCCCAACAGTGTAACAACTGTGCCCCATCACCCACGTAGCTCCCCAGCTGCTGGACTGGGGAGGGGGGATATCTTAGAACTATAGAGGAAGCAGAACCTGCAGTCTTGGCCCCCTCAACCCTGGGGTCTGTTTCCTTATAGTTACCCCACTGGTTCATTCTAATATCAGCTGCAGGAGAAATAGCTTTGATTTATTATAAAATTACATAAATAAAAGTTAAATAGTGTCGTTGAGGAAATGTTTTTTGCCCTGCCTGGCTGGAGTTTCATATGCCTATGAGTTACATAGGGACCACCACTCAGCATCCACCTCCGCCCCACCCCGACCATGCCTTCCTCCTTGGGTGGTTTTGAATGAGCGGGGAATAGTCTGCAGCATCCTCGAGGTGCGGTTCTGGGTTGATGGGGCCCACCAAGTTTTTTTCCTGATGTCCTGTTGGCCCAGTCTGACCCTGACCATGCCCTTGTTTGCATAGAGTTTCACTTTTCTGCCCTTAAAAATACACCTGATACAGGGACAAGTACTTTCTGCAAAATAAACCACACACCTGTCCCTTTGTGGGGGATATGGGGGTCATACTGCTTAAAATCAAGGTTCTGTTGGAAATAATTAGCTTGCACTGTGGAATGTATTGCTGGTAATGGGAGGAAGGGGTGGTTTGCAATATATTTCTAGGGGACTGGGGTGCAGTAATTACCATGGGCAATTCAGGGGCAAGAGGACAGAGCTCTTATACTACAGTATATTAAAACAATGGGGCACAGAATAAAAAAAATCAACATTGCACATGATGAAATTAAGTTCTGGAGTGAATCCTTTAATAAATAAAGAAAAGCAGACAGAGATGGGGTTAGAAGGGGGCTTAATGGATCTGGGTGTCATTGTTTTGAGTTAACAATTTCCTTAATTCAATATGAGATAGTTCCAAGAAAACCTTCTGTGCTGCTTTAAAGCTGCATTTGAAACTGTTAACTGGGCACTGGCTTCAATATTGTATTCAAAAGAATATATTATGATAATTACGAAGCAATAGTATTAGACAACCCTAAACACAGACAGCAGACAGACACATTTGCTGTCATTAGTTTAACTGCTCTATACTAGAAAAACATAACTGCTAACTGAGTGCTGTAGGTTATTGTACTTAGCCCAATATTACACCTGCTCCAGCACTAGAAAAATGCAATAAGTAGAATACAATTTAACAAAGTAGTACAGAGATTCACCCATTTACGAGCAAGGCAGATGCCATTGGAGAAAATTAAATCATATTAGAATACAATACATGCAAGCTTATCATTTTTATTTTAATAATATGTATGATACAGTTATGATACAGGTATGGGACTTGTTATCCAGAATGCTCCAGGGTTTTTCCATAAATTGGGATCACTATATCTTAAGTCTACTAAAAAATCACTTAAACATTAAGGGGCAGATTTATCAAGGGTCGGATTTCGAAGTAGAAAAAGCTTCGAAATTCGACCATCAAATTGGATTGGAATTGGAATACTTTGACTTTGAATATCGAAGTCGAAGTTTTTTTACATTGAATTTGGCCGTTTAAGGTCGAAGAAAAAATCGAACGTTTCAAAGTATTTCATCCATCGATCGAACGATTTTTCTTCAACTTCAAATAACTTAGAAAAATGCTCTAGAAGGTCCCCATAGGCTAACATAGCACTTCGGCAGGTTTAATTTTGCGAAGTATTGAAGTCGAAGTTTTTTTAAAGAGACTACTTTGATTATCGAATGGTCAAATATTTGAACTATTTACTTCTAGTCAAAGTCGTAGTATCCTATTCGATGGTCGAAGTATCTAAAAAATTACTTCGAATTTTTTAACTTTGAAAATTCCCTCGAATTCACTTCGACCCTTGATAAATCTACCCCTTAATAAATAGGATTGTTTTGCCACCAATGAGGATTCATTATATCTTAGTTCCAGAGCAAGGTACTGTTATATTATTACAGAGAAAAAGTAAGTACATTATAAAAATTTTAATTTTTTGATTAAAATAGAGCCTATGGGAAATAGCCTTCCTGTAATTCGGAGATTCCTGTAATTCGGAGATCCCATACATGCATAAGATGTCATTTCTGTAATGATAAGTCAGCATGCTGTTTATACCACACAAATACTTAATTTCTTTAACAAAACTCATCAGTAAATACTTGTAATAATGATCTGATGAACTTAACAAATTTAGCAAAAGTTTCTTTTATCCTCCCTCTCCAAGTGCATTGTCATTCTTCTGTGATTGTAATAATAAGTATGCATAAATTCAGCCACCCGGAGCGCTGGCAGAGAAGTCTAAAAGGAAACATTACACTTTATAAAGATTGATTGCTTCTTGTTACGCTTTGCTAATGCAATTTGCAAATCAGGCTTTAATTAACATAATTGCACAAATTTTCAGAAGAGAAGATTACATTTTGTTAAGCAGCATCTTCTTCTCTGAAGCATAGAAACTGATGGCTGATAGCAAACTATCATGCCATTTAGCCGTATGGTGGTTTATTTCTGGGAGCCACTTATCATATTTTAAAGGAGAAGCAAAGAGTGAATAGGCGGATGGGAAATGGGGCAGGTTAGTTGAAGATATTTCTTTATGAGCTTATATTTGTTTTAAAAACTGAAATTAGTAATGAAAAAACTGGCCAAACCATTTAAGTAAAAAAAAAAAAGCACATAGAGGACGAATACGGCAGTATACTTTACTAGAAGAATATTTTCAACCCTGAATTGACAAATGTTAACTCAGTAGCTACTACACCATTGATGGTTCCTGAATGTTTTCTTGGTGCTTGAAATTGTAGCTGAACAACTAAAGAAAGATAATGTTTTCTGGATGTTTTTAGTCATGATAAAAGTTTTTTTTTGTATCCACCCAACAATAAAGGCCTTGCAGGTTTCCTTTAAGCAATAAGTAACAGCAGAACTTGAAGCAGCATTACAAAATAGTGGTGCCATTGGCAAATGAAGGTATGCCAGGTATCATGACAATATTTTTTAGCTGACAAATGCTGTTGGAGAATATACAGGTGTAGCACCTGTTATCCAGAATGCTTGGGACCTGGGGTTTTATGGATAAGGGTCTTTCTGTAATTTGGATCTCCAAACCTTAAGTCTACTAAAACATAATTTAAACATTAAATAAACCCAATAGGATTGCTTTGCTTCCAATAAGGATTAATTATATCTTAGTTGAGATCAAGTACAAGGTACTGTTTCATTACTACAGAGAAAAAGGAAATCAATTTTAAAAAAGTGAATTATTTGATTATAATGAATATTATTATAACTCATTTTGCCCATGCTAACTACTAGTTATAAATGGTTTTGCAAGAAATTATGCATGGCAATAGACTAAAAATATACACTAGCTTACATATCTGGAGAGTGCCTTAGTTCATTTGCTATTGGCATCAGCAACCCCTAACAACACAGCAAAATATTATTTTGAAGAATGTCTGTCATTGTAGTTGTTTTAAACCCTAAATAGAAAGTTAAAGAGTAGTTAAACACTATTTGTAAGGAACTTTACACTTATTTTGCGCCCTTCTAACCTTCATTTTGTATTAGTTGCCTAAGAAAATATTTTTGGTTTTTCAGAGCATAGGCGTTGCAACTGGGGGGCCACAAGGGCTATAGCCCCTCCACAATTTTCCTCCTCTGGTTTTGGAAAGTTTTTTTTACAATTTTTTTGGTTTGTTTTTATTTTTTACTCATTTATTTTTTGCTGTTTTTTTATTTGTGTGCAATTGTGTGAGCCCCGGAAGAGGAGATGACAGTGTCACTACGGGGGAGAACTTGTTCCCCGGCCCGCTAACCCCCTTCCCCTGCGGCCTACCTGAAATTGTGCTAAAAGCCCCGCCTGCCACAGAGACCAGAAGATAACACAGATGTCGGGTTGGTAGTGTCACTATGGGGGTTGGGGGAGCATGGGGGAGAAGTTGCACCTGGGCCCACCCACTCCCTTCCACTGTGGCCTAACAGATTGCGCCACAGCCCCGCCTGCCACAGAGCCCAAAAGAGAAAACAGTGGCGGGCTGGCAGCATAACTTCGGGGGAGCATGGGGGAGAAGTTGCACCAGGGTCCAGCTCCCCCCTTCCCCCGTGGCCAGATAGAGATACAGCGTGAAAAAGCCAGCACTTCTGAATCTGTGGCCAACTGTGATTCCACCTCTCCACCAGGCGGCCTTGTGAATCATCCTAGGTGAGGGTGAGTAGCTGATCATCATTGTCAATGTACTCTCTGTTTGTCTCTTCTCCGACTATAGGCAGTGTGGGTTATTTATACATGGAATTGCATCTTTGCCATCCTGCTATGGCTTTTGGTGGGTATTTATACATGGAATTCTACTGTGCCATCCTGCTTTCAGGGTGGGGCTATACAGAAAATACAGAGTTAAAGATCTTAGTATAAAGTTAATCCAGAAAATGGTCCAATTGCATCTTGGAGTCAGGAATTTTTTTAAGCAAATTTCAGAAGCTTTAGAAGGGGTTGTTCTTTGTATCAGCTAGAAGTTAGACAGGTTTTACTTAGGTCAAAAGGCTAAAAGTGTCTTTTTTTTTAACCTAAATTACTATGTTTATATATAATTATTATGCTGATACAGTGGGATTGGAGAATGTGTACAACGGTCCCATTATAATATAACATTGCTATCTAACTAGCATAAAAGGGATCCATGTAGTGAGAGATATTTGAATTTTTCACATTACTAATGCAGTCACTGCACGGCTTTCCCTACTACAGGTTACACAGTGCTCCAGGCCTACAGCTCCTCATGCCTTGAATTTTGGCAGAGCAATAGAGTGAGGCAGTATATCTGGAGGTGCTAGAACTTATAGGCTTGGAGTGCCTGTGCTCACTGATTCTTACTATATAATGCATTCTTGTACTTATACCAGCTTTGTTTTATTGTATATTGTGCTTGACCTGCCTATTGTCTATATCTTACTGCTTATGGTACCATTGTCCATTGCTCTCTATGTATGTATTTGGTGTGCCAGTTCCCTCTGCTTCTTACTTTATAATGTTCTTTATAGTGCTTGTGGTGCTTTCTCTATATTATGATCTTGGGAGATCAGTACCTACTGCTCCTTTGTATGTCTTTTGAGTATCTCACAGTCTATGCATGTAATGTACTTTATGTTACAGAATCCTTTTCCCCATAATGTGCTTGTATTGCAGCATTCACAGCTCTCAGTTAAAATTGTACATGTGGTGTTAATACCCCCTTCTTGCAGTGCAAGACGTTAAGCAAATTTTGCCCTCCAATGCTATGGTTTGATTTTCCTGAAAATTTAGTGAAACCACACGGGAAATGGCCAAAAGGCTACATGCAACGCCTGTTTACTACTTCTTGGGCCCCCCCTGCCATAACCATCTTCTGCTGCCTATGTTTCAGAGGGCAGATATCATTATAAACCCAACCCATTTTATAGAATCAATAAAACTTTGATACACAGCTTGTTCAGTACCCAAAGGTCTGCAGTATACCAACATAGAATATGCACCTGTAAGCTCAAAGAGCTGTCCATAAGGATCAGCTCCTGCCCAACTGACCAGATTAAACTAGGCTGTGTTGCTTTCATATTCTGACATATAATCAAACCAATCATCTTTCTAGCAAAACAGGTTCTTTTCCACTCATTTTGCTATTAATATCGATAGCATGCCCATTAACCATGTCGGTTCAGCATACTGCCCAGAGAATTTTTTGACTCTTCCCCTTCCTTCTCTAGTCACATCAATACCATAGCCAAAATATAATGTTTTTTCCAATGTCCTTCTGCTAGGATCCAATGCCATTCTCTTGAATGAATGAGAGTGCTATTCTAAGCACTTTTGTAATGTATATTCATTATTTATTTATTTTTCATTCCAAGATATTAAGGGATACATGTACTGTTAACATGAATGAATTTTGTTACAACAGCACCACCTGCTGGTTAGTTTCCAACCAGTCTGACCACCAAGTAGTCAAGGAAGTTGTCAGGAGAAAGAATGGAGATGTTCTTCTGCTTAAGAAACATTTGAGAAAGTTTTCTATTTTTTTTTTCATAAGCAGAAAAATATCAGAGCAGCCTCTTTCTTTCTCCTGACAACTTCATTGACTATTTGGTGGTCAGACTGGTCAGAAACTGACCAGCAGGTGGCGCTGTTGTAACAAAATGCATTCATATTAACAGTACATGTATCCCTTAATATCTTGGGATGCAAACAAAATAAATAATGAATGGACATTTCAAAAGTTCTTAGAACAGCCCCCTCATCAGTTTTACATTCACTTGTTTTCAAGGTTTACTTATCCTTTAAGGAAAGGCTTAATTTTGCCTATATAAATCAAACATATGCAGTAGATGTTTTTTTTTAATCTCTTTTATTTTTACATTTCAATGAAACAGGTACAGTCATCGGTTGTATAATCTTAATGTAGTATTACATACACTTAAGATAACCATTTGGGTTACAACATTAACATTGCAATTTAAGGAATGGGGGAACATTTGAACAAAATAAAGAAGAAAAGAAAAAACTGAAATAAACTAAAAGAAAAAACAAACAACCAGTACATTTCTCTTTTGCTGAAGCCTTCGACATTTACAATTTGGACCATATTTCTGTATATTTATAAATTTCGTCAGTTAATAAAGCATTTAAGTACAATACATTTTGTGTAGTGTTTTTTCTTCCTTCTAACTCGTCGGTCATAACAGAGTTTTGCAACCATTGTTTTGCTAGATTGATCCTAGCTGCCCCCCGGCAGCTCGTGTGCCACTGACTCCGGCGGCAGAAAATGACGTACGGAGGGGGGCGGGGGCCCAACTGCATGTCCCGCGCCAGGGCCCACCCCCCTCTAGTTCCGTTACTGATCTTCTAGAAAGAAGGGTTTATTGATTTGATAAAGTGATATAATTTGGTATATATAAAAATTTCTCCCTTTGGCATATCTTGTACAAATTGCATGTATTGGATTGATGCCGGTGGTGAGAAGGAGATCTTTCTTTCCACCACTTGAAAGCTGTATTGGCTAGTCCAAGAGGGAAGAGAGGGTTATTATGTATGGGGGTTAGTGTGCTTCAAGGTGAGGTTCATATGTAGTAGATTTTATCAGGTTGTATATGTTATGCTTAAATACCATCATCAACTTGCATCACATTACAGATATTTTCCTAATTTGCATCAGTTATGCCCCAGTAGAACTCACAACATCCTTATCATACTGATACAATACATACACACTAGGGTCAATCTGAAGTTACTTGTGGGGTTATGTAATAAAAGGCACTAGGTTTGCCTAGATGCAGTGAACTATAGCATCCAATCAGCAGGCTGTATTTACCGGTCACAAACATCTTATTGGTTGCTATCGATAACTGCTCCTGGGCAAACATGGTGTCTTTTATTACATATGGGGGAATCCTGCTGATATATTTGTAGGGGGGCAAGAGCATCAGTGGAAGCCCCATAGAGACAAGTGGAGAAAATGCAAACTCCTAGACCCCTTAGGACCCTTAGGAATATGCAAACCCAGGCCCCTTGGGCTGTAAGGCAACATTGAAAAGGGTTGTGCTACCCATGTCTTTAACATTTACCCAACTTGGTCCACTATTGTTCATACAGTTGTTACTAATGTTAGAAATATTATGCAGGTCAATCAAGTTGAATATTTTGTTACATTAATTCTTGTCTTTCTTCTTGTTTTTTTAAGAGAAATATGATGTTCATATAGGAGGTTCTGGTGTGGGTATGGGCTGCTTAGAGGGAAGGCCGGGTAAGCTTATGGAGCTCCATGATTCCTATAACAAACAAGGAAAAGTTGTGCTCACCACTAATTTTAAAACATTTCCTTGTTTGTTATAGTTATACAGGAGCAGTGAGCAGCTCCATGTTGTAGCTCCCACCCTTCCCAGCTATAGTCAGGTGATCCCACTGGTGTCTAATACAAGGGCAGCCAAGTTTGGGAGTTTTACTTTGAAAGCAGCAAGTAAGTTGCAGGTAAAACTTAGTCCCTTTGTAAAATGTATAATTAAGCAATTGAATTCTTAATGAATCAGATGAAAATTGAGCATAGGACTGGCCAGATATCGGATGACTTTGACGTAGTTGGCCAGCTTAAATATATTGCAATATATGGACAAACAATCCCTGTTTTGTTTAAAGGGTAAGGCATTTTTCAGTAGCAGTATGCACAAAATGTCTCTGTCTTAAATATATTGATAATGGGTTGAGTGCAGAGGAATCTTGTATTTGTATATATATATATATATATATATATATATATATATATATATATATATATATATATATATATATATATATATATATATATATATATATATATATATATATATATACTCCTGACACCGGTCCCCAGAGAAATGCTTTGATGTCCATGATTTTATAGAGCTGTATATATAATCTTCCATTTAATGTCCGTGTTACATCCTAAATATTTTGTGCCCGACAAAGATATGTAAAGTTTAATGTTTAAATCTCAAAAGCTTGGAAGTTAAACAGTGGCCGAAGAAACAGAAATATGCATTCAAAACCACATTGAAATAATTTCCAGAAATACTTTATTAAACTGATACCATCTGCTGGAGACTTGAAGTTTATTTTCCCATGATAAATGATTTGTCCATTTAATGAACATAATTTAAAGCTGCAATATATCACATAAGAAAGTAATCTATTGTGTGTCATGTTACTTTAGTGTGCATATTAGTTTATGATTGTAGCCAGTGAATTATTGGCTATTTGCACACTGACAGCATCTGGCACATTGATTCATACTTCTGTACCGTTTATTGAGGAACACTGATGGATTTCTGAATCTTTTAACTAGCCATCTGATCCTCTGCTGCAAAGACTTTTGTAAGCACTGGTTGTTCTTTATAAAGGGATATGCATGCATGAAATATAATATTTTATGATGGCGACCAAAATAAGTCATTTGCTGACTAATGGTACATTGCTTGTCCCCAGTTCAGAACATTCTATGCCTGTTTGGGAATCTGCAGCTCAGTTATTTTGCTCATACACATCCTTCAAACTAGACTAAAGGGCTGAAGGTTGAATTTCAGAGTAATGTGAAACTCTAATAAACTCGAATGGTATGTTATATGTGAAAAAATGTGAACGTCTAAAATCCGACTCGAATCGAATCGAAACTTGACTTTTGCGTGTCAAATTTATTTTTTCATGGGCTACATTTTTTTTTCTCCCTTTGGAATCTATGGGGCGTAATTTTCGAAGTGAAACTTGGCAGAAAAATTGGCGTTTCACTACTATTCAAATCTTCAAGGGACTTCTGCCATTGACTTCTACATGAACATCTGCAGGTTTTAGGTGGAGAATGGTCGAATTAGAACTGTTTTCAGGGTCAAGATGTGATAAATCTCACATTCAAGTTGGTGGTTTTATATTTGAATTTGTACATTTTGACCAAAAAAGATCGAAAATTCAGATCTGAATTTACCATTCGAATGTTAGTAAATATGCCGCTTACTGTTGAATAGGGAAGATGTAAAACTACTCTCATGGGTCACTGTAAACCAATGATACAAGGTCTTCATTTTTTTGTTCAGCATTCCCCCCAGCAATAAAATAACAATAGAACTACAGCATCACAAAGCAATATGTCAGTCCAAGGTCATTTTTGATTGCAGGCTAGAAAAAGGCAGAAGAGAAGAAAAGGAATTCAAAAACTTTAAAAAATAAAAAATGAAAAAATGCTAAGAATAGGATATTCTATGACATATACTAAAAGTGAACAAAGTTACATTGTGTTACTGCAGCACTATCACATACATAATTCTTTAAAGGACAACTAAACCCTAAAACAAATATGGCTAGAAATGCTGTATATTATATATTAAACTAACTGCACAAGCCTAAAAGAGTATCCCTATAACAGTAAAGAGTAATGATGAAGTCTTCAAAGTTGTGCATAGGAGCTAACTATCTTGGATTTTGTTAGGTGACCCTAACTGAGCATGTGCAGCGTCAGTGTGTTCTGGGCTGCTGTTGAGAATCTGAAGACAGGAATGATAATTCAATTCAACTGGTTTCTATGCTGTCATGTAATAAGAATTAATTGCTAATCAGTCTTATAATATAACTTTTCTATTTGATATATCCAGTATGTTGTGAGTCTATCCCTAAATTCAGGTAAATGACTAGTCCAGATGATATGCCGAGAATCACTGGAAAGTAAGATGGGGAGCTACTAGGGGCATCTTTGAAAGCCCTTTGCCTACTGTGCCTCAGTATAACATGCGGCTTTTTTAGCCTACTTTATTTATTATGCTTTAGTTCTCTTTAATTGGATACAGTATGCCTAAATATTAGGATTTTATTTTTTAGAATGTCCATGAATGGTTTTATACAATGGGAGGTTGATAATAAACATTTTAATAGTTTAGTTTTAGCAGTTTGGGATTTGAGAATTACGATTTTTTTTTTATATAGTGTCATTCTCTATTTTTGAAACCAATAGGCAGTGCAAGCCATGTGACTTCCTCTGATGCACCACGCTCTTGAAATGCAAGTTGGGAGGTAAATGCAAGGTAAAAAGTTGAGGCACAGGTAAAAAAGTAATTGGTATAGCAATCATTTTAATTTATTAAAGTCATTAGAAATCTATTTTGACAAAAGGTTATGTAGTTGTGCCTCTATGTAACTATGTATTATGCACATAGTATGTATGTATTATGTAACTATCACATTTTAGGTATTCTCTGTAGTTATTATAGTTTTGTAAGACAAAGTGGTAGCTTAATGGAATTTTGGTACAATTCTATAAGGTTTGGGTCATTCGTGGCATTTTGTGTGCGTTTTTTCTCTGGAAAAATGAAGGCAAAACAACAAATGCCATTGTCCGTGATGTCTTCCTTCATGTAGTTAAAGGGAACCACCACAAAGCAACAAAGCAGCAAATGTGACATTAGACAAGGGATATAATTAATCATTATGTGCTTGATTCTATTAGCCACTGACTCTGCTGATTCGCATGGAGGGGGCGGGGGCCCGGCTGCACGTCCCGCACCAGGGCCCGCCCCCCTCTAGTTACGTTACTGCTTAGGGATAATAACATTGAACAGTGTTTATATGTTAAGGCATTTCAGCATAAAAAATAAGAAGTATTAACTAACGTTGGAGCTATCATTGGTGATGTTTCCCATAGCCAGGGGCGTTTCTGCCATGAGGCAACATGAGCAGCTCGCCTCAGGCGGCAGCTCCCCAGAAGAAAAAGCCGCTGCTGGTAACTTTAAGGGGAATATTAATCGAGGGTCGAATTCCGAATTGAAAAAACGTTGAAATTCGAATTTAAAAAGACCAACCGAAATTAAGGCTAAGTTTTTTTTGGGTCGAATAGGTCCATTTTTGATCAAGTAGGTCCGTATTCGGCACATTCGATCGAATTCGATTCAAAGTTTTTCCCAACAAAAAAAACTTGGATTTTTCAAAGTCCACCAATTGACTCCAAATAGATCATAGGAGGTCCGCCATAGGCTAAAACAGCAATTCGGCAGGCTTTAGATGGCGAATGGTCGAAGTCACATTTTAAAGAGACAGTACATGATAAATTTCGATATTCAAATTTTTTAATTTTTTTCCCTAGTCGAAGTACACAAAAAATAGTTCAACATTCCATATTTTTTCATTCGAAAATTCACCTCGACCTTTGATAAATCTGCCCCTAAGAGACGAATTTCTGGTTATTAAACTGGAAATCCAGCTTTTGTAGCACAGAGAGCTCAATTTTGCTCTCTGCACTAGCGATGCGGCCCCCGCCAGACCCCCGTCGGCGATCTGTAGGTATGTGCAATGTGTGGGCATACCGACCACCGCCTCAGGCGGCAGTAATAGTGGTAACGTGCCTGCCCATAGCAACCAATCAGCCAGCAGCATAGCAATGCCCCCCCCCCACAAGAACATCTTCAAAGGGGCCCGGCACACATCTACACGGCCCTCCCTGCACCTCCAGCCTCCCCCACGACTGCTTCCTCTATAGTTACGCCACTGTAATTAACAATGCAATTGGGACAGTCACATATAAGTAAGATAACAAAAGCAAAGATTTGATTGGGTGTGTGGGTTACATCACTGATGATATTTATCTCCAAATATGTTAGTAAAAATGCCCATTTTAATTAAAAGGACGATGGTCTGTTTTACAGCAGGAGGGATGTAAATATTTTGTCCTATATCCCAGGTGTAGCATGTTGTCTGCCAGGTTCTTTGAACTTTATATACTAAAGTGACAGAAGAGCAAGGTGTATACTACCCCTTTAAAAAAGAACTAAACCCTAAAAATTAATGTGGATAAAAATGCCATATTTTATTTACTGAACTAATTGAATCAGCCTAACATTTCAGCTTCTCAATAGCAGCAGTGCAACACTCACATGCTCAGTGGGCTCTGAGCAGCTATTGAGAAGCTAAGCTTAGGGGCCGTCACAAATAATAAAATTAGAAAATGAGGTTTGTCTGTAATATAAACTGATGCTAAAAGTCTGGTTATTAAAGTCTGATGCTAATTGCACTGGTTTCTCTGCTGTCATGTAGTGATTATCTGTATTAATTACTAATCAGCCTTATATTTACATTTCTATTCTATGTGTACTGCATATTGTGAGTGGGTGCCTAAGCTCAGTGTGCAGTGAGTCAACAGAAAATAAAATGGGGAGCTACTGGGGCATCTTTGGAGAAACAGATTTTTAATGCTAAAGGGCTGTGGTTGCCTTGGGCTGGTACAGAAGGCCAAAACATAATGTACAACATTTCTAGCTACTGCTTTAGTTCAGCTTTAGTTCTCATTTAAAGGACAGCTGTATCCTTGCATTTTTCTGCAGAATTATAATACCTGTGCTGTCATCAGGGTTGTATTTTCCCCTCGAGAGGAGAGCACCCCGAGACCAGCGTCCTCCAGCACCTGCCTTCCTACTACAGGATCGCTCCCATGCGCATCCTCCATACTGGAGCACTAAGCACTACACTTAAGTGTTACGAATAAAGCAAACTACCCGTGCAGCTTGGCAGCAAGATGCCCCTTCTTTATGCCGCGCAAGGCCCTTGCCTTTGTGGCTTCAAATCCGGGCCTGGCTATCATCATTTATTGTAGTTCCTCTGTTGGGAGCTGTCCCTGGTAATGCAGTGCTTTGGGAACCCCATCTTTAGCTACATATGAATGGCTAATTTAACCCAGTAATGCCATATCAAGCCCCTTTTGGCTTGGAGGTTATGGTCCTTCTAACATCTTGTAACTTTTTATGCAAATCCAAAGTAAAAATAAAATGTAAAGATGTAGTAGGCCCTGGTAAATGTCATTATAATATAGCCACATTGCATATTATCTGTATGCTTCTTATCCGTAATCTACTCTATGGAGAGCAAATAATGAGCCTTTGAGCTTCAACTATTATGTTGCTGGAGCCTTACTATACCTACACTAGTAAAGTGCTACAGCAGACAGCTAAATAGCCTGGCACACATATTCTAGCAGTGTGCAAAGACTAAAACAGATTAACAGCTTAAATAGATGGAGCTTAAATTTTGTTATTCACAGCTTAAAGCATCTGAATAAATAAATATTTTACAAGTGAATCAGTATTTAAATTTAGATTTAAAGTTTGTTTTATATGGATTGTTGTAACAGCAGTGTTGCAGATTATAATTGTAGAAAGCTATTTTTAAACTATGGGAACACTGTGTGATTATTTGTGAACTGGAGTCAGGGTTAAACCCATGCAATATGGTGACCGGATGACAGTGGAAGCTGGTTCTTGATCATACTAGACCTTTCGTTGCTATCTACATTTGTGAGGCATATTTCCTATTGCTTAGTGATAGCTCATAGCCAAAAGCCTTTGTGTGCAGGGGTCACGGTTATACTTAAAGTTGAATAACACTCATGTTTCCTGCATTGTTAAAAGAAAAACAAAGAACTGGAAATATGAAAATATACAGATAAGTGGATAAAGAGGTTTCCTCTTATCACCCATGGCGCTTCAGTTTGCCTGTAATAGAAATGAGCGAGCGCCTCAAAAATGCAAATGTGGCAGTTAGGAACACACTTGTTTTGCTTCATGCTGAAAACTGGCAGAATAAGCTCTGACCTTGAGAAGTTTGGCAAATATCACAGTTTCTCATCTTTCTACTCCATGTAACTGGCTGCTGTAGTAATGTGAGTACAGAGTGTAAGCCAGCGACTGAAGTCGTTCCAAAAGCTAGCTGTAACTGTTGTTAAGAAAAATGTTATTGCTACATCATTTTTTTAAAGATCAACTAAAGAATAATTTTTTGCATTTAAAAAATTGTAAGCAAAATGGAATATTTTTATTGCATTAGCAATATTTGTTTTATACTTGTTTCTATGATACATTTCTTCTGCATACAAGTTAACCAAAATTAGTTGTCTATCTGAAATTGTAGTCCTGTTATGAATCTTTGGTCCTCATCTCATGTCTCATTGGTCTAAGCAATGGCAGTGTCGGACTGGCCCACAAGTATACCAGAAAAACTCCCGGTGGGCCCAGGTGTCAGTGGGTCCTCCTGCTTCAAAACAGTTGGCCTATTTCATGGCCATTACCTATTTCTATTAAGAGACTAAATAGATTGAATAATAGATTACAGTATGTAAAGAAAAGAGACTAGCAGAATAGAGGTTGTGTGAGGAGATTAATTATAATAGTACTGAGAGTGGGCCCCTGATCTAAGGTCTTTTGGTGGGCCCCTGGTCTAAGGTTTTTGGGTGGGCCCCTGGTGTCCACAAGCAAACTGTGTGTTATACCTTGTAATAAGCATCATTAAACTAAATGGATATCCCAAATAGAGTTATAGAGCACATAGATACAGGAAGAAACCACATGCACCAAAGCAGCTCTTCAGAATGAGTTAGGGTAAGAGCATTGAAACACTGCATATGATGTTAAAATTTGGACTTTGTGCCTCCCCCTCCAACCTTTACCCTAAATCCACTTGCCATATCATTGAAAAATATGCAGTACAGGTATAGGACCTGTTATCCAGAACACTTGAGACTTGGGGGTAAATTTACTAAGCGGCAAAAATTAGCCAGTGACAGCTTCGCAACCATCGCAAAAATTTGCCGGGCCAACACTAATTTACAAAAATGCGAAGTTTCATCCTGGCCGACGGACGCTGGCGATTTTTGGCGAGCAAATCAAAGTGAAGATGCACTAGCATTCATAGCGCAAATTCGCTAGAGGTCTTGCGCTCAGGCTAATTTGCATACGGTGGGAAATTTAAAGTTGAATGGACGTCTTTAAGTTATATGTTGCAGCAAATACATTACATTACAGCAAATAACACATGTCCAGGGAACATTAATAAATACAATATAGTTGTTATAATGCCCCACACATGAGCCCACTGTATAGATAATGTTCCAAATGTTAGATAATTTATGGGGGAAACCGGTTACCCCAAAAAAAATTTTTAGGGCTTTTGCAGGCTATCACTCTGAAAAAAGGAAAAGAAGCCAGTGTTTTTTGAACTTAGATGCTTTTCCCACTCAGAATATGATGTAAGTGACAGAAGATGGAGGAAGATCTACGCACTCCATTGCACTTTGTCTGGTCTGAGCTGGAGAAGGCAAGTCTGGCGAAAGAGGTAACGTTCAGTAAAATCTGCATTTCAGTGAATTTGCAGAGTAACGTCCATTCGCCAGAGCAAAAAGTCGCCTGCCGATAGAGTGCGAATGAACGCTAGCATCTATCTCCTTCGCTAGCAAAGTGACACCTGCGCCCGTTAGTAAATCAGCGAAGTCCCTGCAGGCAGTAACGCTGGCGAATTGTCTCCAGAGTTAGTCACTTCGCATTGTCATCCATTATTCAAGACTCATAGGGTTACACAGTTAACAATTTGATAATTTTAATGGATTTTTGTCACAACTGATTCCCACTTGTATTTATTCACCTGCGGGATAACTGCAGTGTTGCATTATTCAACTAAGGCACTACTTTCTACTGTGCACTCTAATGTGTCTCCACAAGTATCTACTGTATGTAGAATTACAGTTATTCCTACAGGGAAGCCTATGGAAAATAACTTTATGTTTAATCACTTTTATAGTAAAGTTTAAGCATGTTTGGTGGTAAGGTCTACCTATCAGGTTTAAAGATCAATGAAAAGAAGAAATTTTGAAATACTGTACATATTGACTTCTTTTAAGGAATTCTAAAAGAATACCTGTATTTAGTAAGTTGACATTTCACTGCCTTTAGAAAATGATTTTATTGCTTGCAATATTCATATCTAGAATAAATAAAAAA
Organism: Xenopus laevis; assembly: GCF_017654675.1. NCBI lineage: Eukaryota > Metazoa > Chordata > Amphibia > Anura > Pipidae > Xenopus > Xenopus laevis. The sequence goes on from NC_054380.1 coordinate 34,036,455, forward strand.
ATCAGGTTCCATCATTTCATTTTCACTCCAACAACCCACTCAAAGTATGTCAGTGTATTATGTGGTTAGTGATTGCCAAACTGCTATACTGTGAGCACTAGAAATTACATATATATTTGCAAGGGCAAAGGAAAATTCCTTTGAGAATATTGTGTTGTATTATCATTATTGTGGTTAATTTCTCTGCATTTTAATTGCATTTTTTCATGTTTGAACCTGGAATCTTTATTGTTCAACAGAATAAATCAGCAGTTATAGTTTAGTGACATCTACCATGAGCATCCATTACAGGGTAGCACTAAAATACACATGCAGAATATTACCCACAACTGTGCATATACCAGAATGGAGCATGTACAGACCACTGCAGTAGTTCATCCATAGGATTTATCTGTTGCAGTGGAGATATGGCCTCTAAAATTACATAGTTGTGGATGCATATTTTGCAACAGGGACATAAAGGAGTGATTTGCATGTCTCTGGCCATAATGCATTATATGAGACTTAAAATCTCATTGGTTGCTATGGGTTACTGCTCCTGGGCAAATGTAGTAGTTTATATTATATATGGGGGTATAGCTCTGCCGGGCATAGACCTCATCCCAACTGTTGACTTAATTTGTAAAAACTGTACCCCTGTTTGTGCTTATCCCTTGTAAAGCACTGCATACATTTGTGGTACATGTAACGGACCTGTTATCCAAAATGCTTTGGACCTGGGGTTTTCTGGTTAATTTGGATAATCTGTAATTTGGATCTTCAGACCTAAATCTACTAGAAAATCATGTAAATATTAAATAAACCCAATAGGCTGGTTTTGCTTCCAATAAGAATTAATTATATCTTAGTTGGGATCCAGTACATGGTATTGTTTTATTATCACAGAGAGAAAGGGAATTTCCATAAGAAATTTCCATAAAAACCAAGAATATCCCTTTAGATTAGAGGAAAAGGTTTTTTTCAATGAAGAATTAAAATGGCATAGCTTAATACCTTCTTTTTCTGAATTGTTGCATTCATTCTCACGATTGAAGGTGTCAAATAATTTGCTCCAACCACGAAATTCTCCACCAACACCTAAAGAATAGCCTGTCTGTTTATTGCTACTAGCAATGCTTCCTGAGGTTTAGATCTAATGTGTCAGGTAGACCCACAATTGTACCCGTTCCAAAAACCTGATCAGTATCCAGACACAAAACATGTATTTTTAATTGCTCAGATGCACAACCCAATCTGATCCCTACCCACTGGCCAGAAGATACATCATCGTAGATGAGAACTGACATCATTATAAACCCAGAAAGTATGTCATCTGGTCAAGGTTAGAAAGTGAGGCAGAGATGCAAACATTGGTACCTACTGTAGACTGTCAGACCTATTGAAATGCACTTATAAGTGCTTCCACAATTTCTTTCTGTCTTAGTTCATTTATTCAAATATCACCTTGAACTGTATATGAACTGTATTGCTGGTCTGTCTTGGGCACCTGTATGTTAGTTCAGCTCTTGGCACATTTACATAGTAACAACCTAAGTTAGTTTAAAAAAAGACAAACATCCATCAAGGTCAACCTTTTCACTCTATATAAAACCTGCCTAACTGCTAGTTGATCTGGTTTTCCAACATATGTCTTCACTTGTTATCATATCTTAAACATACCTACTTTTCCTTTCCAGCATTCATCTAGTCTTTATACCAGAAACATATCACTCAACCCACAGGTTTTACATAAGACTACCCCCATATGTAATAAAAGACACTACGTTTGCCCAGATGCAGTAACCCATTGCAACCAATAAGATGTTTGCTTTTTAAACAGGTGAAAAGAAAATGCTACATGCTGATCGGTTGCCATGGGTTGGGCAAACTTAGTGCTTTTAATTAAATAAGTCATCATATAAAATTCTTGGTACACAGCCATGTTAGTAAAAATATCTGACCACTTAGTATGTGGGGTCTGGGTGCACATGCCCCAGACCTACAGCAAAAGGTGGAGGTATCATTCCAGAAAAAAGGATTACATACTTTTATTTAGGCAAATAACAGAGTGATGCCTTACTCATTTCATGCCCACAGGCACAGGCCTTTGATTACATGCCCATGGGCACGAAATGCATAAGACATCTCTCTGTTATTTGCTTAAATAAAAGTATGCAGTTCTTTTACACTTGCCTGTGCTATGGGATTGGTGAGTGCCTGCCATTTTTTTTTCTGGTATGATAACTCCACCTTTTATTACATACAGTAACCCCCTCTTAACCAAAATCCTGCAGTTTCCCCATGTAACTTTAAAACCCAAATAATCAATCTTTACACACACACAATCCCACCACCCCAGTCTGAGTGCAGGAGAGGTACACGCAGAAGAATTAGGAGGGTGGCATTAGGTCTGATACTTTGTGAGCAAGTTTCTACTGCTGAGATGAAAAGCACCATATTGCTTCGAGGTCTGTGGTCGCCTTGTTTCCAGTCTTGTATGAAGACTTTTATTTAAACAAGATCCACTTCTATTTCAAATAATGACCCTTTTAATTAAAAGCAAATAATTGAGAAATTAGTGACAGCTTAAGGTGCATTCTGACGCCAAAGGAGTTAAGCATAATGGAACATGGTCTCCATAAAAAGGCACAAGGAAGATTAAATATTTTTATAATATTCTTGTATTGATTAACTTATCTCATGACTGTGAAAATGAGTGTTTGGTGCGAATGGTGAAATCATTATATTACTCAGCAGTTTTTTTTATTGTAGACTGTTATTACTTAGTGTCTAACTGAGAAATGAACTGACTTAGGTGATCACACTTCATACATACTGAGCTCTTCCTTGTGCTCATTGCTGATTAAAATTCTTTTAATTTGGCACTGCGGTAGTTTCGTTGAAACAGGAATTCAGCCAACCCTTGAAGGAGAGATGAGAAGTTTGGCAGAAAATAAATTTAGTGTGTAGCAAACTATTCCTCTGAGTCCTACATTATATTACAGATATAGCTTCATGCAGGATACATTACTTTGAATATATTATAATATATGGACAAAAAAAGCCATGTTTTGTTTAAAGGGGAGGGCATTTTAATAGTTAATACACAGAATGTCTTAGGGGCCGATTCACTAAGGGTCGAATATCGAGGGTTAATTAACCCTCGATATTCGACTAGGAATTAAAATCCTTCGACTTCGAATATTGAAGTCTAAGGATTTAGCGCAGATAGTTCGATCGAACGATAAAATCCTTTGAATCGAACGATTCGAAGGATTTTAATCCAACGATCGAAGGAATATCCTTCGATCAAAAAAAGTTAGCCAAGCCTATGGGGACCTGCATCAGCAGACTTCTGATAGATAGATAGATAGATAGATAGTGTGTGACTGTTGCTGTAATGTCCTGCTACTGTTCCTCCTGCAGCTTCTTTAATACATATGTGTTGATCTTAACAAAAAATGAGTAAATGTACCCTGTTTGTTAACTGGAAAGAATTTGAGCTTATACCAATAGTTTCCAAACCAGCACTCCCTTTAGTGAAAAAAATTTAATTTTTATTATTACATAGTATCTATTTAGGAAATAGATACTATGTAATAATAAAAATTACATTTTTTTCACTAAAGGGAGTGCTGGTTTGGAAACTATTGGTGTATGCAAAAATTACCGTGCACCCCTCCCTATTCTATATTGCCTTGGAGTGCGGATACTCATTGGAGAATGATATATATATATATATATAAATATATATATATATATATACACAGTATATATATACATATATATATATACATATATATATATACATATATATATATATATATATATATATATATATATATATATATATATATATATACATATATATATATATATATATATACATATATATATATATATATATATATATATATATATATATATATACTGTATATACTATTGGGATATCGGCACTCACGAAAAAGCTGTAACTGGCTGCCTGGGTGCGATCCTTTGAAAGCAGAATATATGTCGTCCTCAAGAAGGAGCACTCGCAGGTCTTACGAATAATCAAAAAATGTTTTATTTAGGCACAACAACTATTAAAGTTTCGGCTGGAGCACCAGCCTTTCTCAAAGACAATTTTTTTCTCATTCCAAATGCAAAAGTCAATGAGTGTTTTTCTCTTCACTTTTTTGTCTCTGTGACATTTTTGTCCAAATGTATTAAAGTCAATGGGCATTTTGTAGTGATGACTTTATTGTCACAGCAAAATTTTTCATGGTGGATTTTTGCCACAGTTTTGTGAAATAATTCACAGATGGTGAAATGCAGAAATTTGCGGTGAATCAATGCCTGGTGGGGTGTTCCGCACTCCAAGGGGGATATTTACTAATTTGAATATTTCTCATTATTTTCAAAAAAACACAAACTAAATTCCAATAAACATTATTACCTTATTTATCAATAAATTACCTTGAAGAATCTGGTATGGGAAAAGACTCGATAATATTGTGAAAAAATCTGAACCGTGTGATTTTTTTTCGGGTTTGACGCCCGACAATTACATTTTTTTCGGATTATCGCCCCAAATAAACATAAATTCTTCAGATTATTGAACAACACCCAGCTCAGGTCATTGTATCTTCTAATTGTAAAGTAGCATCTACCATTAATTTCTACATGACCTCGGCAGGTTTGAGATGGTGTATTTTTTTATTCGGCCTTTTAACAGTATCGGTTTAAATAAACTCGAATAATGTAAGTTTTTTTTTCTATGAAAAAATTGTCTTTTTCCCTTTAAAACTCCAACCAGAAAAAAACAGACTTTAGTAAATAACCCTCCACACATGACTATTAACTATACCTGTGCCAGCTATTTATACCTCATGAGCTTCCTGCGAATCTGTATAGGTATATCAAATCATGCCTTTAACAAAACAATGCAGTCCTTTTTAAATATAAATGTGCCAGTTTATATATTATGAATTTGCAGTGAAACTGTGTAGTTATATCAAACGATCCCTTATCAAAGCAATGCAGTATATCTGCCAACTATTTTCAAATCAAAATCAACCTTGACCTAGTGCGGAGAACCTATCTTTTAATAACAATTAACAATGTTTAGTTCCCCAATATATTCATGCATCACTCTGATATCTGACAACCATAAACACACACACATATATATTTCTGCTACTTTTGAAGGTACACTATGAAATTGTGGTGGTGCCAGTTGTTGGGAAGTATTTCAGCAATATTTTCCATCCCTGTATGTCTAGAATAACAATAATTTATCTTTTACAAAACAGGTTAAAGAAAAGTAAATGCGTAGGTCCCTAGGGGCCACACATCCCATCTTGTGGCTACAGTATGCTTCTTTTTGCAGTATCTTTCAGTTGCAATTTCCTCCCCCCTGCTCCAGCGGCACACATTAAATAGAAGCTAGAGTGTGTCATTTCTCTAAATAGTGCTAGTGCCAATAGGAAATTGTGTAGATCCAGAGTCTAACGCCTGTTTAATCTGAGATCTATGTAGTGTCATTTTGTCTCTGAAAGTTCCTTCAGTTTTTCCAACATAACTTAATCCACATTCACATTGCATAAGGTATATTACTCCGTCTGTAGCTCAGGTTAGATGCTGTTTCATTTTGAAAGTCTCTCTAATACCAAAAAAGTCTCTCTCTCAAATGTGTTGATCGTCACAAAAAATGACTAAAACTACCTTGCCTGTAGACTGGGAAGAATTTGAGCTTCCCTTTAAACACATTATAGATATTGTAATAGATAAAAAAACAATTCCTGTTTTGTTTAAAGGGGGTGGTATTTTTAGAAGCTTAAGGCACAAAGGGGCAGATTTACTAAGCTCGAGTGAATTTTTGAAGTCCAAAAAGTTTCAAATTTCGAAGTGATTTTTGGATACTTCGACCATCAAATAGAATAATACGACTTCGAATTTACTTAGACTTCGATTCGAAGTAAAAATCGTTCGAATATTCGACCATTCAATAGTTGAAGTACTGTCTCTTTAAAAATCCTTCGATTTCAATACTTCACCAAATTAAAGCTACCGAATTGCTATATTAGCCTATGGTGACCTTCCAGTGCATTTTTTAAAGTTTTTGGCATTGAATAAAAATCCATCAATCGCTAAAAATCGTTCGAAACTTTCGATTTGAAGGATTTAATTGGTCGATCGATCGATTTTTATTCAATCGATCGAATGCTATTTTGGTGCTAAATCCTTCGAATTAGATATTCGGATTTCAAGGATTTCAATTCGATGGTCGAATTTCAAGGGTTTTAACCCCTCAAAATTCAACCCTTGATAAATCTGCCCCAAAATGTCTCAGTGTCTTAAATGTATTGATAATAGGTTGAGTGCAGAGGACATTGTACTTCTCTCTCTCTTTCTCTCTCACTCTCTCTCTCGCTCTCTCTCTCGCTTTTCCTTGATTATATTTTTAGAGATACAGTAAGAATAAACCTGAATAGCAATTTCTCACATACATTTGGTACAACATCAGTACATCAAATAGTGTATGGTGTTCTTTTATCTTATTTGTCTATCAAATAATCTATTGTACAAACGATGTCTTGAGAACAGGCAGCTAACAGTTAACAAGGCAGTTGCCAGTAGCAACTACTCAGCAATTAGTTATAAACAGTCTATTACAAGTGAGAAAATGAAAGCAAAGACCTGGTACTAAAGGGCAAGGAAATAGAATATTGATTAGGTTTTTTTCTTTTAATGTACCTGTTTCTATGGTTCCAAATCCTTTTAGTTTACTACAATTAACTATACATGAATGAGTGAACTGCCTTTTGAAAAGAGCACCAGTATGTACTCGGGAGAAGCGAGAGCATTTTATTGAATCTTGAGGTGGTATAGTAGCACCTAAAATTTGCTTAGAAGTTATAAAGATGTTGTGGATAGAATGACATATTTTGTCTCTATGCATTAGGGGTGTCCATGATCCTTTACCCAATGCTTTTGTCCTTTCAGTTGTTCGGTTGGTTTCAGATAGTTCACCAAACATTAAGGGGGTTATTTATCAAAGTCCGAATTTATCTCAGTATTTTCTGCTACAAACTCCAATCAAATCTGCTCAGGTTTTTTACGCTTATTTATCATTACTTTTTCCTGAAAATTTGCTTTGCATAAAAAAATCATTGGGACTTCTCCCATTGACTTATATGCAACATCGACAGGTCTGAGATGCCGGATTTTTAGTAAATAACCCCCTATGACTTTTTTCAATTGCTTTCTCTTTTCAATTTGTTTTTCTAATAATGAAGCTAAAAAGTTTCATTTTTCACCTTATGTTTTTTTTGTTGTTTTTTAAAAGCAGCTCTGGAAGGAGTTCATTAAATGCAGCTGTTAATAATTGATTCAATTGCTGCTAATATTCCGCAGATGCTGCTGAGAAATGTATCAACTAATTTAGCAAATTGTAACAGTTTGTGGCTCATTGTGGAAACCCTGACCTGCCCCTGACGTTGGCACCGCAAAACCAGAAATGACATAACAGACACTGGGGGGCACATTTACTAAGCTCGAGTGAAGGATTTGAAGTAAAAAAACTTTTAAGAAGAATTTCGAAGTTTTTTTGGGGGTACTTCGACCATCGAATAGGCTACCCCAAATGTCTACTTGCAATGCACCCACCTGTATTAATGATAGTCGACCAAGCCCAGACCACATTGTTGACGCTTGCGAGTACCCGACCCACTGCAGGACCGAACCTCAAATTTTGTAAAAAAAAAAAAAAAATTAAAATGGAAAAGCAACTGAAAAAGGTCAGTATTTCTAGTGAACAATCTGTAAACAACTGAACTGAAAAAGTGTTCGGAAGGTGAACAACTCCTTTAAGCAGGGCCTCCATCAGAAATCGCAGGGCCCCATACGACCAAATTTCCTGGGCTGCGCCCACCTAAGGCCCCTACGACAGGTCCACCCTCCCCACCCCACAGTAAAAAAAAAAAAACATTGGTGGCTAGGGTTCCCACATGTTAATAAAAAAATATTGGTGGTCAGGGTCCCCGCATTGAAAAAAACATTTGTGGTCAGGGCTCCCCATTAAAAAAACACTTGTGGTTAGGGCCCCCCTGGGACCACAAGGCAGGGCCCCCCTTAAACATCCATGTAAAAAAACTTGACCCCCCCCCCCAGAAGTTTAAAAAAATTTGGTGCCCAGGGCCCCACCACACAACAGGGACCACAAAGGGTTACCTTTAGGGGGGCCCTGCCGTGTTACACTTCATTAGTGTGGCCCACCTGCTGTCAGTGAGCTGCCAACTACAGAAGGGAGGAGGGGAGCACAGGTGGCTTCATCTTCTTCCAGTGACAGCATTTTCTTCCCTCATTGGTCACAGAATTTCAAATCCTGGTAAAGCTGTATGGTGATTAGATGAGCTGGAGGAGAAGTTCAAACCTCAGCTATCCAATCCCTGATCAGCTCAACCGGGACTTAAACTCAGTGACCAATAATGGGAAGTAATGGACAGAAGATACCTCCCCTTGTGCTCCTGCCCTGCCTTCCCAAAGTCAGCAGCTCTCAGAAAGCAGGGGGGCACGGCTAATCAAGTGCGGCGTGGCCGGGCCCCCCTTATCCTCGGGGCCCCCTACAACTCTCCCCCCTGTCCCCCCCTGATGGCTGCCCTGCCTTTAAGCACACAATTTTTCTGTTAAAGGACAAGGAAAGTCTAAAATAGAATAAGGCTAGAAATGCTGTATTTGGTATACTAAACATAAGCATGAACTTAATGCACCACACGCCTAATCAAACAAATGATTTATGCTTTCAAACTTGGCCACAGGGGGTCACCATCTTGTAACTTTGTTAAACATCTTTGCCTGACCCTGACCCTGCACATGCTCAGTGTGGTCTGGGCTGCTTAGGGATTGTCATAAACAAAGCTGCTTGAATTCTGCATGGCTGGTAAGTAAGGCGGTGGCTCCCCCTGCTGTTCATAAGTATGATTGTTTCCCTGCTTAGCAGTTAGGGACCATCTGACAATTCCTATCCACAGCAGTAAATGAAGGGAGAATTTCACTGCATACAGTCAGGTTTCTTATAAAATGGTACACATTTTTTAATTAAAGTATATTGGAGACAGGTTTCTTTTTCATTAAAGAAAGTAAAAATGGGATTTTATTTTTTTGCCTTTCCTTGTCCTTTAAGTGACTCATTAAGCAGCTGTAAAAGGAGGATAAAGGCCTTAGGTTCTAAACTGGATATTTCATACTGGATTTTTACCAGTCACATCTACATGTCTGTATGCTATTTGTACAATTAAGGAGGTGGTAGTAGCACAATATTGCACATGTGTGCACATCCATTTTTCAAAAATTGTTATCAAGGTGTTTCACCTTGCCTTTACAAAGTAAATCAAAGATCTACCATAGGTTCACTTTCTACTTATTTGTCTTTTTTCACTTCTTCTGTATATGCTAAGTATATAGTAGCTTTTTTTCTCATTCGGGTTTGTAGATAAAAGTTTAAAAGATGATCTACTGAGTAACTTGCTTATTAGAAATGATGCAGCAATGCATTGCATGGCAGCATAGGAACTAGTGTAACCTGCTTTAGTTAGAGCTGGTAAGTAATTTGTTTCTGTAGAGCAGCCCAGAGCACACAGAATACGTGGAATTCCTAAAGTAAGGACAATCAAGATCTCACCAATGGGTAGTTATTGAGGACACCTTCTTGTTGAGTTGTTACTGTCATAGGACTGTTGCATACCGTTCTAGTTCATTAAGGCCACTATATTAAACATGATAATTCCTGCCTGGTTCTTCGTGCTTCGGCTGTCCTTTAATGGAGCTTAGCTATAAATTAAATTTTTTAAAGTTTAGGGGTTATTTATGAAAATCACATTTTTTTCAGATTTTTTTAGATACAACACTCAGACCAAACTAGAATCCTCCACCTTATTCATTATTAAACAAGCCCAATTTAATCGGATCAGGGACAAACTCGATAAAATCGAGCGAAAACCCAAATTTTTACTGAGTTTTTTCACAAAAAGCCCAAATTTTTCGGATTTTTGCCAGAAAACTCAAAAATAGATGGATTTTCAGGCTATTTGCAGTGCAGACCACAGAAACTTCCAAAAAAAGTTAGGGACCTCTCCCATTGACTTACATACAACCTCGGCAGGTCTAAAATGCTGAATTTTCAGATTCTGACTTTTTCTATCCTCGAGTGTATATTAATCTAGAACTGTTTGCGTTTTTGGCACACTTTAATAAATAACCCCCTTAATGTATCATTTGACAACTTTTGTTAAGGAAACATAATTGCATAATTCAAATTAATTAAGAAAAATAATTCTTAATTAGGTGATTCAACGTTCCAAAATATCAACTGCTGATAGAATTCCATTGCCACAGATACTTTAGCAAAACTCACTAAAGCTTAGTCTTAAAAAGTCTTAGGGGCAAATTCACTAAGCACCAAAGCGCCGAACGCTAGCGTTACTTCGCTAGCGTTTGGCATTTTCGTTACTGCGCAAATTCACTAACGAACGCTGGCGTAGTTTCGGAGTGTTACCCTTACGCCTGGTGAAGTTTCGCTACGGACGTAACTACGCAAATTCACTAACGCGCACAGTGTACTGAACGCTACCTTTTACGCTAGACTTCCTTCGCCACCTCAGACCAGGCGAAGCGCAATAGAGTAGATAGGGATTGCTTCAAAAAACGCTGGCGTGTTTTCCACATTATGGGTGATAGGCTGAAAAAGATCAAAAAAAATTTTTGGGGCTCCCCTCCTTCCCCCCTACATTTCCTGACTCATGGCAACTTACCTATACAGTGGGCACATGTGTAGGGCAAAATAAAATTTTTATTTGATGTTTTGAAGGTTTTCTAGGCATTTGTAGTGCTGATACGTATTCCTCCATTGAAATTTGAATTTGGCGCCGTATGCAAATTAGCCTTTGCTAGCGTAACTTCGCTTCACTTAGCGAATCAACGCTAGCGCAACTTCGCAACCTTACGCTACCCCTGAGCGCAACTTCGGATTTTAGTGAATTTGCGAAGCGCTGGCGAAACTACGCCTGGCGAAGTGTGGCGAAGTGCGGCGAAGTGCGGCGAAGTTACGCCTGGCGCAACTACGAATCTTAGTGAATTAGCCCCTTACTGTGCCACTGTAAATATTTGAGTGAAATGTATTGCAGTTAAACTCTATCATTGGATGCACCCCCAAATGTGCAGAATGACATTACGCACACTGTGCACATGAGACTATCGTGCCCCTTTGCTCATCCAGAACCGTTAGCTTAGCTCCTCTCTCAAATAAGACCTGGCGGCATCCAATTAGCCAAGGGCTCCTCCCATGCTGAAAGGTGGCGGTTATAGGCAAAAGTGAGAGCCGAGACCAGGGAGCTTAGCTTGGGTTCTGGATTTAGGGTGCCGTTAGTGACAGTACCCCCTCATTTATTACATTTTATTTTGAAAAACATTTTCAAATATATAGGTGCCAGTGGGCACAGGGGCACATATCCTCGGGTTGTTCCTACCATATTACTATACAATATAGTGTATGCCATTAGCCATTAGTTTAACCTATCTCTGTCAAGCACTGCTGAACTTTGTTTATGCTGTGTATATAAAATAATAATAATGCTGTAAGAAGGACCGCTTGACTTTAGTCAATAAGCCTTAAATCTTTCAAGTAGAAAATAAATGTTGTGGAAAGCACTAACCCTAAAAGTATGAGACAAAGGACATCAGCGAGTGTGCAGGATCTAATGATAAGTGAAAATAAGGGAAATAACATATGTGATTTGCACTGAACCAGTACCACTTACACTCAGGAACTTTAACCTCAAACAAGCTTGATTATTGCATCCCTAACAGACACCTGTCCTGACTTTTCTTTTAATATTAGATTTTCTTCTGGAGATTTTAATTTTATAATAAAAGTTATGTTTTAATAAGTAACTGCCTGTAAGTCTGACTAGTCAGATCAGGGGCGATACTTGCCCCACTGCTGCCCTGAGACAACTTTCATGCTGCCGCCATGCCCCCCTTGCTTACAGTTCCAGGGGGTCCACATCAATAGTTGCAGAGTGCACAACTGCACTTTCCAATTTCCGGTTTGAAAACCAGAATTCAGCTCTTAAAGTTATGGCTTTTGCCGTCTCTGGTAACTAGTGGAAGGATACCGCCTGAGGCGAGTTTCTCAACTGTGCCTCATTGATGCAGCGCCCCTGAGTCACATAGAGTGATGCAGTGTTGGACTAGGCCAGCTGGACACAGGGAAAAAACCCGGTGAGCCCCGGGCTCTTGTGGGCCCCGCCGGCCCAGATCCGCTTCTTAGTTTTGCGCGACCCCTCTTTGTCAATGGGTCGCATCAAAATAGGAGACCTGGCACCTCGAGCGTATGCAGAAACGCGACGTGGTGCACTAAAGCAGCAGCGCGGGCCGGAACGGGGCCCTGGAGCAGTAGCCCCGGTGGGCCCCAGCCCCCCAGTCCGACCCTGGAATGATCCAATTATCAGGTCTTCTTTTCTTTTTCTTATATTCTACTTAAATCCTTCAACCCAAACCAGTTAAATCATTTGGTTTCAGATGTGCAGTTTCCCAACATCACGTCAAGAATTTCCAAAGCTCTGTATATAAAATAGAAAGATTAGTAAGAAAAATACAATTGGCATAGAACTAATGGCATGAGCACGGATTGTTTTTGTTATGATGGAGACAGACAATATGCATGCTTGGGACTGTGAGGATGTTGCAAGCAAACTATGTCTGGAATTCTCTGTGGGCTATGAACATTTGGAGTGCTATGTTTTAACATGTTTTTGTCTGTCTTGTACATTTTCTTCAAAATCTGGCAGAAATTTTTTTATTCATCAATTTATTTTGGAATTAATCCAAATGGATATGTATTTAATAAAAGATGAACTGCACCTTTCACAACAGTGGCATAACTAGAAGTTATTGTTCCCCATAGCAGAAGTTTTGTTACTTCCCCATCCAACATTCTTGTTGATGATTAGTCCTGAAAGTGTGCACCAATAGTTTCCTGGATGTCATGGTCTAGAGCATATTCTATGTATTGTCTTGATATCAAGCTTGTATTTCCTCTAAGACAGTTGCATGAGCTGAGACACACAAGTTGACACACCAGCACAAAAGGAACTGCAGTGTACATATTACATGCAAATACATTCCCATGACCACATTAATTAAAGTAATAAAGGATACAAATATGTAGATAAACTGTGTGTTTCTAAGCAAGTTTAGCATGCTGCAGAATTCAGTAGATGTGTTGTTGGGTGCAGTCCAGTCCTGTCCCTGCAAAAGAGCAGATCGTAAGCACAGGGCCCCCTTGCACTCCTTAACATGCATATCTAAATCATGTGCAAGTAAGGGGACAGGTGAGGGGCAGGTGGTACCTCCCACCCCTCATGAACACAGCACTGCCAAATGCTGACTGAACCATTTTTATTGGGGTGGCTACAGGTCTCTGTGCTCCATAACAGGGCATGGAGACCTGCAAAAAATGATTTAGGCTTGTTTTTTGCTTTGTACTCTGCCTTCCAGTTTGTGAAGGACTCCTTAAATTTGATCAATGGAAAGGTAAGAAACATGGTGGTGTGGCTGAGTTACTTTTTTTCTTTTGGCCTGTCCATTTTTTTCCTGAAAGGAGCACCAGCAAGGGAATCTAGCAATAAGATGCAATGGGGGGAGAGTGCCCAACATATTGGAGCCCCACAATAAATAAGGGCTTTCCTTGTCCTTTAAATGGTAAAGTGTTATTGAGTAATGAAAGAATGTAATTCCAAGCAAATTTCCAATATAAATTAAGCAAATTATTCAATGGTTTTAAAGGTACTTCTAAATATGATTGCTACTGAAAGCAGTATTTATTAAAGTATAACTGAAAGTTGCTTAGAAATATGTTTTCTGTCACTACCCAAATGCAATTTTTAGATGAAGCTGCTTTAAGCTTTCCCTATAGATTATCATTTTGGGCCCCCTTATTCCCCAAAGTAGTTATCCTAAACATAATTATAATTATAGAAATATGAGAAATATTCCTAGAACTGCAATTTCAGTGATTAACTAGCATACAGAAGCAATATATGCTTGCCAATATTTTACTGTTTAGAAGGGTGGATGTAGTGCTGCTGTCCACAGCTTTAATAATAATGGGTTAACACCATCAGTGGTGATCATATAAGCCAGGAAAGAGTGTAAACAGAGCAGTTAGAATTCCAATGCTTAGACTTTTGATAATATACTGGAGTTTTAGTTAGTGATACTGACACTAAAAAACTACTTTTTAAAAAATGAATGTACGTTACCTATAGGTCCTGTTTGCTGAGATGTTTGTTTATCTAAGTTATTGTTAGTTGAAGTTTCTAAACCTGATTTTTTTGCCAACCTGACTGTCCCATCTCAGCCTGTCAGTTAAAGTTTCTAATGTTAAGAGACTCCTGCTGCACAAATATGGCAGCCCCTCATACAGGAGCATGGGGCATCAGACAGGTCATGTAAAAACATTGTGCAAATACTTTATAGCAAAGTTATAAGTAGCTTTCAAATGCAATATTATGATAGAAGTACAAAATGGTTTAATTTCTGGTGTCAGAACATTTTGGTGAAACAACATTTACCCTTTATGTACAATATAAATACATAGTGCAGTCCAGCATAATGTATGAAAGGATATATTTAATACTACAGGAATGGGATCCGTTATCCGGAAAGCTCTGAATTACGGAAAAGCCGTCTCCGTAGAATCCATTTTATACAAATGATTCAAATGTTTTTAAATGATTTCCTTTTACTCTATAATAATAAAACAGTATTAATCCTTATTGGAAGCAGAACAGCCAACAATTTTCAGATTATCATACAAAACCCAGCACAGACAATATTATCTTCAAATTGCAGATAGGATCTCTGTCATTGACTTCTACAGGACCTCGACAGGTTGAAGATGTATGAAGAGTATTTTAGGATTTTAATTAATCAGAAATGTTCTCCGCACTGCCTTTATTCACTGTGAATGGATCAAATCCTCTTCTCAGTTATCGCTATCCCAGCTTCAATCAATCAATTCATATAGCAAGAGGAGAGCACTCCAAAGTAGCAAAACACTGTGATTGTGTTTATTTAAAGACTACTACACGACATGTTTTGGGACTTACATACCCTTTTCAAAAATCAGAATAACACAGGCTTATGTTGTGTAACATGTCATGTAGTAGTCTTTAAATAAACAGAATCACAGTGTTTTGCTACTTTGGAGTGCTTTCCTCTTACTATAAGAAGTATTTTAGGATTCTGACTTTTTGCAGCCTCGGGGTATAATAAATCTCAAAAAAATTTGATTTTTTTTTCCACTAAAAAGTCAGATTTTATGGTAAAAAAAAATGCAGTTTTTTTTGCGTTTTTACCATTTGGACTTTAATAAATAACCCCCTTAATGTTTACATGATTTTCTAGTAGATTTAAAGGACAAGGAAAGTCTAAAATAGAATAAGGCTAGAAATGCTGTATTTTGTATACTAAACATAAGCATGAACTTACTGCACCACAAAGCCTAATCAAACAAATGATTTATGCTGTTAAAGTTGGCCACAGGGGGCTGTCATCTTGTAACTTTGTTAAATATCTTTGCCTGACCCTGACCCTGCATTTGCTCAGTGTGGTCTGGGCTGCTTAGGGATCGTCATAAACAAAGCTGTTTGAATTCTGCATGGCTCGGAAGTAAGGCGGGAGCTCCCCCTGCTGTTCATTAAGTATGATTGTTTCCTTGCTCAGCAGTTAGGGACCATCTGACAATACCTATCCACAGCAGTAAATGAAGAGAGAATTTCACTGCATACAGTCAGGTTTCTTATAAAAACGGTACACATTTTTTAATTAAAGTATATTGGAGAAAGGTTTCTTTTTCATTAAAGAAAGTAAAAATGGGATTTTATTTTTTGCCTTTCCTTGTCCTTTAAAGGAGAAATCAACCGTAAAGTAGAAAAAAACCTACCCTACATAGACGCCCCTCCCTCCTCCCCCCAGCCTAGTTATTACCCCGGGCAAATGCCCCTAACTCTTTACTTACCCCTCGGTGCAGTTTCTGTCCAGCGGAGTTCATGGCAGCCATCTTCTTGTCTTCGGTAATGTTCGGGAAATAAGTGCATGCGCAGTTGGAGCAATTATCTGTTTAGTGCCGCTCTTATTCCGAAGATTACCGAAGAGCTGAAAGATGGCTGCTGCGAAATCCGCTGGACAAAATCTGCACCGAGGGGTAAGTAAAAGTCATTTTCCCTCCTCCCCCCCCCAAGGCTGGGGGGGGGAGGAGGGAGGGGGATCTATGTAGGGTAGGGGTTAGGGTTTTTTTTTCTTTAGAGTTGAATTCTCCTTTAAAGTATGAAGATTAGAGAAAGATCCATTATCTGGAAAACCCTAGGTCCCATGCATTCTGGATACCCATATCTATATTCATATGTCAGATTTCTATTCCCTATACAGTATGTGTGTGTGTGTTCATTTATAGTTCAATTCCTAATATTACAGGTTTCATTCAGACTGCTTACATGAATTAGTATAAGCTGCCATGAAGTGAGCTTGTTTACAAGTTTGACTCCATAAGAAAGTTATTGGATACTAGCCAGCCATGTTATTCTAAAATAGTTTGGTCTTTGTCAGCATTCCCTGGCTTCTGAAGGTCTACAGTAAGGAGTACAGAAAAAGCTGCCTATTTAGCTGGAAAAAAACCTAATCCATAACGTTATGTATGCTACATCAAGGAAACTCTACACATAGCTAGTAATATATTATATATGCATAGTATATGATCTACATTAACTTGTAATTTAATATAAAACGTTTCCTATAATACAAAATTCCCCTCCTCTTCCATTATGCATATCTTTTGCTAATTTCTGAAATTTGTAAGTAATGGCAGCCTCTACATGTGATTACGGAGTTGTCATTTAGCTATTAAGTGAGATATTATTGAACCATGGCCCAGTGCAAAAATTAGATTATGTTTTCAGTGGCATATTTCCATATATAACAGGGCTAAATTGATTAATAAATCATGCAGACTTTCTGCAAAACGGCAAAAGCCTCTGAAAAAACTTTATCTCTGCAAAAACATTTAAGTAAGAAATTCAGTGCCTGCAAAGCTGATTATGTTTGAGCAATTAAGGGACTCTTGTAAAATATGTTTAAAGTATATATTACCAGGAAAATTTTATTTTAAAAAAAAATCACACAATCAACATTTAAGTTATATAATTGTATCTTCAGGAGGAAGATTATAGTCTCCTTAGGTGGATTGTAGTCAAACAGTTCTCTTGTTATTACAGCAGTGAGCCAAGAGCAGAGAACCAAACTTCCAAAGCTGAACTGTCATATCTTAATTAGCAGACTGTTTGTGATTGGTTAGCTTGTGAGCGGGCAAGCAGAATTATAGGGTCGTTTCAACTAGAATAGCACAAAAACTAAAAGACATATATAATGATTATGCTTTCAAATTGTCTGTATTTTGACTAAAATGTATAATTTTATATATTTGCTTTTAATGCCTTTTGTGTAAGTCTGCTACAGTGCAACTGATAACATTTGATACAAAAATTGCTGTCAACTTATAAAAATGTTCACTAGGAGCAGAAGCTGATGTACAGAAATGTATTGGCTGATGCATAATATTGCATTTTATGCCAATTTCATAATTTTCGGTCCATCAGAAACACAAAAATGGAACCCTGGAAGTGACACATCCTCAAGGCAGGTATTCATTCCAGGACTACTGGGTCTCTTCTAATCTATTTTGTAATTCTTGAATTTTGGTTACCCTTGGGCTGGGGTTTTTATGATGAGACCATATATATCATTCCATGAGAAGGGCCATACACCATCATGTTCTCTACTCAATTCATTACAGGGCTCCCTTGCATCCTTGCCAGCTGGCCTTTTTTGGTGCCACCTCCTTTCTCCTTTGTAATTCCATGTCTTGTGAATAGGTTCAAGCATTATGGCTGATTTGCCAAGTATCTGACTGTTAAGCCTGTTGGCTGAAATTCAGATGTATTCTAATTTATCTGCTATTATAGATTGCTAACTATCCCTGATCCATTTCTTCAGGATGATGTCTGATCAAGCTGCTCTGAACATATATACAAACATTTACTGATGTCAATATGCCGACATTAAAATCTGTGATTTCCACCCAAAAGTAAGAAGGCCTGACAGTCAAAATTACTGAACTGTTGTCATTAGTTTGGATTAGTTGATTTGTGCACCTTTATACATAGTAGTTGCTTTCAGCAACACATGGCTGTTAGATTGGCTTCTACTCAGGGGTGCGCCTGCCTTGTCTCGGGCACAGGGCCGGAAGTAGGGGTAGGCAGAAGAGGCACCTGCCAGGACTCAACAATAGGGGTTCTGTGCAGGTATCTGCAGGTATTCTGCCTACCTCTAGTTCTTAGTTGCTTGCTTCTTCTCCCCTCTACCGATTCCCCTCCCCACTACAGCCCTCTGCCGCTTCCCCTCTCCACTCTAGCCGTCTCCCGCTTCTCCTCCCCACTCCGCCCCTCTGCTGATTTCCCTTCCCACTCCGGCCCTCTGACGCTTCCCCTCCCCACTCCAGCCCTCTGCTGCTTCTCCTCCCAACTCCGGCCCTCTGCCGCTTCCCCTCCCCACTCCGGCCCTCTGTTGATTGCCCTCACCACTTTGGCCCTCTGCCACTTCTCCTCTCCACTCCAGCCCTCTGCCGCTTCCCCTCCCCACCCTGGCCCTCTGCCGATTGCCCTCACCACTCCGCCCTCTGCCGCTTCTCCTCCCCACTCCGGTCCTCTGCCGCTTCCCCTCCCCACTCCGGCCCTCTGTCGATTCCTCTCCCCACTCCAGCCCTCTGCCGCTTCCCCTCCCCACTCTGGCCCTCCCCTCAGCCTCTTCCCCTCCCCACTGCCCCCCTTGGCATGATCCTGCACACATCCATGGGGGGCGTGAGGTAGCTGGCCGGGTTGCCTATGGCGGCCGGACAGCTTGGCCCAGCCCTGCTCAGGCGTCATTGTCTCGCGAGTACCAGGGGCAGCAAAAAAGCAGATCCTGGTGATTTTAAGAGCCGGATAATAAACTGGAAATTCAGCTCTTCTAGTGCAAATAGTGCAATTTCCCCCCCCCCCAGACCCACTCCAACACAACAAAGGTAAGAGCAGTGCTGCTGTCTCAGGGCTGCTTAGGGCCAGAACCGCCCCTGCTCCTTTTAGATTTTTAGATCCTGGCACTCACTTTTTCTTGTGCTTGGTTAGCTTGTAGATATTATTAAGGTCAAATAGGGAGTGACTAGAATGAGCAGGCAGACACATAAGGAACACTTAATCCTCACAGCACTAAAAATAACATAAATGAAGATGTGGTAATAAAATGTATTGTGTCTATTTTGTATAAGCTGATAATAATATTTAGCACAGTGCTTAACGTGATGGTCATAATGTCACCTTTGTTCTTTCCATTCTTCTAACATAGTCCTACTCCTTTTTAATCTCCTATACATGACTAACTGGGCAATTATTTTATATGGCCTTTTCTCACAACCTGCTCGGCATGGTTAGGTCAAGGAGATTAAAAGACATGGCTGATGACTGATTATTATTATTTTATTGTTTCTTCATTTAAAAAACAACAGAATTCATTATCAAAAGTTAATTATTTTCGAAGTACTACTAAAAAAGCATGCTAGGGCTCGATAACAAAAAAGGAAAGTACTAAAATGTGGCAACAAATCTCAACCTGTAACATCAGCCTTAGTGGTATTTAGTGTACACATTATTAATATTAATACTTATTTATTGAGTGCCAACATATTCTGCAGTACTGTTCAATAAATTTATATATATATTAAACAAAGATTAATAGATTGTCATGCAAAAACAGCCAATAAAAATGGCCCTGCTCAAAAGATGACAATGTTTTTATGTAAGATTGGAAATTATAGTTTCATTCTGCTTCATTCAGCTCAGGCTTTGGGAAATAAAAACTAAAGATGGATTCATAAATTCTCCAGCAGGAATTTCTGCAACGTATGCCAGAAATGATTATGGTATGGAGTGTTCTATAAGTGCTGAGTTAGCAGGTGTCACATGGACTGGGTTAGTTCTGCCACAATATTTCATATACTATGAAACATGGTATTAAAGAGAAAATAGACTTTAATTATAGGTGTTTACTCTCCAGTGGATGTTCAATGAACCATAGGATCAGTGGGTTCTTTCCACAGGCATTTGGTTGGGTGCAAAGGCAGGGTGAAAAGTGAAAAAATTGGGCAAACGTTATTTCATTTTGCACCATGTTTTTCACCCTGCCTTATAGTCTAGTTGAATTGCTGCAGGTAAGTGTTCAGTTTTGAACCAGACATCAGCTGGCTTCTTCAAAACTGCCTGCCGGTTTTCAAAAGTCTGACAATTGGGCAGGCCTGTCCCTGATTTACATGATTGGCCAATCACAGGCCGCCTCATCATAGCTCCACCCACTCACATAATTGGCCTGCCCCTATGCATCATTGACTTGTCCCTACCTCTGATGTCACTAGACAGGTGGTAACCCTACATGCAGCAGCACCACCCCCTTCCCAGTTTGCAAGAAAAGGTGGTAACCCTAACTGCAGGTCTTCTGAGGCTGCCTTCATAAAAACATCATTGCCAAAGTTTTGTAACACTCTATTCGTGAGCTTACAACAGATGGCTGGCCTGCTAGCACACACTATAGAGTGTAGCCAGACCAGAAGTACTCTCTGTATGAGCACTAATGGGTGTGCTCTTGGAAGTAGGGATGATGTTATTTTTCCATTAAATTAGTATAGTCAGCAAATGCTTCAGTATTCATTTAGAAGCATTCTCAAAAACACCTTGCACCTAACAAAAATTACAAAATCAAACCACACCCATGTCATCTAAAGAACTTTTAAGACCATGTCCACATTAATGGTGATAACACACCAATAAACCAAATGGTTGGTGCTGACTGCAGGGATATCACTTATCACTCATATGTGAAAAATGTAAGTCATACCCTTAAAAAAACCATAAACATACCCTTAAAACCATGTGCCGCCTCTTTCCCTGTGGATAACACAGCACCCCCAGCACATGATTTAACACCTTAGGGGGCCTTACAACAATTTTCAAATACTAATAAACCCTCAGAACAAACTCTACCGGGCTCACGTCCCACCGGGTACAGAGTAGGGCAGGCAGAGTATGGCACACACAAGGAGAATAGGGCAGGCAGAGTATGGCGCACAAAGGGAGCTTAGGAAAGGCAGAGTATGACATACACTGGGAGCATAGGGCAGGCAGAGTATGGCACACACAGGGAGCATAGTGAAGGCAGAGTATGGCACACACAAGGAACATAGGGCAGGCAGAGTATGGCACACACAAGGAACCAGGGCCGGATTTCTTCCCCGGCCGCCCCTAGGCCGCGCTGTCCGACCAGGCGGCCGCGCGGTCCGACCAGGCGGCCGCGCGGTCCGACCAGGCGGCCGCGCGGTCCGACCAGGCGGCGCGCGGTCCGACCAGGCGGCCACGCGGTCCTAGCGCCCGCCTTCCAGCGCGCCGGCCTTGCCGCAAATCCGGGCCTGCAAGGAACATAGGACAGGCAGAGTATGGCGCACAAAGGGAGCTTAGGAAAGGCAGAGTATGACATACACTGGGAGCATAGGGCAGGCAGAGTATGGCACACACAGGGAGCATAGAGAAGGCAGAGTATGGCACACACAAGGAACATATGGCAGGCAAAGTATGGCACACACAGGGAGCATAATGCAGGCAGAGTAAGGTATAAACCAGGAGCATATGGCAGGCAGAGTATGGCACACACAGGGAGCATAGAAAAGTCAGAGTATGACACACACAGGGAGCATAGGGCAGGCAGAGTATGGCACACACAGAGAGCATAATGCAGGCAGAGTAAGGTACAGACTGGGAACATAGGACCGGCAGAGTATGATACACACAGGATGCATATAGAAGGCAGAGTATGGCACACACAGGGAGCATAAGAGAGGCAGAGTATGGCGCACACAGGGAGCATATGACAGGCAGAGTATGGCACACACAAGGAACATTGGGCAGGCAGAGTATCGCACACACAGGAAGCATAATGCAGGCAGAGTATGGCACACACAGGGAGCATAGGGCAGGCAGAGTATAATACACACAGGGAGCATAGGGCAGGCAGAATATGGCACACACAGGGAGCATAGGGCAGGCAGAATATGGCACACAGAAGGAGCATAGGGCAGGCAGAGTATGGTACACACAGGGAGCATAGGGAAGGCAGGATAGAGCAGGAGACAGAGAAAACTATCAGGACAGTTCATATTGTGCTACATACAGTGACACAATGAGGTGTAAACAGGTGAACAATGTGGGCACTTTTAGTCTGGGTCTGAGTTGTGAACAGTACAGGGCTTTAGGGGTGTGAACAATAGAGGGGTTACAGTTATGAACAATGCGGGGGGATTACAGGTGTCAACAATTGAGGAGTTTACTGTCTGAATTTGAGGGTAAACAATGCAGGGGATAATTAATCTCAGTACTGATACCATTTAAAGCATATACAAAAAGTAAGAAATCACAGCAGGCAGTCCTTATGGGGGGGGCACACAAGGGGGGTTGCGGGCCACCAGTTGGACAGCCCTAAATTAGATAATTATAATTGCAGTTATATAGATGATATGCATACAAACAAGAAAGGTAGCTGGCTCCAATCTCTTTTGGACTATTTAAATATTAATAGGACAACTTCAAATTCTAAACTTGCTTATGCAGGGTAAAACACCTAAACACTTCATAAATTAAAGCAAGCCACGAGGTGATCCTCACCGAGTGGAAAGGAATGACCTGGGTGTCCAAACCCCAGGCCCTTCAGTTGAATATTGTACAATATTGTTTCAATGAAGTAGAAATCAGCAGAGCTTGTCACTCACCAAATCTGCCGGGTGGCCCGGGTGCAGTGCCCCAAACCCGTAGCATAGGCAATATAAATCTTCAAAATAAATATGCACGCACTCCTGCGACCATGGCAATAGAGGTTAAAAATTCGTAACTTTATTCCATTTTGTGAAAAGTATGCGCATACCTTTTAACAAAATGGAATAAAGTTACGAATTTTTAACCTCTATTGCCATGGTCGCAGGAGTGCGTGCATATTTATTTTGAAGATATATAGATGATATGACTTAATTTGAATTTGTATGCATATACACCAATGTAATCTATCATCAAGGGCCACACACCTGCTTCATGCACAATTTGAAGAATAGCCGTACCCAGTATTTTCTGTAACCATATGTTTGTGGCCTTATATAGCATTCCACCAGTAGTAATTTAGCTAGTTTTTGTGCCCCTCCTTATCTGTTTCAATAACAATTCCTTTCTAAAATGATAAAAATCACATCTGAGGCTCATGAATTCCTTCTGTGGATTTTGAACTTGTTTCCTAGCATTTCCTAGCTTGAAAAGTCCTTTTGAGTCGGTACAGCTCCAATCTTTAATTTGTTGGAACAATACTTTCACAAAAGGCTACATCAGCGTTAATTCTGAATGATCTGAAGCATTGGTGCAGATTATTTCATAGCTGGAAGATGACAACTTTGATTATGTAGCAGTTTGTTGTAATCAGACAGTTTATTGTTTATTGTAAGTCCTTTATAACACACCTTTTTCAACTTCACTACATTTATTATTAAATTTATCACAACTTTTATTATCGTTTATTAAATTTATTATCACAATTTGTTGGTGCCAAAAACTTGCTACAAAACTCATATAATCCAATATAATTTAGCCAACAGGGTTTAGCACTCCTATTTTCTGAGACAATTTCTCCCCAGTGACCAAACATTCTTCTTAAATCGAAGCAGGCACACAAAGATGAAGCATAATTATAAAATATGTGTGAATCCATGCCTGCAGTTCACTCCAGAAAAGAAATCCCCTAATTAATGGGCATGTGCAACATCATGCTCATCAAGCAGCAACAGGGCCGTATTTATATATTGGTACCCAAGTGCCCATGCCTAGGATGAAAGTTTTAAGGGAATAGTCTTTGGGCAACTATATGTAGAATTTAATTTTTTTTATAAAAAAAGAATCTCCCTAGCTGCCATCAGAGATTTAAGGTTGCCATACATGATAAGATCTGCTTGTTTGGAGAGGTTGCCAAACGAGTGGATCTTAACCTGATATGCAGGGCGATATCAGGTTAATCTAATCGTTTGGCCCAAGGGGAACGAAAATGGGCGATGATGGATAATAGGACTGCATCAACTAGCCGATGCAGTCCTTGATCACAAGAAAAAATCAAACCTTCCCAATTTTTGGCCTGATATCAATCTAAAGACCATTATCGGCAGCTTTGTATCGTGTATCGCCACCTTTACTGTGTAAACTCTGTAAACTCAGTGGCGGAGCTAGGGGTGAGTGGTACATGTGCATCGTAGTGTGCCAGTGGCAGAAGTGAAGTCACGGGCAATTGAACATGATGCCAAGCACTGTCTGTGTGAATACCCAGTTAAAAACTGACTGGGCTGCACTTAGGTGGCACCATACCTAAATATAACAATGGGCAGCAAATATTTCAAATGATTGAGAGATATTTCAAGAGATTGTTTATCAGTATATAATACACAAAAGCCATGAATATCTTGTAAATTATATCCTTATAAACGGTGAGTTCTGATGTCATTTCAGTCACATGACTCATTGAAATTTGTGTATTATAATAAATAAAGTACCCCCAGTTGTAAAATATGAGGATATTAGAAGTTACCTTTGGAGTTCCATGACCTGTATAAAAACACTCGGCCTTCGGCCTCGTGTTTTTATATGGTCATGAAACTCCTCGGTAACTTATAATATCCTTATATTTTACAAGAGGGGGTACTTTATTTACTATATCTAAAATAAGTAGTCTCTCTCAAAGAAAATAATGTAGCTGTTTGAGTGGGAATAGTAGGTTAATCACATCTTTATTGTACGAGTACTTTTCTTTCTCCTTTAATATATATATATATATTTCTGTTTAGTTATTGCAAAGGACAGGTGCACAATTCATGCCCAGGTGCTACAAGTGTTAAGAAAAAAGCACATAAGTAAAGAAACGGAGCACTCATGGGACTATATAAAGGGAACAAGGTCCCACTGAGGACTGAAACATCCACCTAATACATTTTCACCTTCTTTACGTTATGAAAGCCTGTGAGTACTCCATTTGTCTACTTACATGAGGTTCACATTTATATCTATATATATTTATTTATATAAATATGTTTCACACAGAAAGAAAAATAACACGCACAGGACCAATTTACCCTCTACTGAGACCTTCAGCAGTAGAATATCATTCTATAATTCCCCACTGGTGTGCTTTCATATATATAGACATTTAGAGACATTAGATACACTATTATATTTCAGAAATAACAAATATAAACAAAAAAGTATTTATTTTAGCATTCCTTACATTTACAGTCTCATGCCACTTTTGTATTTTTTTATGATGCTTCTCCTTAAAAGATGCTTCTCCTTAAACGCTTTGGTGATTTAGTACATTGGCTGCAGTGGGACTGAATAATGAACAGTCTGAGCTATGATTAAAGGCATGAAGGTCCCTCGGTGAGTTCCATACATTTCTCGGATATAACAGTTCGATATTTGATAAAGGTGTTTTATTGCAGGCCTTGGATTGACAGGATAATTCTTTTGGCACAAAGGGGAGGATGTGTGTTGTCACTTCTCTCCCGTAATTTATTACTCAGGGCTTCTACGATCAAATGCGCTCCTGAGTATTTCATTAATTCTTCAGAAGCATCTGTATCAGCACTCAAGGGACTTCTGCGTTAAAAAGCATCTCAGTCCCTTCATCCAATTATCATAATACTTTTTGCTCCTCTGTCATCTCATACTGGAGAAAAAGTTGGTTCGACTGAAGGGAAAAGTGTATGCCAATTTCTTTACTAACTAGCAGACAGGGAATAAGTGTACAGCATGACCCTGCCATCATGAGAACAGTGCAAAATGATTTGCAGTACCTGTGTTAGAATGATTCTAAAGCAACACTGTCAGTAATCTTTAGAGCTTCTGTGAGGACTTGTTTGGGAAAACTTTTCTGCAAATTTAAATGTACCATGAGGAAATCAAAACTTGCGAAAATTGCCAAAACGCTGGTCTCATTCTGAAGATTACCGAAGCGGCCCGTGAACTCCGCTGGACAGTATCTGCACGGAGGTGTAAGTAAAGACTTAGGGGCACATTTACTAAAGGGCGAAGTGACTAACCCTGACGATGATTTGCCAGCGTGATGTCATTTCGTAACTACGCCGATTCCCTAATTGGCGCAGGCATCACTTTGCTAGCGAAGGAGATAGACGCTAGTGTTGCATTGCACTCTAACATCAGATGAATTTTTGCTCTGGAGAACGGTTGTAACTCCGCAAGTTCAGTAAGATGTGGATTTTACTGAACGTTACCTTTTGCGCCAGACTTGCCTTCGCCACCTCAGACCAGGCGAAGTGCAATGGAGTGTATTGTTCTTCCTCAATTTTTAGTTGAAAAATTTTCTAAGTCCCAAAAAACATTGGCGTCTTTTCCTTTTTTCAGGGTGATAGCCTGCTAAAGACCGTAAAAATTTTTTTTTGGGTACCCGGGTTCCCCCCTACATTTCCTAACATATGGCAAATAAACTATATACTGGGCTCATGTGCAGGGCATTATAACAACTTTATTTCATTTTATTAAGGTTCCCTGGCCTTGTGTAATGTAATGTATTTGCTGCACCATATACGTCCATTCAACTTTCACTTCCTGCCATATGCAAATTAGCCAACGCTAGCACATCTTCGCCAGCATTCGGTGCCCTGGACGCAACTTCGCATTTTAGGGAATTAGCGTTGTCCTGGCAAATTTACGCCTGGTGAAGTGGGCGAAGCGGTCAATAACGAATTTGCCACGCTTAGGGAATTGGGCGCTGGGGGGAGGGGGTCTATGTAGGTTAGGGGGGTGTAAGGGTTTTTTAACTTTAGGGTTTTGTTCTACTTTAAGTTGGGATAAGGTTTGCATAGAGTGTCTCACTTTTCTGGATTCTGGGGAATTTCTTAGATATCAATTTTGTACTCAGGCATGGTATTCCCACTAGATCTTTAGTCCCACCAATCAGATTATTTCTGATTGATGGTAGACCTTTAGGGGACGGTTGGTATCTTCCCAGTCAAAAAGGCTCCTTGTATCGCTGTGAAATCACACTAAGGAAATTTGCTTCTTTGTCATTTACTGTCCCCATACTCCTGTGATTAGGCCTTCAATGGTTACGGGAAAACAACCCCCAGATTAATTGGGTCTCAGGGGAATTGTTAGATTGGGATACTGGAGGTCAGCCTTCGTGTCCTGATTCTCCCCAAGTTTTAGCAGCAACCGCCCTTGAGGGGTTACCCACAGTTTATTCGTCTATCTCAGATGTTTTTTCTAAAAAAGCAGCTGAGACTCTGCCTCCGCACAGACCATATGACTGTGCTATTGATTTAATAACAGGCACTTCATCTCCTAAGGGTAGAACTTATCCTTTCTTGATTCCAGAGTCCCAGGCCATGGAGGATTATATCTGGGAAAACCTGGAGAGAGGATTTATCAGGCCATGGAGGATTATATCTGGGAAAACCTGGAGAGAGGATTTATCAGGCCATCCTTGTCCCCTGCAGGTGCCGGCTTCTTCTTAGTCAAAAAGAAGGATGGAGGATTGAGACCTTGTTTAGATTATAGGGGTCTCAACAAGATCACGGTCAATAATCGTTACCCCCTTCCCTTTATCTCTGAGCTTTTTGACAGACTTAAAGGCGCCAAGATCTTCTCTAAATTGGGGGGTGCTTACAATTTGATTCATATGAGGGAAGGGGGCGAATGGAAGACGGCCTTCAATACCCGGATGGGAATTATGAGTAGTTAGTAATGCGCTTAGGTCTTCCAAGAATTTGTAAACTTCTCTTCCGTGATGTTTTGAGTTGCTATGTGGTGGTAATTTAGACGACATCCTAATTTTCTCTTCTAATTTAATTGATCATCATGCGCATGTGCAGGAGGTGTTGTAGGCTGCGACACAACCAGTTATATGCTAAACTGGAAAAATGTGTTTTTGAAGTCCCCTCTGTGCATTTTCTTGGGTACATAATTTCTCAGAGTGGCCTAGAAGTGGAACCAACAAAGGTTCAGGCTATCCTAGACTGGGCACAACCCCTTTCATTACTGGCTATTTTGGCAATTTGCCAATTATTACCCGCAATTTATAAAGAATTTTTCCACTTTGGTGGCCCCAATCACTGCTCTCACTAAGAAAGGGGCAGATCCCAGTATTTGGTTCTTGGAGGCTGTAAAAGCCTTTGATCTTTTACTTCCGCCCCAGTTCTCCAGCATCCAGACTTGACTCTCCCCTTCCTGGTAGAGGTAGATGCCCCAGAAATCAGAACTGGTGCGGTATTGTCACAACGACACCCTATTACTGGTAAAATCCAACCCTGTGCCTTTTTCTCCAGAAGTTCTCCCCCGCAAAGGTTAACTATGATAAGGGCAACAGGGAATTGCTGGCCATAAAATGGGCTTTTGAGGAGTGGAGACATCTTTTAGAGGGCGCTAAACATATGGTTACCATCCTTACTGATCACAATTAGCAATTGCAATATGGAGCACACGGTGATTTAGGAAAAATCAAACCTTCTTTATTGAAACATGCGTAAAATCATCAACACCTCAGTACATATATGGATATGACCTCCCCCACACTTGACGTGTTTCGTGGCGTCTCGTCAGCAGTAGCTGCCCAGAAGAGAGCATCTGACAGATACCGTAAAGAGGCCTGAATATCAGGTGGGTGATAGGGTCTGGCTGTCTTTTAGGAACATTCCACTGAAAGCCCCTTCTGCCAAATTAGGACCTAAATTCATTAGTCCATATTTAATCTCTGAGGTTATCAATCCCAGCACTGTCAGGTTAGATTTACCTCCTGAATTCAAAATTTCTAACTCTTTTCACATTTCTCTATTAAAGCCTGATAGAAATGTCAGACATTCTTCTTCTCCTCATCCAGTTACTGTGGAAGGTCAGTCCGAGTATGAGGTTCAGAGGTTGGTTGACTCCCGCCTTTCCAAAGGTAAGGTACAGTATCTTGTACACTGGAAATGTTATGGTCTTGAGCAGAGGTCTTGGGTTACAGCCTCTGATGTTCATGTGGACCATCTCGAGAGGCAGTTTCATGCCAGGTTCCCTGGTAAACCTAGGGGTCCAGTGGTCCCCTCTAGAGGGGGGTGTAATGTAAGAATTCACTCTGGTGGTCTAGTGGAGGTGCGACGGGGACGGCCACCGCGTCCTTCTTCTGGTGCGTCGATGCAGATTCTGAGGTGCTGACCACGCCGCTCGCTTACGGGTTTGAGCAAGCGGCATGGGTGACGCCATTGTGTATGGGCTCAAAATATTTAAATGAGCAGGCGATTTTCAGACTTTGCCCAATGTGAAGGTTCTTTTGGTTCCTGGGTGCATTCTAATACTGATTCTAGTCCTGATATTCTGTGTTTGACCCTTGCCTGTCCCTGACTCTGCCTTCTTGCTGCCTGGTTTGATCTCTGCCTGTTTTGACCACTCTTCTGATTCTGATTGGTACTGCGCTGTTCTATTTGTTTATGACCTTGGCCTGTGACCCCTGCCTTGAGACCTCGTTGCCCGTGTGGTTTTACCCGTCCTGTTCCTTGACTTTGCTAACTTCTTATCCGTCCTATCCATATACATTTGATTCCCTTGCTTGCCCAGAACTTTCTCCCTGGTTCTCCTGCAATAAGACCTGGCGGAGGGCTCCACCTGAGGGCTCCACCTGAAGCCAAAGGTGACTGCTAAATGCAGAAGAGCAGACTGAGACCGGAATCTTGGAGTTAGTTCTGGATTTGGGATACCAATCATTACAGTAAGTGACTTTCAGTTGCAGGCTCTATAGAGCCAGAATATGAAGGTAAATAATTAAAAATGAAAGACCCACTAAAAGGAGGATAAATATTGGCCTATAACATATCTATAACATACTAAAAAGGCATTCAGGTGAACTTCCCATTTAAGGTTTTGATACCGAGTAGGTGTTGATGGGAAAGCTGTAGAAAAAGTTTAGGTGAATTTCAAATACTATATAAGCAGTTTAAATGAAATACACGGCTATATTTTAAACCCCACTGAAGAGTAATTTGCCCACTATTCATACCAACACATCTGAAAAGAATTATCAATTATCATGATACTAATACTATTATTAACATTCTCATTATATTAGGTAATAAATTATTAAAGGGGCTATTTATTAAAGTCCGAATGCCAAAAACTCCGATTTTTTTTTTGGAATTTATTATACCCCAAGGATGAAAAAAGTCAGAATCCGAAAAATCTGGCATCTCAGACCTGCCGAGGTTGTACTGTATATAAGTCAATGGGAGAAGTCCCTAAAATATCCTGATCTGCGCTGGGTTTTGTAGTTTTCGCGTTTTTTTCTAGTTTTTTCCAGCACAAGACTTTTTTGGAAAAATGTATTAAAAAATAAGAGAGAAAACACATGCGGAGTATATTTCAGAAAATAATGAGATAATTTCCGATTTTGATAAATAACCCCCTTAGTGTTTTATCTTGTTAAAGTGCAATAAATCTTGCCTGTAGCCACTGGAGTATCACCTAAATCCCTGAAAGCTTTGCAGATTGCGTCCACTGTGGCATACCCCAGAATGTGACAGAGCCATCTATCACACAAGCACATCTCCTGTGGTACTGCAGTCATTTGTAATTGAGGCAGAACTCTGAGAGAAATAGAATGAATGTCTCGGGCTCAGTTTGGTGTCAATTTGTGCTATCACCCACAGAGTGCAGTTCTAAATGGAGGAACAATCATGGCCAAAGTCAGCTAAACAAATGACTGGCAGCACAAGGCATGCAGTCTTCTATATTGTGGGCTTGCTCTGACAAGGACTCATTTTATTGATGATGTCAGTGAACAAAAACAGCATTTGAAAGCCATTGCTATTGTCAGCCTTGCTTCTTTTTGCCCTATTATTTGTTGAAAGGTGGGACTTTGAGCCCAAACTGCATGCTCACTCAATACTACAATATAGTTCAAACCCTTAAAACTAAAGTTTGTGGACTCATGGTGATACATGGGAAATAACAAGTTCTGTGAAGAACTAATATTTGTTTTCAATCCTTTTGAGCTGTAAATTCCAGTTTACTTGCTATAAAGTTTTATTTTTTGACAGTTGTAGATTATTAGAACTTTTTTCCTACTATACCTTTTCATCACAGATGGAAAACCAACTAAAGTGACCCTTTAAGTTAGTTCTTCTACCTGCTAAAGTTGCCAGAAATAGTTTTCATTGCTATGAAAGTATTAGCTTACTTAAAGGGTTTACAACAGGCCCTGCAACCAGGCCAGTACTTTACTTTACCAGTCTTGCCAGTAGGGTTGCTACCTGGCCATAATTTGTCTTGATGACAATGATAATTATAGGGCAAGTCCAGAAAAGGTAGCAACCCAACTAGCCAGTAACATAGGGGTGAATTTGCACTCTGGCGAATGGACGTAACTATGCAAATCCACTAAGATGTGGATTTTACTGAACGTTACCTCTTGCGCCAGACTTGCCTTCGCCACCTCAGACCAGGCAAAGTGCAATAGAGTAGATAGGACTTCCTCAAAAAATTGTTGAAAAATTTTCTAGGTCCCAAAAAAACTAGCATATTTTCTTTTTGTCAGAGTAATAGAGCGTAATTTTTTTGGGGGGATACCGGCTTCCCCCCCTACAATTCCTAACATATGGCACATAAACTATACACTGGGCTCATGTGTAGGGCATTATAACAACTTTATTATATGTTATTAAGGTTTCCTGGGCTTGTGTAGTATAATGTATTTGCTGCGACATATACATAACAAAATTGATTGTAGGAGGTCCCCCCTAGGCTAAAACAAACAAGGGAAAGTTGTGCTCATCCCTTATTTTTAAAACCATTAGGCGGGGGTGCAATGAGGCTGTGACCACAAAATACGTATAAACAAATACAAGAGTCCTCGGCACTCAACCTATTATCAATATATTTAAAACATAAATAACTAAAACATGCCTTACCCTTTAAAACAACAGGGATTGTTTGTCCATATATTGCAATATATTTAAGTTGACCATCTTAAATATATTGCAATATATGGACAAACAAAACCTGTTGTTTAAAGGGAAATGCATTTTTTAGTAGCAGTATGCACAAAATGGCTCAATGTCTTAAATATATTGATAATGGTTTGAGTGCAGAGGACTCTTGTATTTGTCTATATGTATTTTGTGGTCACAGCCTCATTGCATCCCCACCTAATGGTTTTAAAAATTAGTGGTGAGCACAACTTTCCCTTGCTTGTTTTGTTCAGGGCTGTCCAACTGGAGGCCCTGCGACCCCCCTTTATGTGGCCCTCCCCATCAAAGTCTGCCTCCTGTGTCTGTTTACTATGTAAAATTTAAAAGGTATCACTACAGAGATTAATTGCCCCTGCATTGTTTAACAATCAAATTCAGACTAATCCCCTGCATTGGTCACACCTGTGATCCTCCTGCATTGTTCACACTTGTGACACCTCTATTGTTTATATTCTGAAACCCTGTTTCACACCTGAGACCCAGACTGAAACTGCCCACATTGTTCAACTGTTCACACTTTATTTTGGGGGTTTGTTAGCATTTGAAAATGATTGTTAGGGGCCCCTAAAGCCACACCAAGCAGGCCACCAGCTCTCTGCCTCTCTCTGCCACGCATTATTACTATTACTTGCTGGCAAGTGGGAGAAGGTGAAGGAGGGAGATTCCACCCGACTGAGTGACCATGATTACGGAAACAATTTATTAAATAAACGCTTGAAAAAATTGAATAAAAAAAAAAAAAACCATTAAAAGTGTGCCCCTTAATGATGGCGTCCTAGACAGCCGCCTACTCTGCCTACCCCTAGTTCCGGCCCTGATCCCTGCAGTGAGCACTAACCATCTGTTTTTTGGTGTGTAATGTGGGCATGGGTGTGGTTTAAAGTGGGTGTGGTCTAAAAACAGGGAGTGGCTAACACTGGCTTCCATTATCGGCCCTCCACCATGTAGATTAGAAAAATTCCGGCCCTCTGTACCATATAAATTGGACAGCACTGTTATAGTTTATACAGGAGCAGTGGCTAGCTCCATGTTGTAGCTCCCACCTCTACCAGCTATAGTCATGTGATCCCACTGGTGGCTAATAAAAGGGCAACCAAGTTTGGGAGTTTTACTTTGAAAGCAACAAGTAAATTGCAGGTAAAACTTAATCCCTGTGTAAAATGTATAATGAAGCAATAGAATTCTTAATGAATCAGGTGCAATTTGAGTGTAGGACTGGCCAGACCAGGGATGACTTTGACGTAGTTGACAAGCTTAAATAAATTGCAATATATGGACAAACAATCCCTGTTGTTTAAAGGGTAAGGCATTTTTTAGTAGCTGTATGCACAAAATGCCCCCCTAGGCTAAAACACAGATTTGGCAGGTTTTAGATGGTGAATAGTTGAATTTGAATTCTTAAAGGGACAGTACATGATAAATTTAAAATTTTTGTAAACTCAAATCGAATTTGGACTATTCCCTAGTCGAATCACACTAAAATAAACTTGAAATTCGATTTGGAAAATTAAAATTTTCAATTCAACCGTTGATAAATCTGTCCCTAATATAAAAAAAAGTCTGAATGAACACAGGTTGAATTCACAGCTCTTACAAAAATGAAAATGTCTAGACAATGAATAATTCCTTTAAATTCCTCCTACACAGAATATCTGCAGCAAATCTATTTCCAGTAAGCTTTCCTGCTCAGGAAATAGTGCTACTGGTCCCATGCAGGGAGGGATAATCATGGGAAATTATTCTGTTGCATCTCTATGAATCATCCACCAGAAAGATTTAGGTTTGAGGAATACATTAGAGTAGTGATTCTTTAAATGCTAATTTCATTTGAAATCTTGTAAGAAACATTTTTTGGATATGGATATATTGCTTTCTCCAACTGTTTTCTTGTTTTTACACTTTCAAAGTTGTTAATGGAAAACCAAATGGGATTTGAAAAATGCAGGTCTCTTTTACTCTATTGGTACTTGATGTAGCCCCCTAAATAAAATCAGCGCAGCTCCAATTGACCTCTACAGGACCACGACAACTTTTACTTGACAAAGTTTTGCTGTAGAGGTTTTTGTGGTTTTTACACGTGGGGGCACATTTACTGAGGAACATCAAAGTCGAAGGATTTACCGCATTTACTTCAATCGAACGATCAAAGGAAAAATCGTTCAATCGAATGATTACATTCTTTTGAATCGAACGATTCAAAGGATTTTAATCCATCGATCGAACGATTTTCCTTCGATCAGAAATTGGTTAGAAAGCTTAAGGGGAAGGTCCCCATAGGCTAACAATGGTGCTCAGTAGGTTTTAGGTGGCAAAGTAGGTAGTCAAAGTTTTTTTTAAAGAGACAGTACTTCGACTATCGAATGGTCGAATAGTCGAAAGATTTTTAGTTCGAATCGTTCGATTTGAAGTCAAAGTCGTAGTCGAAATTCAAATTTTTTTTCATTCAAATCCTTCACTCGAGCTTAGTAAATGTGCCCCTTAATAAATCTTACATTTTTAGAGCTTTTAAGAAATATAGGAAAATCACTAAT
The DNA here is from genome assembly GCF_017654675.1 of Xenopus laevis. Classification (NCBI taxonomy): domain Eukaryota; kingdom Metazoa; phylum Chordata; class Amphibia; order Anura; family Pipidae; genus Xenopus; species Xenopus laevis. Next base: position 34,071,174 of record NC_054380.1, read on the forward strand.
TTTTCGAGATTTGTGGGAAGAAATTAAATTTGTTAGTAAATGGGCCCACAATAGGTAGAACTTACAATAGGTTTGAATTCTTCAAGCTCTATTTGGAAAAATTGATGCATCAGTTCATGTGGTTAGTCAGTACTGTCTCATTGGATATAGTCCCTAATTAATGAATATTAACTGTTAAAATCAATGGAGGTTGTCATGTTTGCTTGGTATTGTGGTGGTATCTGTCATATATCCATTTCCTATATTTGTTTAACTCTGTGTATCCAAATTATTTGGTAAATAAAGACATCCACACCACTCAATTGTATGCGGCAATGAGAGCTAAAACAATCTCAGTCTTGACTCTAAACACTTTTGCAGCTATAGACCACATGCAGTGCCTCTTAGGTTAAACACACAATAGTGTGTATTCAGTCAGCATCTCCATATAAGCTACCAGGCATGAGGACGCAGAGAATACCAGAGTCATTTCATGCCGCTTACTTACCTCTCTTTGCAGATAAAGCAAAGCAGAGCTCACGGGCGCCATCTTCTTCTCTTCGGTCTGCTTCAGGAAGTAAGTGCCATATCGGCGCATGCGCAGTTGAAACAGTCTTTGAGTTTTTGACAACTGCGCATGCACTGAAATTGACTGAAATTTCGGAAGAAGAAGACCCAAAGATTACCGAAGAGTCGGAAGATGGCACCTGTGAGCTTCGCTGCATTGAATCTGTAAAGAGAGGTAAGTAAAGAGTTAGGGGCATTTACCGAAGGTAACAGCTAGGCTTGGAGGAGCAGAGAGGGTTCTATGTAGGGTGGGGGTTTTTATAATTAAGGGTTTAGTTCTCCTGCAAACATTGTATGAACCACTGGGGTTAGAGGGAATCCTCTGGGCTGGCAACCAACATAAACTAGTGACTAGACTCTATAGGAGCCTAATAGCAATGAAACCACCCCCCTTCCAAGACTCCTTTGAAAAATGGAAGGCAGCGTTGCCCAGTCTGAACTCTGAGGCCTGGAACGAAGCCACAAACAAAGCATACAATTACCTAATCTCATCCAGAGACAAATTAATACAGTTCAAAATCCTACACCAACTATACTATTCACCTGAGAGACTGGCCAAATCACAACAAAGAAAAAGTGCAAATTGCCCAAGATAGAGAATTGTGAGCGCACTTGAGAGTTGCCAGTTCAATCGCAGGGTAATTTGCACAAGGATATGTAGTTAAAATCCACGTTTATTAAATGCAGTTAAAAACATGTAGCACTTTGAAATTCGTTAATTAATGAATGGAGCAGGGGAGTGCATAGCTCACCGCGTTTCGTGACTGTAATGGTCACTTCATCAGAAGCCTCGTTTCTTCACATACTTTGGTCTTGCCCACACATACAACATTACTGGGGGAAAATAATGGGTGAATTACATTCCAATTTAGAGTTCCCCCAAGTCGTTTCCCCTGAGATATGCCTCATGGGAGTTATTGACGACCTTATCCCCCAAAACAATCAAAGAGTTATGATCCATACACTCATATTCTATGCACGAAAAATAATAATTAGAAAGTGGCTAGCAAACACAGCACCGACTCTCAATGAATGGAGGGTAACAATTGCAAACCTACTGCCTCTTATTAAACTCACATACTGGGCTAGAGGCTGTGTCCAGCGGTACAAAAGTATTTGGCAAGCATGGGAAGATACCTACACATAAGGTACAGAAAACCACAAATTCCAATGCCTGCACTCAGCCAGGTCAAACAAGTGCCTACACATATAGGAAAGGGGACCTTACTTAGATCTTGATTCCGATTCTCTGCCTTATGATTTATGTATCTTGTGCGTTAACAATCTGTAATCTGTTATATGGAATGACATTTCTCACTCCCCTTGACTTTCTTCCTTTTTGTTGTTGTTGTTTTGACTTTTTTTTTCTTGTCATTTCATTAGATAATTGATAATTAACCTATATGTTTAAACATGTTTTTGCCAAAATGTTTCCTTAAACAACTGCTTGTTGTCTCTAGTTGCCTGTTGAAAAAACTTGCCTACCACCATGATGTAGCATTGTTCACAATAGACATACTGAGTCTACCAGACCAGTCTATGATTCTTTGTGAACTATGCCCTACTACAGTTTGACAGGAGATTTTACAACCCTTCACTTCACCCCAGCTAGGACTTTTCCTTGTGCCACCTCCCTCCTTTAGTCAGCTTGACACCATGTCAGTGCCCCCTCTGAGCTTTTCGCGTAGGACTTTTCTGTCACCTTGGCCTGGGTTGTCCACACTGTCCCTATTCTCACACGTCTCCCTGAACCACAGCTACTAAGCCACTCTCTATGAGTGCCAGCTTCCCATACTAACTAGTGCAACAGATTGTCCCGCAAGATAGGCTCTAACTCGGAGGACGATGCAAGGATACAGTCGTTGTGCAAAAAGGTGGCTTTATTCCAACTTACACAGTGAAACTTTCTAGCGTGCAGTAGGCTGTGCTGTGTTCTCTGACAGAGAACACAACACAGCACAGCCTACTGCACGGTAGAAAATTTCCACTGTGTGTGTGGAAATAAAGCCACCTTTTTGCACAACGACTAGTGCCTGTACTTAAAAGATCTATCTAACGATACCTGCAGGAACTGAAGACCACACCCTGGGCAGAACCCCTCCTTTTATACCTTCTAGCGCTTGTCATCTGACTCTAGTGGTCAAGGGGAATAGTACCCCTAGACTCCATTGACCTGACCCACCTAGACTCCATTGAACTGACCCTCTAGTCGTAGTTTTACCAAATTACTACTAACACATTAAAACACACATTTAAATTCAACATTTCCATGCACATACAGCAATCACCACACCAACATTTTACCGTAATCAATGTTTAACATACATCACGGTTCACCCTCTTACATATTCCTTCCTTTAAAATTTTTTTTTTTTCATTTTTCTTTTTTTTGTTTGTAGATCCCCAACCAGAGATAATAACGTCTGTTATTCAGCAGGAATAGCACATTGTGAGAATGTGGCAAATTTGTGGCAGATAAGATGGAATCACTCTTCCATATGCTTCCCCTTTCTTTGTAACAGTATATCAAGCGTGCTAAATTCGACAAAATAATCTGAATTACGGTGCTGACAAGAGCAGATACCATATCACTTATTCTATATTCTGCACATGTATTCTTAAATACATTAATGCATTTGTGAAAGTGTTTAGCAATTTACTTTTGCACCACTAATATTGAAATATTCTTTAAATGCAAGGAGTCTTCTTTTTCTGGACTCACAGGTCTTAAAGCTCTCCATTTTGCAATTTAAGCTAAATCAAAATGGACCAAATCAGCCTAGTAACCATGCATTCAACTGAATAAGAGACTGGAATATGAATAGGAAAGGTAGGAAATGAGTAACAATAACAATTAAAAAACTATATAAAAAAAATGAAAAATTTCTTAGAAATGGCCATACTATAACATACTAAAAGTTAACTTAAAGATGAACCACCCTTTAAAAGAGAGACTATTATGATTGGGTTACTAAAACTGGAGCAAATTTTGCACCTGTTATTGCTTTACTCCCATGAAATTGTGCCTTTCTATTCCTGAACACTCCTGTTGCACTAATACTATTATGTATCAGTTCCTGTCATGGCCAGGGTATGAAAATAAGAAAATAATCACAGGAACAATGAGTTTGAGACAATAACCAAAGAATGGGAAGAAACAATTCATAACACCACTAGGGAAGTCTTAAAAAACATTTAGAAACCACAGTGAATGCAGAGGTTATGAAGGGTCAGCCACTGAGATAACATGAAGAGCAGACGGTCCTTTCATTTTGAAACAAAAAATGAGACAAGGAAGTATGCCTAAAATTAAGAGAAAGTATAAAGCTCAAGAGTTGTCACTGAATATACTTTATAACATGGCAATGAAATTAGAAAATGAAAATATAGTGTATATGACTGGTATCAAGGTGGATGACACATTAAGAAATAAAGATCTTATTAGTAAGTGATGATGGAATGTGTTTTACATTCAACGTTTATAATCCCCCTCCACCCCATTCCTTTCTGTGTTATAACCTGACTGCTATAAACAGCATGCTTTCTAATGCAATGCCTTACATCTAGTAGATGTGGTTGAGGGGAGAGATGAAAGCTCTATAAAGCTTTGAAGAAATACATATCAATCTTATTATCTGTCAGTGGAAAAAACAGCAACAAATTATGTTTCCCATTACAGTGCATTATTTACAGGCCCTCTGTGCAGCTAATGTATGGCACAAAACCCCAATGCGTGCCTAGAAATATTGGCAATTATAACTGTAGAATTTAAGAATTAAAAACTCTCAACTCCATCTCCTTTCTGCAACATACCATAAAATACTTCAATACCCATGCATCTGTATTACTCAGTATAGTGTGCATAGTTAAAGGGATAAAAGATATGTATGGATAAACCAGCACTGATAGCTCGGGGTAAATGAGAGACCAAAAAATGAAAACAATATATAGTATAGTATTTCCTTATTAGATATAGGACACCCTTGTGTGTACTATAGGTTAATAGTGTCTGTCTCTTCACCTGTGGGGTTAAATTACCCTACAACCATTTACCAGCATAGAATTACTCCACCGCCTGTGTTGACAAATATTTATACTCACAGACGTTTTAAATTTTTGCTTGCATTAAGGGTATTTGCTGCAGTTGTTCCACTCGTAGTAGCATCTAGGAACATATGCTTGACATCGTGTAAAACAATTTATTAAAAAATTTTTATAAGGTTAAAATTACACTCACAAAAAATCTCGAGGTTTGCACCTATAATAGTCACTCCATAGGTGTTCCCAACGCCACAGAACTTGTTCCGCTGTGTTGTGTTGAGTTGTTCAGTTAGCCAGCATAATCAGCGTGCGGTAGCTGGGCCCCCTTGGATGACGTCACAGCCGACGCGTTTCGTCTCAACAGGACTTTCAAGTAAATATTTGTCAACATAGGCGGTGGAGTAATTCTATGCTGGTAAATGGTTGTAGGGTAATTTAACCCCACAGGTGAAGAGACACTATTAACCTATAGTACACACAAGGGTGTCCTATATCTAATAAGGAAATACTACACTATATATTGTTTTCATTTTTTTGTCTCTCATTTACCTTGAGCTATCAGTGCTGGTTTATCCATACATATCTTTCATTGCTTATCCGAAGGAGAACGGATCTTTTAACCGGCAGAGGGGAGTGAACTACAGAACCAGGACACTTTTTATATATAGTTAAAGGGATAGTAACACCAAAAAATTAAAGTGTTTAAAAGGAATGACAATATAATGTACTGTTGCCCTACACTGGTAAAACGGTTGTGTTTGCTTCAGAAACACTACTACAGTATATATATACAAGCTGCTGTGTAGCCACGAGGGCAGCCATTCAAGCAGAGGATGCACAGTAGATAACAGATGCATTCTGAAGAATCCCATTGTATACTACAGAGTTTATCTGTTATCTGCTGTGCATCCTGTGCCTTTTCTCCTTTTTCAGTTTTGAATGTCTGCAGTATCGGACTGGCCCACCAGGATACCAGGAAAACTCCCGGTGGGCCAAGGTGTCAGTGGGCCCTCCTGCTTCTAAACACTTGGCCTATTTCATGGTCATTACCAATTTCTATGAGTACAAAGAGGATAAATAGATGGATTAATAGATTATAATATGTAAAGAAAAGAGACTAGGATAATAGAGGTTGAGTGAGGAGAGGAAGAATAATATTACTGAGAGTGGGCCCCTGGTCTTTGGGTGGGCCCCAGTTTTAACAGCTCAGAACAACAGTACATTATATTTTCATTCATTTCAAAAGACTTGAATTTTTTGGTGTTACTGTTCCTTTATCTATTGTGCAATGTTGCTGCAAATACATACCACATTTATCATATGTGTGCCAACGCCTAGATTTTAGGCAATGGGCAAACAGGCTGTTGGCTGTGGTCAGGCTGCATATTTTTGCAGGCTGAGAGAAGCTCAGTGCCTCTGCTCTATTGATTTGAATGAGATCAGCCTCTGTGCGGTCATACACAGTGGAGCTGAAGCTGAGGTTAGTATTTGGAATTTCAGCAATATGGTTGCTAGGGTCCTTATGACCTTGGCAAACATGCATTAATTTGAATAAGACTGGAATATGTATAGAAGAATATACAATGAATGAATGAATGAATGAATGGAAAGAGGAGTACTAAAAAGAAGCAATAACAGTACAATAACAACAAAAGTTTTTGTTTTTAGATGGGGTCAGGGACCCCCATTTGAAAGCTAGAAAAAAATCAGATGGTCAATCTGATAGTCAATGTGTATTGCTATCAGGTTTGACATTTAAATCATTTTGTAGCTAGAGTTCCACCTAACCTGGTAACCAGGAAGTTGAAGAGGGTCTGCAATGAGAGGCAATAAAACATATTAATAACAATTTTAGCAAGCCCTGTATTTAGCCTAATAGTACCTGGGGTAAGGTGAATTGCCTCTATAAATAACAGAAAATGCACAGTTATAGAGTGGAGATATCTCAAATCAGGCCCGGACTGGCAAGCTGTGGATTCTGGCAAATGCCAGAGGGGCTGCTGTAAGATGCCATAGACACTCAATATTTAGTGGGCTGGTGGGGTCTGTGTGGGCCTCTGGGTCCGATCCGGACTGAGAATTAAAATAGGCACTGGCATTTTAGGTACACAGAGGCCCAATCAGCCCACGCAGAGGCCCAAACAGCCCCCACCAGCCCACTAAATAGTGAATTTCTATGGCACCTTATAGCAGCCCCTCTGGCATTTGCCAGAACACACAGATTGCCAGTCCGGGCCTGCTCTGGAAACCTGAAATGCCAGGGCCTATTTTGATTCTCAGTCCAGACCTGTCTCATTTGAGAGATTATGGAGAAATAAAGTTATTCAGGCAAGCCTGAGGCAAATGAGCCCATAACTTACTGGGGAGCAAGAAAAACGGCCTTGGGAATGGGATGCTGCAAAACTACCCTCACTGATTTTTTTTTTTTTCAAATTCCATAAAACCAGCGATAATGTTGTCTACATAATGGCAAAAATTGACTGTCCCTCAGATGCCCAGTGGCCCCTTTACCTGGGCACCAGCATGGCCGCATCATAATGACTGCAGGGAGCCTCAATGAAGAATAAGTCAGCAGTACACTGAATGTCTGAAAAAAGTGAGGTTTATTGAAGCCAAAGCATACAGCAGAAACGAAACGTTTCGGGCCACCCGTGCCCTTTATCAAGCCACACAGTCTCACACCAGTCCCCACACCCTGCTATTTGCTTCTATTTCTGCCGTTCCCTTCGTATGTCACACTCATTGTGCTATCAGACCCCATATACGTGACCCAGGGCATTCCATTTACTGTATTCACCCCCATCATGCTCTCCTCCCTTAGTGCATCATGCCCTTATTTCTCCACCCCTGGCACAGGCCTCTGCCCCCGCACTGCGCAGGCGCACAGGGCCGGCTCGGAAGCCATGTTGTGCAATTACTAGGATCTGTTATACTGGATACTGTACGTATCTACGGGGGCCGTGGGCTCAAGCGGGATCTGAGAACTGACTGGTTACTGTGGTGAGAGGGATCTGGGTCTCCAGTCCCGGGGAGTGCGTGGGAAACAGGGGTGCCGGTGCCCCTTCGGGCGGACACGATGAGCACGGGCTGTGATCTCTCTCGTAGGAACCCCCAGGAGGATTTCGAGCTCATCCAAAGGATTGGCAGTGGCACGTATGGAGATGTGTATAAGGTGAGAGCCGTGCGAATGCTGCTCAGTGCTGCTCATAAGTACGCGCTATGGAGGAGTCGCAGGGCCACAGAGCAATGGGCACAGAGGGAGTGTTTGTCCTGCTGCTGCAGATACACAGACACTTCTCCGGAGTAAACAAGTAGCCCTGCTCTCTCGCCAGGGACTCACTGTAACAGCCTGACACACGTTATATATTTCATATTTATAAGACACAGGAAGAGCGGGAAAAGCCCCCTCCCCCGCGGCCAGAGAGATCTGACCAACAGCCTGTACCAGGGCCAGTGAGGGGGCAAGTAGCCCGTGGCACTCACACAGCTACATGATCACTTGCCAGGGTAATAGGGAATGGATATACAGCAAGAGTGAAGCTGCATATAATCTGTGCCTGGCTCACTGATTAGTACTCTGTGCCAGGCCAAGCAAGAGATTATAAGTAGCCTGTGCCATAACTATTGAGAGAAACGTGTGAAATGTGATGTTCAGAGAGCGCTAATAACTTGTGCCAAGGCCATAGAAGTATGTGACGCCGTAAACTAGCTGTTAGTGCATAGTCAGAGAAGACTATATGCCAGGGCCAGAGGATTTATGCCAGGGCCAGAGAATGCTAGCTGAGAGAATGCTAGCTGAGAGCCTGTGACAGTTCCAGAAAACCCCAGTGAATAGGTAACTAGAGACATAGCTGAGAGATTCTGCCAGTGCCAGAGAACACAAAGTGATGGCCTGTGCTAGGAGCAGCTGATGGCTTGTGTCATAACTAGACTGCTTTAGCTGACGTCTATGCTATGGGTCAGAGAGAACTATCTGTTAGTCAGATGCATAGTCAAGGAGGACTAGCTGTTAGTCAGATGCATAGACAAGGAGAACTAGCTGTTGGTCAGATGGATAGTCAAGGAGAACTAGCTGTTGGTCAGATGGATAGTCAATGAGAACTAGCTGTTGGTCAGATGGATAGTCGAGGAGAACTAGCTGTTTGTCAAATGCATAGTCAATGAGAACTAGCTGTTTGTCAGATGCATAGTCAAGGAGAACTAGCTGTTTGTCAGATGCATAGTCAAGGAGAACTAGCTGTTGGTCAGATGGATAGTCAAGGAGAACTAGCTGTTGGTCAGATGGATAGTCAATGAGAACTAGCTGTTGGTCAGATGGATAGTCAAGGAGAACTAGCTGTTGGTCAGATGGATAGTCAAGGAGAACTAACTGTTGGTCAGATGGATAGTCGAGGAGAACTTACTGTTGGTCAGATGGATAGTCAAAGAGAACTAGCTGTTGGTCAGATGGATAGTCGAGGAGAACTAGCTGTTGGTCAGATGGATATTCAAGGAGAACTAGCTGTTAGTCAGATGGATAGTCAATGAGAACTAGCTGTTAGTCAGATGGATAGTCAATGAGAACTAGCTGTTGGTCAGATGGATAGTCAAGGAAAACTAGCTGTTGGTCAGATGGATAGTCAAGGAGAACTAGCTGTTGGTCAGATGGATAGTCGAGGAGAGCTAGCTGTTGGTCAGATGCATAGTCAAGGAGAACTAGCTGTTAGTAGGATGCATAGTCAAGGAGAACTAAGTGTTCATTGCCAAGGCCAGAGAACACTAGCTGATAACATGTACCAGAGCTAGAGAGTACAGGCTATTAGATTGTTCTAGTTCCCTAGAGAACAAGCTGATGGGTTATGAGCCAGAGAGCCCTACCTGAAAGCCTGTTCCAAATCCCTAGAGAACGTATTATTTATTATAACTATTCCAAGACCAGAGAGTAAAAGCTGATAGCCTGTGCCAGGGCCTTAGAGAACTAGCTAATAGTTTATGCCAGTACCAGACAGCAAAAGCCTGTGACAAGAATAGAGAACAGTTGCTGATATCTTGTGTCAGATCCAGAGAGTAGGATCATAGAGGAGCAACTTCTAGCTTTTGCCAGGGCCATATACAATAATCTGGTATTTTCAACCAGTACTAAAGAGAACTAGCTGGTAGTCTGTACCAGTTCTATAGACAATTGGGTACCACAAGTGATCTTTGGGCCTGGCACAAGCTGACTGCATGTTCAAGCCACACAAGCCTATTGCACCTGCATGGGCTATGCCTTAAAGGGGACCTGTCACCCTAAGAAATAATTTCAAATTCTTTTCTATCATGTTAGTTGAGCAAAATAAACTTTACTTACACTGTATTTATTATTTAAGTTTTGTTTCCTTCTGTTTTGGAATTATACAATCATAGCAAGCAGGCAGCTGCCATTTTGTGGACACGGTTATTAAGGGAAATTGTGTATCACCCCAAAATCTTGTGTATGAACCAGAATGAGGGACCTAATGTCCATGTGCAGTGCCCTACACAATTATAGAGCCTGAGGAGGGAAGGGGGAATGTGAGGAGAGCTGTGACATGTAGGAAGTGCTGAATGGAAAGTGAAAGTAATTGACTGCCCCTCCTCTATGCCACGGGCATAGAGGAGGGGCAGGTAATATTTGATTGACAGTTTAGATATTTAAACACCTTTATAACAGGTATGGATGTTTTAATGAAAAAATTTTTTGGGGTTCCATATTTAATTTGGAAAGGACTTTCATTATGCAGTTTTTTATGTGTAGGTGACAGGTCCACTTTAATGACAATCCTAAAACTTGTGCTAGATATTACTATCTGTTCGTGTCAGGGCAGGAGAGAAATATATGTTAGGCTAGATGGTACTAGCTGATGCCTGTGCCAGGGATAGAGAGCAAGTAATAGCCTGGCCCATGCCAAGGCCAGTTATAAATGGTTGTGCAAGACCTAGGGAAAGCTTTTCAATATTATTTGCTAGGCCCCTAAATGAGCAAATTGGTAGTGTTCCAGGCCTAGAATTAACAAACTGACAGAATAAAAGTGAAAACATGGGAAGGCGTATTGCAGGTGATGTTCTACAGTAAGTCGAATGGTTAGATGAGGAAGCTTTGCAATTTACAATGACTTATAACTGTGCCAATGTCAGATCTTTCAATTGTGTTACCCTTGTGTCATGGCATGGAGAACTTCAGTCTGTTCTTCAGGGCAAAGCAAGGGCTATGGCCTGCACCTTGGTCTGTGAGAGGGCTATGGCCTGCACCTTAGTCTGTGAGAGGGCTATGGCCTGCACTTTAGTCTGTGAGAGGGCTATGGCCTGCACCTTAGTCTGTGAGAGGGCTATGGCCTGCATCTTAGTCTGTGAGAGGGCTATGGCCTGCACCTTAGTCTGTGAGAGGGCTATGGCCTGCATCTTAGTCTGTGAGAGGGCTATGGCCTGCACCTTAGTCTGTGAGAGGGCTATGGCCTGCATATTAGTCTTTGAGAGGGCTATGGCCTGCACCTTAGTCTGTGAGAGGGCTATAGTCTGCACCTTAGTCTGTGATAGGGCTATGGCCTGCACTTTAGTCTGTGAGAGGGCTATGGCCTGCACCTTAGTCTGTGAGAGGGCTATGGCCTGCATCTTAGTCTGTGAGAGGGCTATGGCCTGCACCTTAGTCTGTGAGAGGGCTATGGCCTGCATATTAGTCTTTGAGAGGGCTATGGCCTGCACCTTAGTCTGTGAGAGGGCTATAGCCTGCACCTTAGTCTGTGATAGGGCTATGGCCTGCACCTTAGTCTGTGGGAGGGCTATGGCCTGCACCTTGGTCTGTGAGAGGGCTATGGCCTGCACCTTAGTCTGTGAGAGGGCTATGGCCTGCACTTTAGTCTGTGAGAGGGCTATGGCCTGCACCTTAGTCTGTGAGAGGGCTATGGCCTGCATCTTAGTCTGTGAGAGGGCTATGGCCTGCGCCTTAGACTGTGAGAGGGCTAAGGCCTGCACCTTAGTCTGTGGGAGGGCTATGGCCTGCACCTTAGTCTGTGAAAGGGCTATTGCCTGCACCTTAGTCTATGAGAGGGCTATGACCTGCATCTTAGTTTGTGAGAGGGCTATGGCCTGCACGGCCTCTGTGAGAGGGCTTTGGCCCGCATCTTAGTCTGTGAAGCGGCTATGGGCTGCATCTTTGTCTGTGAGATGGCTATGGCCTGCACGACCTCTGTGAGATAGCTAGAGATAGTTACTGCCTGTACCACTGGCTGTGTGCCAACATAGCCCTTACTAACACACAAACAGAAGAACTCAAGCCTGACTTCTATTTTTTGTTTTGAGAGATATTGCCTGTAGCACTGCCCATGCCTGACTTATCACCTGTAGCACTGGCTGTGCCATACAGGGGCCAGGGACAGAGAGTGAGCAGGGACAAATGCAATGATAATTAGCACAGTACTTGTTGTTTCTTTGTCCCATTCAAACTACAGAGATCTGTGTAGTTTTGTTCTTACTTAAAAGATTGCACCTAGAGAAATTAGTGTTTATATGCATTTTCAATATGAAAAATTATATACAAAATTCACAAGTGTTGTATGACATAATGTTAGAGAAACAAAATTTCTGTATGTCAGAGATGTTTGGGTATTTTCTGTGCTGCTTTTAATGCCATATAATTTTTTTATGCTACTTGCATTTCTATTAGGAAATGACAAATAACAGATTGTGATACAAAATCTAGACTACTAATTCTTAACCTTGAGTCCCCAGATGCTACCGGACTGCAATTCTCACCATCCTTCAAAATAAAATTACTCATCAAGGCACTCTGGCAGTTTTAGTTAAAAACTAGAGATCCAAGGTTCAAGAAAAGGCTACAGACTAAAAACGTGAAACGACTTCGGAAAACGAAGCACCGCGAGTGCCGTGCCGCAGGCGATTTCTCACTCTAGCAGGCGGAAGACAGGGGGAAGCCGTTCAGGGAGATTAGTCGCCCCAAAAAAGAGGCCATTAGTCACGAGGCGACTAAATCTCCCTGAATCTCCAGGTGTGACCTTACCCTAAAACAGTGATCCCCAACCAGTAGCTCGTGAGCAACATGTTGCTCTCCAACCCTTTGGATGTTGCTCCCAGTGACCTCAAAGCAGGTGATTATTTTTGAATTTCAAGCTTGGAGGTAAGTTTTAGTTTCATAAAAACCAGGTGCACTGCCAAACAGAGCCTCAATGTAGGTTGACAATCCACATAGGGGCTACTAAATGGCCAATCACAGCCCTTATTTGGGACCCCAGGAACATTTTTTCATGCTTGTGTTGCTCCCCAACTCCTTTTACTTCTCAATGTTGCTCACGGGTTCTAAAGGTTGGAGATCCCTGCCCTAAAACAAACAAACTCAGGCCTTGGGTGCACAGAACTTTGGCTCTGCTACTCTCAGTCTGCATTTTTTTTGCAGGCTAAAAAAAGTGGATTTGCTCAGTCCCTTGGGCTGCACTGAACAGTGCAGCTTCTGCTTGCGAGCAGGCACACACAGCGGAGTGCAGCTCAGCCTGGAAATGCAAAAACAGGCAATTTCTGGTCGACCTCCGCTCTGCTGCATGTGCCAAAAGGTTGTCATAGACGCACCAATAATATATTATATATATAAAATATTCGGTGTGTCTGTGGCAGGAGATGAGCCGACTGATCTCATCAAAAGACTTGAATATCGGGTTGGTTCGTCGATTGGGCTGACTGTAAAATTTTGATTGGGCGCCTTTGAAGGCACCTTAACATCAGCCACTGTTAGTGGTGAATTTTCAGATTCTGGTAGACTTCTATTGTTTCTACCTGTATATCTGATGATTCAGCTCAGTAAAGTTGGCCATACACGGAGAAATCCGCTCGTTTGGAGATGTTGCCAAACGAGCGGATCTCTCCCTGATATGCCCACCTTGAGGTGGGCGATATTGGACTGATCTGATCGTGGACCCTAGGGCCCAACGATTGGATCATAATGCAAGGAGTATGGGTGGTCGGATCCCAGGACCGCATCAAGTCCGCCAGATGTCGATCTGGGAAGCCCGTCGCAGGGCTTCATAAATGGGCCAATAAGTGGCTGACTCGATCAGCCACCTTTAGTACTGAAAACTAACGATCTTTCCTGCAACCATAGTAATTGTAACATCTATTGCCACCTTTAGGCCTTGTGATCTATATTTTGCTTTTAAGATTTGGCTTTCCATTATCTTTGCAGGGGGTGGTTATCTTAAAATTAACTTTTAGTTTAGATTTGTCTATTCAGTTTGGAATGTCTGTCTGGCAGGTAGTATGAAAGCAAAGGCCTGTTTGTTTACCTTATAACAGGTAGCAGCTCCAGTAAGAAATAAACATGCCTCTGCTTTTATACTGTCATGCAGTCCAAGCACCACTGATCTAGAAATTTAGCATATGCCACACAGAGGAAAAGGTAAAAAATCTTTTATATACATTAGAGAAACTGTAAAACACTTAAACACTAGAGGGGTCATTTACAGCAAGGAAGGCAGTGTGCAAAAAAAACAACAGTATTCGACTTTTTTTGGCACAATTAACTGGGGGTGACCGGCAAAGTGCAGGATCTGTTTAATTTATTTATATAGTTATTTCTAGAGTAGATGTAGCATATATGGAAACTGCATCATTTCCCTTTAGGGCAATGGCACGTAGCTCAAGAAAGTTCCCTCCCATAGCAGTGGCTTTGTATGACTGTAAATAAGCCAAAGTTCTTAATTGAGTGAAACTTCTCAATTTTCGTGCATTTGGTTGTCCGCAGTTTAACACAGGGTGCAAAAAACTAAGTTGCATTTATTGTATTGCTAACGTTATTTTTCCACAATGGCTAACATTAATTTAATCTTAGTGGCTTGTAGGAAAAATGTCCAATATAGAATATTTCCCCATCTTCTCTCCTTTCCTATGGTACTTCTGTCTGGTGGTGCAGAGCTCCCTAGATGGACAGCACACGTCAATCATATATGAAAAGCATTGGAAGAGAGTCGCACAAACACCATATTTCTTGCAGGTGGGGAGCTTACCCCATTTATTTTTCACCACCTGTGCATATATTTAATTCATGGTTATGGTTTGGAAACACTTTGGTAAGTGTCAAAAGCTGTTGTAATATGTAATGGCTGTTTCAAGCTACCAGAACAGCTTTAGTGCCCCCTGGACTAGATTCGGCTGGCGTTTGGAACTTGAATTGAGTTGTGTAATACCTGAAACTCCACTAGTTTGTTTCGTTGATGTTTGAAAGCAGTTTCAGGTGCTTTTCCAGGATCTGTGACATCTGTTCCGTATCCTCATATGACCCATAGTTGGAGCAGTTACATCCTGGAACATGCAGCTCCACCAGGACTGAGATGCTTTAGGGCCAGATGAAGGTGATTGTGCCGAATTGCATTGGTTTTATTGTAAGTGTGCCCCCTGATTTCTTCATCATACAAATCAAACCTTATGCCTGTAGGCTCTCACTTATACTGCATCTACCTGCTTGTTGAGAATCCCAAGAATTTGGCTATGTCAGAAAAATCCATTTATGGAGCTAAATCCAAAAGACAATCCTGAATGTTTTACATAGCTGGTATTAAAGGGGCTGATCGCCTTTCAGTTAACTTTTAGTATGCTCTAGATAGTGATATTCTGAGACAACTTGCAATTGGTTTTCATTTTTTATTAATTGTGGTCCTTGAGTTAAGATTTTTATTCAGCAGCTCTCCAGTTTCTAAATTAAGCAGTCTGGTTGCTAGGGTCCAAATTACCTTAGAAACCATGCACTGATTTAATAATTTAAAGGAATCTTAAAGGATTTAAGATTTAATAATTTAAAGGATTTAAGAATTTTTGAGATTTATATACTCTGGCCCTTTAAGAACTCGAATTCGACTATGAAAACCTGCCGAATTACTGTATAAGTCAATGGGAGAGGTCCAGGGATCAATTTGGTGATGTTTGTAGCCTTCCTGACATTCAAGTTGTTTTCGGGGGAAAACGCGAATCAAGTTATTTTTAAATTTTAATCGGATTCGATTAGACTTTTCAGATTGATAAAATGCGATCGAGTTTTAACAATTCAATTTTATTAATAAATTTCATATATATAAGTTGCTATGGGTTATTGCCCTTGGGCAAACGTAGTGCCTTTTATTACATATGGGGGATCGAGTTTTCAGTACATAATTGCTTTTGTTTTTCCTGGACTTGAGACACTTGAGATGCAAGCACTTGGTCTTCACTGTAGGAATTCGCTGGAATTTGGTTTTTCAGCTTGGCTGCCTTTCTTTTGGCCTGCTCTATCAAGTATGGAATGTTATCTCACAAGTATGACAGTTGTTTTGCTTTTCCTGCCTGCCATGATTAAAGATTCATGTGTTTTTTGTATCCTCTATGTCTTGGCTCTATTTCTAAAGGGACAGTAACATATGGCTGATGATGGACCGCAGGTGTAAAATTAAACACTTCAGTGCAGGTGTGTCAAACTCGAATGCACGCTGAGCCGAATTTTAAAAAACGAGGGCCGAACAGGTTCAGTATTTATTATAAACAAATTGAAATGATCTTATTGTATATATTGAACCTGGAACTAACAAAACACAGAAGTTATTTCCTATAAAACATCATAAATCAAAATTTTCAACTCTTCTACCTTCTTGAGCCCTTGGGGCAAATTTACTAAAGGGCGAAGTGGCTAACGCTAGCGAAAATTCGCCAGCGGACGTAATTTTTCCACTTCACCGATTTACTAACGGGTGCTGGCGTAAATTCGCTAGCGAAGTACACATTCTCTATCGCTACTTCGCACCCTAACGCCAGGCGAAGTTGCGCTCTGGCGAAGGGACGTAACTACGCTAATTCACTAACTTGCGGATTTTACTGAACGTTACATCTTGCCCCAGACTTGACTTCGCCAGCTCAGACCAGGCGAAGTGCAATAGAGTAGATATGAGTTTCTTCAAAAATAGTTGACAATTTTTCTACGTCCCATACTTTTTACTGGGTGATAGGCTGAAAAAGATTGAAAATGTTTTTTGCGGTACCCGCCTTCCCTCTTACATTTGGCACCTAAACTTTACAGTGGGCACATGTGTAGGGCAATATAAGACCTCTATTTAATTTTATTAAGTTTCCCTGGCCTTGTGTAGTGTAATGTAGTTGCTGCAGCATACTCGTCCATTGTACTTTAACTACACGCTGTATGCTAATTAGGGGTAACGCTAGCTCCACAGGCAAGCTGCTGATACACAAGCTGTATGTGACAAGCGGAAGAAGGACTTGCGCGCATTTGATTTACATTGTGTTGTACTAGCAGTGCATTGTGGGACTCTCAGTTCTAATAGTGTCACAAGCAGCTTGTGTATCAGTAGCTTACACTGTAGAGGCAATATACCGGCGGGCCAGATCTAATAATAATTATATTATAATCAACTTTTTTAAACTCTGGTTAATAGGATCGACCCGAAAACTCTAATCGAATCGAATTGATTAGAATTTTTTCCCCAAAATAAGCTTGAATGTCAGGAAGGCTGCAAACAGCTCAGCTCAGTCAAGTTACCTGGCTCCTGATAAAGTTGACCATAGTGTGTGTGAATGAAGTAGGGACATAGATTGTAAACTCCACTGGGTTATGGAATGATTTGAATAATCTTTGTAAAGCAATGGTGGGCAATGATGGGCAATATTAACATATATATATATATATATATATATATATATATATATATATATATATATATATATATATATATATATATATATATATGTGCCACCAGCAAATTGTTGCGTGAAACTGGTGCAAAAGTTTGCCAGCGCACATTTTTTTTCTGCAGCAAAAAAGTCACTTGTATTTAAATTGTCGCTCATCAAAATAATTTTGACGCCCCTTGACTTTAATGCATTTGGACAAAAAAGTTGCACGTGTAAAAATTGTTGAGCGCATAAAAATTGTAGCATGTCAACATAATTTTGACGCCCATTGACTTTAATGCATTTGGACAAAAAAGTTGCGCATGTAAAAAAATTTGCGCGTGTGAAAATTGTCGCTCGTGTAAAAATTGTGCGTCAAAATAATTTTGATGCCCATTGACTTCGATGCGTTTCACAATTTTTTTCAGAGTTTCACAAATTTTTCGGCGAAACGGGACAGATTCGCCAATCACTAAACGTGATATTTCAGCTATAAGAGGGATCTATATTTGGCTAATGTAAGGCAAAGCTCATTGTCCAGCATTTATGGCACACAGTTGCACAGGCGTTGCCATACATAAACATTCTAAACTATTTGTCACCCAGCAGTCATGTCAGTTACTGGTGGCATGACCTTTAAACTGTTACTAGCACTAAGAATGTTATGTCTGATCCAGGTACACTTTATACATGTCGTGCCAGTCTGAGAGTGACAGGAGCTATTTCTAGAGCTTGACACGTAGCTACAAACAGATTTATCACAGAGGATCAAGTAGCACTTCATTGATTAGTGGAATTACCAGCACCACTGGGGTGTCCGTAATGATTCACTATTAACTCCCTGGTGCCAGTGCTTAGAAACGGCTGCCTTGATAAATACTGTTGGGATCTCATCCCCGTCTTTGGAGGCGCTGTGCCTTCAGACGACTAGATCTTTGATGAATGTCCTCTTGTGTGTCTTCAGAATGTTTTTTTTTTTTTCAGCATTACTTTTACATTTATATGTGAGGAGATGGTAAAAACACAGAGCCATTTGCATTATTAAGATTGTCACACTGCAAATGTTCTATATGATACAGGTAAGGGACGTGTTATCCAGAATGCTTGGGTCAAGGGGTTTTCTGGATAACGGATCTTTCCATAATTTGGATCTCCATACCTTAGGTCTACTAGAAATTGATTTAATTATTCAATAAACCCATTAGACTGGTTTTGCATCCAATAAGGATTATTGGATTATTATTGGATTATATCACGTCCTTTCCATAATTCAGAGCTTTCTGGATAATGGGTTTCCAGATAACAGATCCCATACCTATAATACATACAGTAATTGTGCCATTTGCATGTTCCCCTGCAGGTAACATACTGCATTAAATCGGTTGCCCCAAAGTCCGTTAATTAATCAGTTGTGAATTCAATTTAGAACACAAAGCAACACAGTATGTGCTCTGATTTGTAAACCCCTTAAACAATGCATATCACTAGCTCTTCATTTAAAAGGGAAAATAGTGAGATTTTTTTCTAGGGGCATATTTATCAATTTCAAATTTGAAAAACTTCAAAATTAGAATTCAAAAAGACCAACCAAAATTAAGTCAAAGTTTTTTTTTTTGGCCAAATAGGTCAGTTTTTGATTTAATAGGTTATTAGTTTGAATTTGAATCGTACGAATCGAAGTAGTAGCAGCACATTTGATCGAAAAAAACCTTTGATTGACTCCAAATAGGTTCCAGGAGGTCCCCCATAGGCAAAAACAGCAATTCACAGGTTTTAGATGGCGAATGGTTGAAGTCTAATTTTTAAAGAGACATTTCATGATCAATTTCGAATTGGGACTATCTCTAGTCGAAGTACACAAAAAATAGGTCGAAATTCAAATTTTTTCACTTCGAAAATTCAAGTCGACCTTTGATAAATCTGCCCATAGTGTCACAATTCACACTTTCGAATTTTAATCCCCCTATTCGAATGTAAATTATAAATATATCCCACCTCGACCATGGGAACAGTCCTAATTTGAATATTCATGTACAAGTCAATGGCTGATGTCCGCTGAGTCACTAGGAGATGTTAATAGCCTTCCTGACGTTTGAGTTATTTTGTTTTTTGGAGAAAAATTTAAATTTTCAGTTTGGAAACCATTCGAGCGAATATTAGACATTCAATTTTTTTCTTAACCTCCAAGTCGAATTGTGAGTATATTTGAATTAAAATAAATTCAAATGAATTTGAAATTCAACCTTCGATAAATGGGCCTCCCCATGTAAATTCACCCAACTGTAGTGGATATTTTTTTTTTTTTTTTTGGATATGAGTACCAGAACAATAGTATGAAATGTTGGTTATATTAGAGAAATTTGGGAGCATTGGTGTGTTAGTGATTTGCCTAATTCCAGCACGACACTTATATTGAATGTTTAACAGCATAACTGAGTTGTTTGCAGCAGGAAACAGTTTTTAGGAGACAGATTTATTTGACTTCTTTATAAACACTATGTGACACAACTAAATAAAGATACTTCAGAGATTTCAGGGCAGATGTCATGGTTGAACAAAACAAGTTCTTAAACGCCAGTTCTTTCTATATTCTAGATGAGATGGTTGGATTTCCAGAGCCTGCCAAGATAATTATAGTGATTCTGTGGAATTGTGCTATTTGGGCTGAGGAGAGCAGAGATTTTAGAAAGTTAAAAAAAAGAGCTTGCTGCGATCTATAATTTCTCCTGTGTATCATCCTACTCATTCTCTTTATGTAACGCTCATTCATTGCTGGTTGGGACATTGCAAAGTGACAAATCATGTGGTAAATATGTGGGCCAAGATTATGACTCTATGGTGTGCTGGTATGAGATTGTAGTTACTGGCTTGCGTTGGGGCTAACAAGCTTTACACAATACTGAAATATGAAATGCTATTTCTTTTATTGTACACAAGGAAAGACTTTAAAAGAAGCAATATTACTTTTGCTATTATTTAGAGCAGTGATTCCCAACATGTTGCTCATCAACCCCTTGGATGTTGCTCCCAGTGGCCTCAAAGCAGGTGCTTATATTTTAATTCTTGGCTCTGAGGCAAGTTTTGGTTGTATAAAACTAGGTGCACTGCCAAATAGATCCTTCTGTTGGCTGCCAGTCCAAATAAGGGCTACCAAATAGCCAATCATATCCTTTATATGGCACTCCCAGGAATGTTTTTCTTGCTTGTGTTACTT
Organism: Xenopus laevis; assembly: GCF_017654675.1. Taxonomy (NCBI): domain Eukaryota; kingdom Metazoa; phylum Chordata; class Amphibia; order Anura; family Pipidae; genus Xenopus; species Xenopus laevis. The sequence goes on from NC_054380.1 coordinate 34,091,626, forward strand.
CCAAACTCTCTTTATATTTGAATATGGCTCATGGGTAAAAGAAGGTTGGGGACCCCTGATTTATAGGATGACTAATCTACGACAATTTGCAGGTGGTCTTTATTTCTAAAATTGTCCCTCCGGTTATTTAGTTTAATGTTCCTCAGCTATTCAGTTTGGTATTTCTATAGCTGTCTGGTTGCTATGGTCTTACTTACCCTAGAAATAGGCTTGCCATCTGGTCGGTAAAAATTATGGGTAATCCCAATGTTAAAAAAGATAAATATATCGGAACGCCGGTATTTTTGTTCCAGAAAAGGTGGCAACCCTACCTAAAAACCATGGGGGAAATTCACTAACAGGCGAAATTCGTCAGCGACGGCTTTGCCGCCTTCGCCACATTTGGCCAGGCGCAACTTGGCGCAGAAAACGCTAATTCACTAAGTTGCAAAGTTTCGTCGCCAGCGACGAACGTTTGCGAGGTTGCACTAGCGTTACTATGGCAGGCATAGCTAAATTGCGCTAGCGTTAGATAATTTGCATACGGCGGGAAGTTACATTTCAGTGGATGTAAAACTATACACATAAACTATATGACATAAACTATACACATGAGCCCAGTGTATAGTTTATGTGCCATATGTTAGAAAATGTAGGGGGGAAGGAAGGTACCCCCCAAAAAAATGTACGATCTTTTTCAGCCTATCACCTTTTAAAAAGGGAAAGACGCCAGAGTTTTTTTGGGACCAAGTCCTATCTACTCTATTGCACTTCGCCTGGTCTGAGGTGGCGAAACAAAAACTTGTGAATTTGCATAGTAACGCTCTTTCGCCAGAGTGAAAATTCGCCAGGCGTTAGAGTGCGAAGTTGCGCTAGAGTCTATCTCTTCGCCAGCGTTGGCCACTTCGCTATTTAGTAAATTTGCCCCCATGCAGTGGTTTGAATGAGTAAGCAATAAAAAGTAATAACATTTTAGCCTCTAAGAGCATTTTTTGGCTATTGGGGTCAGTTAAAGTTAAATCAGATGTCAAATATGAACCAGTGAAACACTGTCAAAAATAAGTTGATTATGTTATTTGACAGAGACAAACATGATTCCTGAGATTGAAAGGAAATCTCTTCTGTCTGTCTCCCTCTTACTTGCAAGGACCATCCCCTCCTTAGGGTGGGGTCATTCAACTCCTTTCTAGCCTTGTTCCATGTAGAAATAATGGATTGTGGAAGTTTGGAAGTTATTCTGCTTTCCATAGACTCTTTGCACCAGTCAAAGGTCTTACAGTTTACAATAAGCAGTAGGAGTTTTCCCAGGCTGTTCAGGAGGTGAGGTGTGAGGAGGCATGCATTCAATGGGAAAGGGAAGAGTGGAGACAGGTTTGGGGGTCCCAAAGACATGGTGGGCGGCACACATATTCTCTGGAAAACTTTTGATTTTAGAATCCGTCACTTTGATGTGGAAAAAGGAAAGAGAGGGGTTGAGTGCAAGTTTTAAGGGATGGGGAGTGGGACCTTAATGGCTCTTTCTTAATAAGAGCAATTGTGTCTTTTTACATTTTTTTTGCCACTTTAGTGTTTATTTCAGAAAGTGGATTATTTCTATTTAAAAGGGGTTTATCACTTTCCAAACACTAATCTAGCAACTAGGCGATCCAAGGGCATTCTGAGCTGTTACAATTTGCTACATTTAGTTGATACAATTAGTTGATACATTTCTCAGCAGCATCTGTGGACTATTAGCAACTATTGTATCAATTCTAATAGTAAACTCAACAACACCAATTAGGACCGCTCCAACTCACCACCACTTAGCTGCTTCCCTTTGAAGTCGGGTGCTCAGTCCGCAGTGTCCCCACTGCCACAAATGTATACACCAACAGATGAATGGCACTCCGATAAAAAACAGGCTTTTTATTACTGGGCAATGTGGAAATACATAGGCCTTACGCGTTTCGGGAACACCTTCCCTTAATCAAAGAGCCTATGATTAAGGGAAGGTGTTCCCGAAACGCGTAAGGCCTATGTATTTCCACATTGCCCAGTAATAAAAAGCCTGTTTTTTATCGGATTGCCGTTCATCTGTTGGTGTATATATCAATTCTAATAGCTGCCTTTAATATAACTCTGGGATTCTGCTCAGCAGGGACAAGGATAAGAAATGTATCAACTAAATGTATCAATATGGAACAGTTAAAGTGTCGACGACGCTTTCCCCTCATTTTACTTTTTTTATTTTTGGTACAACCACATTTCCTTCATTTTTAATAGGGATGCACCGAATCCAGGATTTGGTGCGGGATTCGGCTGAATCCTAATTTGCATATGCAAATTAGGAGTGGGATGGAAATTGTGTGACTTTGTCAGAAAACAAGGAAGTAAAAAATGCTTTTCCCTTCCCACCCCTAATTTGCATATGCAAATTAGGGCTCGGATTCGGTTCAGTATTCGGCCGAATCATTCATGAGGGATCGGGTTCAGACCAATGAAAAATTTCAGTGCATCCCTAATTTTAAGTAATGTTTTCCAAGATTTTACATAAATATTTTGTCCTGATGTTTCCAAAAGTTGCTTTTTGTCCTCTGTGAATATTATTATTAGTGAAACAAAGAAGTTTAAAATACTAACCAGATGCATATTTTGCCATGGTTCTACCTGTAAATGGTCTGTTCCAATTCCAATTAGTCTGCCCCTTTTATAGCCCTGCCCCAATTACTTATTGCTTTAGGTTGTGTATGTGACTGGCAGAGAGGCCTTGCACTTGCCCCCCATAGTGTAACATGAACACTGCAATGTTTAACCCTTGTTATTAAGTAAAACTGAAGAAAAAGTTCGGGTAACTGCTAAACATCATTGAGTGTAATGGCAAATTTGACAACCTGTGTGTGTATAAGGGCAAGGCCAGACGTAGCGTTTTTACATTGTATTTTTAAAAAAGCTACGTCAGGTGTAGATACGCCACTGAAACCACACGTGACCGTCAGCATACATTTTTTATGCGGTTTCAGTACATAGGTTTCTTTTCCCAACATGCACTTCTCATTGTTCTCATTCCCCATAATTTCGCTTGCTTTGGAGGAAGACATCTCGGATTTATTTAAGCCAAGTAGAAAAGCTATTTACATGCAAAATGGAGCCAGAATGATCAATATGCAACATAATTATGTCACCGGCCTAATACACTGTAAAAATTCGTCATTTATCTTGCGAGATATGCCAGATTTAAAATATGCTGCATATTTACGTAAAGTGTGGTTTCAAACGTACAGATCCTATAGAATCTATTGATTTGGTAGTTTTTCAGCGTTTCTGCTGAAAAACGCCAATACTGGCGTCCCGTGGCGGATTTAGGCTTGCAAGCACCCTGTGATAATTGACAGTGCATTTTCCATTCGTTTCAGTGGTAGTGCAGTTTATGCATATTTACGCTGACGGAGTTTGTTTAAAAACGCAATGTTAAACGCCACGTCTGGCCTTGCCCTTAGACTAATCTAACTTTATGGATGTTAGGTTGAATGGGCAGATTGTGGTTTCCATAGTCTTTCACAAGACCGTCTACCCCACAGGGGAGTTATTAGTAGTTCATAAATATTATTTACTTTTCTTTCCATCTTCAAGTTTTTATCTGAATGATGTAGAGAAGATAAATAAACTAGTGCTGTAATGCTTTTCATTTGTGTACATTAGATTTTTCATGGCTTATTTGCATAGTAAACTGGATACATATTCTGGATCATAGACTGTTGAAGATACTGGGGCATGTGGGTTATATTACTCCAGTGTTTTGGAAGGCATTTTGGCTTGATTTATATAAAATTCCTAGGTATGTATCAGAATGAGTTTGATCCCCGTGGTGTTGTTTACCGTAGCTGAATAGTTACAGGAGGCAGGTAACAGAAGGCATGCTTTTCCTATTCATAAGATATGCCCCAGGCTAATTCTTGCCTCCCTGACGGCTGTTCAATGAACTTAAGTATTTCTGATTCTTTGTTCTGCTTTAGAGCATGTGACGTTTCACTGAGACAAGTTATAAACTTGGGGTTTTTGTTGGTCAGCCAACATTCTCATCTGCAGAGCCGCTATGGCAGTCACTTGCTGGTATGGTTTCATTCCTAGCATCTCTATGCAAGTCAGAATTCCTCTACAAATCATAATTATTATAATAATAATATTACAGGTATGGGACCTATTATCCAGAATGCTTGGGACCTGGGGTTTTCTTGAAATTGGATCTTTCTGTACTTTTTATCTTCATACTTCTATTAGAAAATCATGTAAACATTAAATTAACCCAATTGGCTCTTGATGCTTCCAGTAAGGATTAATTATATCTTAGTTGGGATCAATTACAAGTTACTGTTTTATTATTACAGAGAAAAAAGGTAATCATTTTTAAAAATTTGAATTATTTGATTATAATTGAGTCTATGGGAGATGGCCTTTCCTTAATTCGGATCTTTCTGGATAACAGGTTTCCGAATAATTGATCCCATACCTGTATTATTAATGTTCACTTGCTCAGTCTGGGGGAACATTAGGCAATTTTTTTTTTTTCTGTATTTCCTGGTTTTTTGATGTTTGGCCGCATTCTTCAGGTTGCCCTCACCTTATTCATGGAATACACTAGGCACGGTTTTATCAGAACAGTATCTGACTTGGGTGAAGTGGACCCACCAGATGAATGGATACCAGAAGTCCACCAACAATCTTATAGCCCACCAACCATTGTAATTACTGTACAGGTATGGGTCCTGTTATCCAGAATGTTCGGGACCTGGTGTTCTCCAGTTAAGGGACCTTTCTGTAAATTTAGATCTGCATACCTTAAAGGAACAGTAACCGCAAAATTGAAAGTGTTTTACAGTAATTCAAATTTAATTTACTATTGCCCTGCACTGGTAAAAGTTAAGTGTTTGCTTGAGAAAGATTGTTATAGTTTATATAAACAAGTTGCTATGTAGCCATGGGGGCATCCATTCAAGCTGAAAAAGGAGAAAAGGCACGTTACTTAACAGATAAGCTCTGTAATAGAATACAATGGTATTCTGCTAACTGCAGCTGTTATCTGCTCTATAACCTATGACTTGAATGGCTGCCCCATTGGCTACTTAACAGTTGTTTATATAAACTATTGTAGTGTTGGGAAGCAAGCACACCAGTTCTACCAGTACAGGGCACCATAAATACAAAATATTTTAATTACTGTAAAACACTTTAATTTTGTAGTGTTACTGTTCCTTTAGGTTTAGGGTAAGTCCACACAGGGTGTTTTGGGGAGATTTGGTCACCTGGTGACTAATTGCCTCGTTTTTGTGGCAACCAATCTCCCCAAACGCCTTCCCTGAATCTGTGCCGGCTAACATGAAAAAACGCCGGCGATAATCACACGCGGCGGTTCGTTTTCTGAAGTTGCCTCACGAGGAAACTTCGGGCGACTTCGGAAAACGAATCACCGCATGTGATTAGCGCTGGCGTTCTTTTTTCCATTTTAGCCGGCACAGATTCCAGGGAAGGCATTTGGGGAGATTGGTCGCCACAAAAACGAGGCGATTAGTCGACAAACGACCAAATCTCCTCAAAACGCCCTGTGTTGCCTGGCCCTTAAAGTTGAACTAAATCCCCCAATAAGAAGAGTCCCATCTACTACCCTAGATAATCCCCCCTCCCTGCTTTCTCCCTGTATAGTACAGTATTCCAAAAAGTCTCCCTGAATAGCACGCTCACTTATTTATGCAGAGTAGTGCAACGGAGGTCTTCTTCCAATCCACTTCTTCCCTTCGACAATAACAATGGAATCACGTTAGAGTCCGAATGGTACGATTTTTTCGGATTTGACTCCCGAAAACGATTGTTGCCCAAAAACCACAATTTATTTGTATCATTGTACCAACCCCAGCGCAGATAATGATATCTTCCGAGTCATTTTTTATTCTGACTTTTAACAGCATCAGAGTTTAATAAATTACGAAACATTCTAGCTGTTTTTTTCCCTCAGAAAAAATTGTGTTCTTCCCTTTAAAACTCCCACCAAAAAAAACTTTAATAAATAATTCCCTAAATGTTGTGTGCAGTTTCCTGTCCTGTGGGTGACATATATATATATATATATGTCACCCACAGGACAGGAAACTGCACACAACATTTAGGGAATTATTTATTAAAGTTTTTTTTTGGTGGGAGTTTTAAAGGGAAGAACACAATTTTTTCTGAGGGAAAAAAACAGCTAGAATGTTTCGTAATTTATTAAACTCTGATGCTGTTATATATATATATATATATATATATATATATATATATATATATATATATATATACTAGTGAGTTGGGCTTACAAGGTCTTCTACTATACAAACAAGTGGGTATTTTGGAGAAAAATGTGTGCTTTAATGAGCCTATTACATTACATATCTCTAATGTAAAATGACTAAATTGAGGGATTAAATTGTGGTCTGGTCTCATTCTATACCTTTTAAAAAGAGCACTATGTTGCAGAATACAAATGGGAAGGTCATTTGACATCTGTGAAACTCATTGGGCATATGAACCCTCTTTAATATTATAATACATGCATTATGCGCCATAATGATACATTGTGAGGCAGTTCAATATAATTGGATTGTTTTCATTTAAGATGATACCATTTGTTCTGTTCATGACACAATCGTTTTCTAAATAAACTGAATACAGCTATAGACATTTAAAAACTGGTTTTCACACTGACTTTTATTATCTTCTGGTGTTTTAGGACATGTTTTTAATTACCTAGAAATGCCACTGTTGAGCATTATAAGAGAAAAGGTCTCATAGGTTCTGGGCATAGAATAAAATGCATGGTGTCATATGTGTAAAAGGCACTTTAAGTGGGAAGGGTCTCACTTTACCTTCATAAATCTACAGTATTACCATGTATTTACAAAGGATTCCATGATTACGACAAGGATCCCCTGACAAGCATGTGAGCAAAAGATTTCCTTTTTTGTGTTCCAGTTGTTCAGGGTTCTGTGGATACAATATAAAAGTACTTACCACTATATTGTTTGCTCCTGTGAAAATATATGTATGTAAAATCGGTTGAGGAGCAGTAAAACGAGCACCTTGCTGGATGGCGTTTGTATGGAAAGAGTTCATGCTCTATGGGCACCGAGCAAGCTGAGTGGCTTCCCTATGCAGAAGAACTGATACCTTTGCTATTTAGGAACATTTATAGAAAGATGAAGTGAAAGTACACATTACTTATAAACACACACTGTACATTTCCTCTTTAAACAAAATGTTATCCATCGTGCTACTCATGTAAGTTTATTGCTTCCTTATGTGAAACATTTGGTTAAAAGCACCTTCCACATTAAGGTGCCCTACTATGTGCAGCCTAGCCCACAAGTAAGGTTGCCATCCCTTTATTATTGGCCACATATTGAATCCACATCCTGCATGCCTGATTAGCAATTCATTTAGATGCATGCGGCACACTCAGCTGATTAATGTGCAGCCATGCAGCATGGATCTAATAATATCTAATATTATCTACTGTGTTAGAAGAGTTGGGGCATTTATAGTATATGTGCATATGCGGACCCTGTAATTGCTTCAAATAGTAGGGCAGCATTACAGCACTTTTTGATTGTGAAACAGTTTCACCAACTTTTTATCATGAATGCAGGTTACGCTTAAAGAACATTCTTCAGAAAAGGCTAACGGGAACTGAATGGAAAACCTTTGCATAGTATGTGGATTGGTTTTACTAAGGTTTTTAAAATGGATTGTGATTTCATACAATAGGCTGTTTGTTCCTAAAATTGAATCGTAATTGGACTATTATATCAGTTTTGTAAAGAACACATTTTCATTGTTTTTGGGAAAGTTTATTCACACTCTTTTATGCAAGTCTCAGTAAGGTGGCCATACATGGGTAAACACAACACTATGGGGGGGAATTCACAAAAGTGTCGGTAAAATAAGTAACCCAGAAGTAGCGTTCGTCAAATTTGTAAAATGTCGTACGAACGGCAAATTTACAAAGGCAGATGTTACCATCTCTGAATGTTTCGTAAGTCCGACAATTTTCTAAAATGTCGTATATCTTTTCATCGTACAAACGACATTTACCAAGACTTTTCAAAAGACAATTTGACAGACATTTTCATTTTGGAGAGCCTAAAGTGTCTGAAAAATTGCCGGTAAAAAAATGAGTTTACGAGTAATTCATAAAAATGTCGGGAAAAATGGCGCCGAAAAAAACCACGCCCACTTTTAACGACACTAATTCAAAAGTGTCGTACAAATTGGCGGAGAAATGCTCTGTGAATTTTTCTGCTGTTGCTACGACACTTTCTATGACATTTTAAAGACATTTTTTCGTTCCAGACACTTTTGTAAAATCCCCGTATGAGATTTTAAATGGAGCCGCACACATCTACTTACATGCAGTTATACATTACATGCAGCCTTTATACATTACATTTTTGGCTAACTCTATTAGAAACATTTTTTATTTTGTACAGCCTATCTATTTACCTAGTTTTTATACTGAACAATTCCTTTAAGTTAGTGTTTTAGACTGCAACACTTGGGTCAGTGTCACAGTTTGGTTGACCATTATTTTGTCCCTCCTGTTTATTTTGAAATGCAGATTTGATTGCAGAAAGTAGTAATTTTTTCCAGTTATGATGCATCTTATAACATATATAGCACAGATATTGAGTTGCTCCCCATCAGCAATGCATGAATGCCGTTTTGCTCCATTATCACTTGAGTAAATATTGCACATTAAACATCTGTGCAGAAAAATGAATGTAGCAGATGGGAATGTTATTTAAGGAATCTCCTGATTCAGGATTGTTCTCATTCCTTACAGTTTTTCTCTCTGACTGGGGAACTGGAAAGGAGGAATCGCCAACGAATTGTATGTTGGGTGTTACATTTCACCCTGCAGACATCTGCTTTATTGATTAGAACAGGTTAAATGATAATTTTTTAAATAATGGACTGGCTACTTGCTGGCATTTCAGATTGTTTTTTATACTCCACTCTTGATGACACCATGGTTAAATGATAGAAATGAGTAGATGAGATGTAGCTGAGAGGTTGTGCAAATGTTTTTTCCTCGAGGAGTCGGGGCAAAAAGATCTGATGTATTGTAAATGCTATCAAGGTTATGGTAACAGGATTTATGTCCTCACTTAAATTTATTAACATATTGTGGTGCAAATATAAGCCAAGCCGTGAGCATACTCCCACGCACATTTTAATTACTGACTCCGTGGGTACAAATGTGTCTTGCAAAAAACACATAACTGTAGTATTATTCACTGTAAACGGTGAATGCAATCATTTAACTTTGCTCTGTATTCCTTATTTACTGGAGCTGGAATCATGCTGAACTTCAGGTCTGTGACTGTGAAAATTGTATTCTTTTAGGTAAAGCAATTTCTGTAAAATAAAATTTCACTGAACCATACCTCCAAAATCAGTGTCAATTCTATATAGATGGATGCTTTCGCCCAAGGAGGTTACTAATTTGGGATATATTAAACTCTGGGAAAAAGAACTAGGGACTTCTTTGTCGGAGGAGGAATGGTTCAGGGTCTGGTCTAATTTGAAATATAGTTCCACTAACACGGTCCTTTTGGAAGCAGGGTATAAAGTCTTGACTAGGTGGTACTTAACGCCAGCTAAAATAGCGAAGATATACCGCACTTCTAACAACCATTGCTTCCGAGGGTGTAGGATGCCAGGCACGATGGGGCATATTTGGTGGACGTGCCCGAGGGTTATTAGATTTTGGAGGAGGGTCTATCAACTAATATTTTCGGTTTTTCAAATTAATCTAAGGCAGCACCCTTACGAAGCCTTAATGGGACTACCTCCTCCAAATATCCCGAAAATTCAATGTAAATTGTTGAATCACATATTCTTGGCGGCCAGACAAACGATAGCGAAATGCTGGAAGTGCCCCACTGTCAATTACACTATGTTTAAAAATAAGGTCGATTGGATATATGTGAATGAAAGGCTCTCGGGGTTGGCCACGGACAGGTTACAGACGATTAACAAAATTTGGCAACCCTGGATTCGGTATAGGTTTAATGGTACAGTTTCGGGCGCCATTTGACGGGTTGCGATAGCGGGGCAGTCAGGCACTCTATATGTTCTTGATTTCCATTCTCACTCCATGGTAACTGGGTCTCCACCAGTTAGGTTATGATGACCGTTTTTTTTTGTTTTTCTCTGTTTGTTTTGTATTTCGATTTGTGGTATGATGTTAAATTGTTGACACTATTGTTGAAACGAAGACAGTGGTTCGCATTTATACATAAAATGTAGTTCTGTATCATGGCCGGTACGTACCGTTTTGTGAATGTATCGGGAGTATGCATTTTGATATTAACAGAATGTAATGTGATGGTATATTTCTGCAAGGAACTACACAAATAAAAATATTTAAAAAAAAATAAAAAAATAAAAATAAAATTTCACTGCTTCAAAGGAGCAAATTCTGTATATCCATAGGCCTGTTGTAGCAGCTGGGTGTATAGCAGATTGGTGACAAAAAAAGGAAACTTCTATAGGTGTCCTTTAGTAATTGTGTAGAATTTCAGAAGTTCATTGATATCTGTGTTGGTAAAGCAGCTGTATATAGAATGTTACATTTTATATAAACTGAGTCATTCCTCTTTTGATGGTCAACTAAAGAGAAAAATTAGAGAGTGTGTGCTCTTATCTTATGGCTTCTACACATTATTGTTAGTATGGCAAAATGGAAAATTAAATAATTGTAATTGACTACCAGATTCGTGCAAAAATGTAAAGCTGGCAGCCAATGAGAAAGCAAGCTTTGGCAGCCTATGAGAAAGCAAGCTTTGGCAGCCTATGAGAAAGCAAGCTTTGGCAGCCAATGGGAAAGCAAGCTTTGGCAGCCAATCAGAAAGCAAGCTTTGGCAGTCCAAGCTAATGAGAAAGCAAGTATCCAACATTTGTTTAGTATATTAACTTTCTTATGACATACTCGCAGGCTGGTGATTTACATCAACTAGTTTACTGCCAGAATTTATTATTATAATGATAAGAAGAGGGTAAGACTGCCCTCCCAACCATGTGCACCAAGTGTGCCCCAATAGTTGCACGACTTGGAGGCAGTTCAGTTTAATGTATTTCTCAATTAAGCAATGAGAATTAAGATGAAATAATTAGGCTGTGTAAGACTGACACATTCACTGTACTCGTATGTCTTTCAAATGCTAAAGACGGAAATGAGAATTAAGATGAAATAATCTCTCAGACTTCAATGCTGCACCACAGGCTGTAATCCTCTTTGCTGTGTGCTTATCATTAAATACATTTATTACAGATGTTCTTGTGCAAAGTAATTGAAACTGGCATATTGCCTCTTGTTTCATGCAACATGTAGCCTATTGCTTTAATGAACAGAAATGCAGAGGCAAATGAAATCATTGATATCATCTATATGTTTTTAAAGGCCTGATGGGATCAGTAACTCCTGCTAAGAACTTTCTCTTATCGAAAGGGCAAATAAATGTAGCATTGCTTACTGTACATTGAATTAGATCAAAGCTTGAAGGTTTATTAGGCTGAAATCTAAATGCTATTGATTGTTCGTAACAATCCTATTTCATCTATCTGTAAAGGTGGCCATACTTGGGCCAATCTAGTATGGTATCCAACTGATTGCCAAACAGACATACAATACGAGGGATCATACACAACGCAACTCTTTGCTTTTCTGAACTTGTTGTTTGTTAATTGCCTAATATTTAATTAAATTATTAGAAGGTTTTTAATTAACCAAGCAAGTATTTGCATTAACAGCACAAGCACTTTATCTTTATTAATTGATTGATTCATGGTATAATTTAGATATTAATTTATTTCATTGGAGAGTGAGGGGGCTTTTACTATCCTTCTCCTCATTTTCAAAGATCATACACAATGTCACAACCTTTTAATTGTTCCGCTTGTTTAGACCAGTAGCAGAACAGCAGAAAATGAGATGGTGCTGCATCTCCTCTTAATTTTGTACTGGCTAAGGAACCATCCCACCATCAAGGAGTGCAAGGAGTACTGTAATCAGGGGCCCTGTGGAAGAGGGGCCCCCAAAATGGAAAATTACAATTTTGAGCAGCAGTTTGAGCAGGAGTGGCTTGGTTGTATTTTGCGTGAAGTTTTGTCTTTATTAGGGAATTGCTGGGCATATCAGCGGTGTTACCATGCAGGCAAGGGGCATTTTTTAGTTTACTTCTTGGCAGGGCCCACCATACATGTAGCATAAGCATCAAACCTTGGCAGACATACATGTACAAAAAAGTATGATTTTACTGGTGCTAGTACATCTCCAGCAAGTTTTCTAAGCAGAATAGGAGAAAAGTAAAAAATATAAGATTCTTCAGGATCCCTTATGGACAGAGGAATTTATTTTAAGAATAAATATGTTGTGGAAGGTTTCTAACAAATGCACTAATAAACAAATACCTTTTTACAGTGCTGTCTGTGGTCAGACAATGTGGTATCACACTCGCACACAACAAACACGTACTTGGTTTCAGACTAAACAGGGCCTTTCTAGTTTTTCCCGGAGAGGGTTGGTAACAGTGCTTGACTGATGGCTCTAGTGATATTAGGCTATTGTCAGAATAGGCTACAGCCTGATCTGACCGTAGCCTTCAAGCACTGGATTGCTAGAAATCTTTGGGATTTCTACTTTCATCCCATACCTGTAGTATTATCTAGTAGAAACAGTAAATGGCCACATGCTCAACTGAATTCTTTGTGTAATGGTGAAGAAACAGCTAAAAGTTAAACTAAATATAGATCCTATTGATAAATAGGTTTCTGTGTATGTTCTTTATCTTTACATGTTCACTACAATATACAGGTATAGTGTATTCTGCACAAAAAGCCTTAAAGGAAAGTCTATCAAACTTATAGTTGTCTAATAAAAGCATTTACTTAACACCGAAAAATTAAAGTCTTTAAACGTAATGAAAATATAATGTACTGTTGCCCTGCACTGGTAAAACTGGTGTTTTTGCTTCAGAATCATTACTATAGTTTATATAAAGAAGCTGCTGTGTAGCCATGGAGGCAGCCATTCAAAGTTGCGTTTTTTTATTATGAATGGTGAATGGACGCCAAGACGCTGGGACAAAACAATTCAAAACCGCCGCCCAGGAAATGACGTATAGCGTCAATGCGTGAAATTTACATACAATCGTGGCTACTACCGGTAATCTCCCAGTGTGTTTTGCTTTGGTATATTTCAGTACTTGGTAATGTAATTGCTATTTCAGTGAAGTCGCTCAGAAAAGGGTCTCTGTGTGTTTTGGAACGACGTGTTATTAAAAGTAGCCTCATATGTTTTGATGCTGGTGATTTACATTGTTGTCATTCTCACCAAATCTCCCTTTTAAAAATCGCGGGTGACTAATCTCCCCATGTGCCACTACCCTTACCTGTGCAATGCAACCATGCATTAAATTGTCGTTCCTTGAAAACACTTGCATTTTTTTGGTGTTACTGTTCCTTTAAAGTGAACCTGTCACCCAGACATAAAAAGCTCTATAATAAAAGTCCTTTTCAAATTCAAAATGAAACCTAATTTCTATTTGTTATTGAAGCATTCATAGCTGTTGTAAAAATCTCAGCTGTCAATCAAATATTGCCTGCCCCTCCTCTATGCCTTAGGCACTCCTGTGTCACCGCTGACGCATTTCACCGACTTGCTTCCTCCATTTAAAAACAATATTTTAAAGCGATTTTACTGAAGAAACTTTTGTGAGTGTAATTTTATTTTTCACTTTATTTTTTCGTTTCCCTTCCCCATACTTCATACACACTCTGCTTTCCTTGTTTTCTCTGAGCAGAAGATCTTGACTAATTTTTTTTTTTTACTTGTTAGTCAAAGGGAACTATCACTATTAAATTAAACGATAGTGAATGTTTAATAATTCTGTTTTACCAATAATCTTTATTGTTATTGTTTTTTTTAATATCTCAAATGATTTGTAAACTCCTCAACTTCAACTTTTTTTTCCAGCTGGAAATAATTCTGGTTGATTTCTCATGCTTCAAATTGGCTAATTCCTTTATAAGGGCTCATACAAACAAGCAGTTTTGCCTGCGATCCCTGCAAGCAGGAAGAAGCGCAACTTATTCTTTTAAACGGGCCCATACTCACACATGCATGTAAGCAGGACCGCCATCAGAAATCACAGGGCCCCGTACGACAAAATTTCCCCAGGGCTGCGCCCACCGCAAGCCTCACCTACAGGTCCGTCCAAAAAAAATATTGGTGGCTAGGGTTCCCACATGTTAATAAAAAATAAAAAGATATTGGTGGTCAGGGCCCCCCATAAAAAAACATTTGTGGCCAGGGCCCCCCCATTAAAAAATATTGGTGGCTAGGACCCCACATGAGAAAAAAAAATTGGTGGCCAGCCCCCCCCCACATTATAAGAAAATTGGTGGCCAGGGCCCCTTAAACGTCCATGCCTTCCCGAAGTCAGCAGCTCTAAGAAAGATGGGGGGGCCTGGCTAATCAAGTAAGTGTGGCGTGGCCGAGGACCCCTTACCCTCGGGGCCCCCTACAACTTTCCCCTCAGTCCCCCCCTAATGGCTGCCCTGCATGTAAGCACTAAACGCAGGTGAAACGTAACATGCTGCATTCCACCAGTATTTGCTGCTTACATGCGTCTGTATGATTACAGCTCGGTTAAAAATAATTGACTGTTTCATCCTTGTGGTGGAACGCATTAAAGGAGAAGTAAAGCCTAACTAAAGAAGTGGGCTAGAAATGTTAAACATTATGTTTTGGGCTTCTTTACCAGCCCAAGGCAACCACAACCCTTTAGCAGTAAAGATATTTGTCTCCAAAGATTAGCTCTCCATCTTATTTTCTGCTGATGTCACTTACTGAGCTTAGGGATCCACTCACAATATACAGTACACATAGAATAGAAATGTCACAATATAAGGCTGATTAGTAATTAATACAGATTATTCCTACATGACAGCACAGAAACCAATGCAACTTGCATCACCCACACATCAAACCTATCCACTCTGTATAAACCAGGGCCAAGCCTTCCACACAAAGTTATTTACTGTGCAAAGATATTTGTACAAACTTCTTATTGTACTCCAGCAAGGCATGAAACTGAAGAGTGCTCAGAATTAGCCATAAACTCTGTCTGTAGTGTAAATGTTTAGCATCCATGGTGCTTATGTGTGACACTTCCCAAATTCTCAACCAGATAGTTTGCCATCATTTTTATATCTAAATCTAATTAGTAAGTGAAAATTTACCTTAAAATAGATTTTAATATAAACTAGGCAGTGATCAGTAAACATATTTTTTTTCTTTAATGTTCCTGCAGTTCTTCAGTTCAGTGATCAAACTGCTGTCTGATCACTAAGTACCACAAACGCTTTTGTAGGATGTCGGATCAACAAAACATATCCGACAAGTTGGATGTAGTCGCATTCGTTAAAATATAATGGGACTGATACAAAAATCTGATGCATAAACTACATATAAAATTTTCCATCAGACACGACTGTTGGATGCGAACGCTGCATGCTGCGTCTTCATCCGACAAGATGAAGACATTTTTTTCTCATTAAAATACATTGTCGCATGTAAACACATGGAGAAAATACACCATCCGAATTTATCTGATCTGACTTTACATTCTAGCCTAGGAGGATCAGATTTTGTAGCATCCTGCAAAATCTTGTGCTGTTGCGTGGTGTTGCATGGAGGATGAGATAAATTCTGACCTTAAAAATCTGGTGAAAAGTGCTTGTGCAGTTTACCCCATCTTGGAGAAAGGCATTTTAAGAGATGCAAAATACTTAAAGGGTTTGTTCACATTCCAATGCTTTTTTTTTTTAGTTCAGTTGCTTTCAGATTGTTGACCAGATATAACAACTTTTTCAGTTTCTTTCTATTTTCTATTTGTGACTATTTTCCTAGTATTGAAGGGTAAACTTTCAGCCCCTCCCCCCGAATGGCTTTAGTAAGAAATAAGCCCCTTGCTCTCCTGCTGATCTGTCTGACTACTTTGTGAAGCTGACTGACTACTGTTACTTTGTATCTGTCCTTAGCCTGCATCCGCCAAAACCCACAATTCCCTGCACACGTGATTTCAATAAGGAACAGAACATCACAGTGCAATGCATTGTGGGTAATGTAGTTCCTGCATGCTGTCTGTAAGCTGTGGAGAAGATGTTAGAATTTCTAACATCAGTTTTTAGTCCCTCCTTCCTGCTAGGAATTCAAATGATGCAGAAAGAGAAGAACTGTTAAACCGCTGGATTTCAGCATAGAAAATGGCATTTATTCATATTTTTGAAGAAACGGGTAACTGTGATGGGTATATTAGGGGTTTCTGTGTTATGTGATCACATTTAGGTTTGGAAGCTGGAGTTCCCCTTTAAACTTAGAGTTTGTTTGAAAAATGGTAAAAAAATAAAGATGGTAGGATATTGGAAAAAGTCTTTATTTCTGTTTTTTTTTTTTTAAAAAAACATAAAAATATAAAGTCCAGTCTTCTTTTAGATATCATTGTCAATGGGCAAAGACGCTAATTCTGATGTAAAGATGTGTCCCTGAAAATTAACATCATCTGCTGTTACCATCTGCAGTTTTTCTTTTTTATCCACCTACTGTACAACCTGAATTATGTAGTCCTTACAAAAAAGTGGATTAAAGTATAACTAAAGCTGTGCAACACCCAGCATGTGCCTTGGTCAACTTTTCAGTTAGCTGCTTCACACTGTACATTTCAGGTATACTATATATTATTTGGAATGCTTGGGACCTGGGGTTTTCCTTAAGAAGGATCCTTCCGTAATTTGAATCACCATCCCTTAAGTCTTCTATAAATCATTTAAACAACACAATCCATAGTAGAAAATAAATGTACAGTTTGACAACTGACAGTGTTGTAGGAGGGGGAATGAACCCCTCAGCTGAAGGGGACCTTGGGAGGAGAGGTCTGGTATGGAAAATTTAGACTTCTCAAATAGCAAGTAATGTAATGCCCTATAAGATACTTTGTATAAGGGAAGTAAGTTTTAATTTAGGTTTTCTTAAAAATCTTTGTTTTCATGTGGCAATTGTTATTATGTTCAGCTCTACTCATCTATGCTTCATACAGCCTAGGAAATGCAAGCTGTCAGGGCAAGGAACACATCAACAAGCCAATGCGATTCTCGCCTCAAGGAGATTCATAGACCTGCCTGATCAATTTCTGGCCGTTCATTCTGTCAGGCCCATCGGAGGTCCTCATACATGGGCCATTATTGGATAAATAGATAGACTGTGCAAAATAAAAAATGTTTCTAATATAGTTAGCCAAAAATATTATGTATAAAGGCTGGAGTGACTGCATGTCTAACATAGTAGCCAGAAGTCTACTCCCTGCTTTGCAGCTATCTTTGTTTCCACTGATTGGTTACCAGGCAGTAACCAATCAGTGACTTGAGGGGGGAGGAAACATTGTGTTCTGTTATGTTAGACATCCAGTCACTCCAGCCTTCATAGCTTATATTATTGGCTAACTAACTATATTAGAAACATTTTTTTGTTTTGCACATACTTTCTATTTATCCAGTTTTGATTTTTACTGAACTGTTCCTTTAAACTGCCGTCTTGGTCCAGCCGTTGATGACGCATCTCACACACGATGACATGAGAAGCATCTGCCTTTCTGTGCTCATACATGGAAATTCCAGTTTAGCTAGTATTGCTGTTCACTATCAAAATGGCTTTGCATTCCAAAACACTGACTGTGTATTTGTTATCATCTTCATCGAGTAATTATGCTGTATAACAATAGCAAGTTACACAGTGCTGGAAGTACGACTAAATTACAACTGAAGTGTAAGGTTGAAATATCCGGTTACCATTCTAGTTCATGACCTACAGTATGTGATCCAGATAAAAGTTTGATTATGCTCTTATCAGACATTGCAAAACAGCCACTCTCTTGAAATGGGCAAAATATGCAAAATGGGCCAAGTGTTCCGTAACCACCCACATTAATAATTATGTTTGGGAGAACAATATGAATTATCTCCTTATGCTGCTGACCAAACAGATTAAGATTATACTGAAAACTAGTTGTAACCTTGCATGGTAGTTTAGGCGATGTACTTGTGTTATCCAGCAGTACTAACCAATTTATTAGTATAAATACTCGGGTAATGAATGATATGAAACCGGCATGGGTTCTCTTACTCGATTACTCATTAGCCATTTCAGAATACTTAGATATTAGGAAATGCCATTTCCCATAGTGTCCAGTGTAAATTAACACTTCTGATTATTTTTTTACCTCTTTAATAATTAACATTGTTACCTAAGTTAGTATTAAGTTCTTCTCATGGCAACACAATGCCATTGAGTTTTTGGAAAGTTCACTTTTTCAGTTGCCTGAAGACATTTTGCTCTGTAGTACTGAATAATACACAACAGCCATGAATATCCTTATAAACAGTGAGTACTGATGTCATCAGTTATAAACGGTGAGTACCAAGTACAATGAACAGAAGGCGCACACGCCAAAATCATAAAGCAAAAAATACATATGTATTCGAGGTGCTAATCCTAGAGAAGCCTGCCCATCAGAATGAATCATGCATGAAAGAAAAAAATAAGGATTGCACACTCTTTTGAATCAAAAGAAAAAAAATGTATTACATACCAGTTACACCATGTGGCAACAGCATGTCGCCCTACGCGTTTCAACCCAAACAGGTCTTCACCAGGAGCACAAAAAAATATATTTTTTGTGGTAAAAAAAAAAAAATCAAATTTTCACGTTTTGGGGGGGGGGGATTTTTTCATTCGATTTTCAAGATTTTTTCGTAATTTTCACCCGAAAAACTTTGGGGTATTGCACAAAACCCATCGCACATCAAAAAATCATTGGGACTTCTCCCATTGACTTATATGCAACCTCGGCAGGTCTGAGATGCCAGATTTTTAGATTCAGACTTTTCCATCCTCTGTGTTTAATAAATTCCGAAAAATTTGTGAATTTTTAAAACGATTTTTGCATTCGGAGTTTAGTAAATAACCCCCTAGGACTAGGTATTGTTTATTTCTCTATAGTTGTGCATATACATTATGTACATTGTACGTATACTCTCTATTTTTGATCGTGGCAAATGCTGTGTATTTTTTTTTTTTTTAGAATATGGTTTCGTAATTTGCTTTGGATGGTTTAGTATGAAAGTTACAAAACAGACAGTATTGTCATAGTATATCAAGTAAGGCCAGCAAAGATGTTTACAGAAAGGTTTATATCAAAAACGATATAAGTCCCAAGGCCTCTTAGAGTAAAAACAAAATTAATTTATTGATATTCACATTTAAAAAAGTATCCAGTACATACTACCCCACATATCCCACCCTACGCGTTTCGCACCCTCCGGCGCTTAGTCATAGGCCTATGACTAAGCGCCGGAGGGTGCGAAACTAAGCGCCGGAGGGTGCGAAATGCGTAGGGTGGGATATGTGGGGTAGTATGTACTGGATACTTTTTTAAATGTGAATATCAATAAATTAATTTTGTTTTTACTCTAAGAGGCCTTGGGGACTTATATAGTTTTTGATATAAACCTTTCTGTAATTGAATGCCATTGGAACTGGGGCGGGTCCCTTCGGCCTGGTAAATAATTATATGGACTCCCAATTCTTGAATCAGCAAAGATGTTTAACTTATTAAACAAATTTCACTGTTTCAATTTCATTAAGGATACAACAGGAATACAATGAAAATTGGACCTGCTGCAGAAATCGGTTTGGGTGAAAGGTGGCAAACGGTTAGTTAAATACTAAACTGACTTAAAATCTGGAAAAATAGGTCCTCTTACAGGTAAAATATTAAACTAGACATTTATGAAGATATAGCAACTATGAAACAATTATTTTTTCTTGAACTCCCTCCTTATCTGAATCTAGGTAACAGCTGGTATTATTTCACAAGTATCTATCTATCTATCTATCTTTATATACACATAGTGAATCTGTGTATGTAATAAATAATATTACATTTGGTATATTTTTCCTTGAACTGAATAACAGTTGTCCTTGCTTAACCTCTGTCTCTATAAGCAGCTTTTATATACCTTTATCTTTGTTAGACTTATCGGCATCTCTAATAGTAAGCCACTGGAGTCAACAGTGCTGGGGTCAGTTTTATAAATGATATCACACAACAATAAGATAAAGCCTGTTCTCTGTCTGATTTTCTCCATGTAAATCCCCATTGATCACTCACCTCCCAGTGAGTGTATTCATGGACTGTTATTTCATAGAACAAGCTTATTATTGGATCACAGATGCAATGTTTCAAGTCATGCACAGCATTTTATCAAGCTAAGTAACCATGGTCTACCAATATGTTCTCCAAATTATTATTATTATGTATTTATGTAGCGCCAGCATATTTCGCAGCACTGAATTATAGAAATAATTTGCTGTGCTGACCGTGAATACTGTAGTTATAGCTAGATAGAATATATCAGTGCTTCTAGATTTCTTTGGATATCTTATGTATTGTTATAACAGCCATGTACATGCTATTTATCATGTCAGTCCCGACCTGCCACTAACTATTCAGATCAAAGTCTTACCATTCCGACCAAATAAAGTAGTAAAAGAACAGATCAGCCGATGTTCTGCCCCTGACAGCAATCTTACGATAGACAAAGCTAGTGACAGTCTCCCACTGAAAATCGTAAGATTTGCAATACATGCAGAGATATTACCCGCAGCCGACTGAAATTTTCTAACCTGTCCGATCGACCAAACGACCGATCTCTGCCGGACGAAAAATGTCGGGACTCTCCACACACGTTCCGAAAATTGTACAAATCCTCGATTCGTACGATGAGATCTTAGCGTCTATGGCCAGCTTTACTCTTCTATTCGTAGATAGGCTGGTATTGGGATTAGCCTGGTATTGACTGCCTTAATTGGGCATATTGGGGGAATGATCTGCTCATTTGATGACCTCACCAAACAAGCTGATCTTATAGTGTATAAGACCTTTACTTGACAATGTCAATCTATAAATATAATAACCATCACCCAGGCCCACCCAAATACTATACATGAAGAGCTGTGAGTAGTGTAGCCTGTGTGGTAAGCTAGGCCACACCTGATTTAAATTTTTAGATTCAAGTAGAGACAAACAAATGACAAAAAAGAATATATTTCCTCTTTGTAAAGCTATACTTTGGTTTTTGCACATTTTAGTAGATCATTTTTAGCTCAATTATAGATCTAAGATCTGTTGGAAACAAAACTGTTGCAGCCAATGTGAATAAATGTGCTGTGTGTGTATAAATTTGCAGTTGAAGCCAGGGCAATTGGACATCAAGGGGATATTTTGTACAAGTATTGATTTTTCTCTCTTCCCCTCCAGTTTCTCTGGCTGCGGTGGTCTTTTTTTTTTTTTTATTAGATTTTTTTAACCAGCTAAAATGAATGTGTGAACCTTAGTATATTGTTGGTTTGACCCTGGATTTAGGGCATTTAAATCCCTCCGAAGCTGTGTGTGCTTTCTGTTTTTATATATTGATTTTTGTTTCGTTATTATAGCAATTGAAAATGATTCTTAATTTTTTTGGGCAAGACTTTTGTGAGGGTGGGGATGTAGTCCGTTATGGAAGAAATGTACCCTCAGTGGGGAAGCGTGACCTTGAACAGACAGGGGCTGCAATTGTAATATACAAGAATAACCTCTAATAATCTCTCCTATTATTACTTGTTGATCTTCATTCCCTTAAGAAGCGAAGAAATCACTTTCAGTGTAAGGGAAACTATACCCCCAAAATGAATACTTAAAGGAACAGTAACACCAAAAAATTTAAGTGCTTTAAAGTAATTAAAATATAATGTACTATTTCCCTGCACTGGTAAAACTGGTGTGTTTCTTTAAGAAACACAACTATAGTTTATATAAACAAGGCGCTATGTAGCCATGGGGACTGCTATTCAAGGCTCAGGCTGCATAGCAGATAACAGATCCATTCTGCAGAATACCATTGTATTCTATTACAGAGCTTTTCTGTTATCTGCTAAGTAACCTGTGCCTTTTCTCCTTTTTCAACTTAAATGGCTGCCCCCATGGCTACACAGCAGCCTATTTAAATAAACTATAATAGTCTTTTTAAAGCAAATACACTGCTTTTACCAATGCAGGGCAACACTACATAATATTTTAATTACTTAAAAATGTGTTAATTTTTTGGTGATACTGTTCCTTTAAGCAACAGATAGACATATTAAAAAATGTTCCCAAACTGCAATATATATTTAAGTAAATATTGCCATTTTACATACTTTCCCTTGAGCCCCCATTTTATAACATTGGCTGTGGTTTGCAATAGACAAAACTTTGTCTGTTAATTGGCTCATGTGACCATTCATGTATGGTTTGTTTGTGTGCACCGTGAATCGTAGGGACGGCCCTTATTTCTTAAAATGGCATTTTTCTAATTTGGAATACCCAATGCCATATACTACTGAAAAAGTATATTATTATGAAAATTGTTTATTTATATGAAGCAGGGTTTTACATATGAGCTGTTTTATGCAAAACAATGTTGATAGAGACCTACATTGTTCAGAGGTATAGTTTTCCTTTAAAGAAAGAAATAAGAAAATGTGAAAATCTTCTAGTAACTGCATTATCTGAACTAGAAATTTTCTAAAGTTCATTAAACTTCTGATTTCATTAGGAATGCAATGTTTTTTGTGCATCTGTATAACCACTACACTTTCCAATGATCTTCGAAGATTGGTGAATGTTATGTGCATTCTCAATACAGTAAAATAATACATTGTTTTTTATGGAATTTTACAGGCCCGAAATGTTAACACAGGGGAGCTGGCGGCAATTAAAGTTATTAAACTGGAACCAGGTAAGGAGATTTTTGGTTTCTCATTTAATGCTTGGAAGCCAAATTGGAAAATGGACAGTGTGTGTAGGTTGGAAAGGTAAAAGCAAAAAAGGGTGAATTAAGAATAATTTATTTTTGTACCTGTCCTGCTTTTGCCTTTATGTGCATAATCCCCATGTATTGTAGTTAAAGGGTCTATTTTAATGAGTTTTAGTGTATAGATTAGTTTTAGTGCCATAGATTGGATTTGAATGGACGAATCATATTGAAAGAGCCAGTACCAATAATTTAAATATAAATATGCAGGGTCTCAGTTGGTGATGTACTTGGTTCTTAGAACTAGATTGCCTTGCCCTTGTTGTTTTGGGGCAGATCTTATTATTTCACTTTGAGACTGACAACAGAACTGAGATTTAAAGGGCTATTGGACAGGGATTTATGGAGCCTGAAATCCTCTGTGTATGTTGTAAATAGTAGTAGTGTCCCATGTAAAGGTGGTCATAGACTGTGGGACAATACATGATAACTGACTATTACGCTTGTGCCATATTGACAGATATTTTACGATGGCCAAACGCTCTACAGCCGCATTTCTGTTCCGGTTCTTGGGCAGAGCACACTAATGACTGGAACCATAATAGAATAAGAGATGATGCAGCCATTTTTTACTTCCTCTTCTTCACTTAATTTTCACTTCATCTTGACATCATCTTTTTATGCACTGCACACTGAAAGATATGGTGTGTTGGCACCATAGTACATAGACATTGGTTGGCATTTGTGGGTCCACTATACACACTGAAAATTGTACAAAATAAATGTTATTGGTGTATGTCTGGCCAGCTTAAAGGAGTACTAAACCCTAAAAATGTATATGGTTAAAACGGATTGTACCATCATCTATATAGAAGTTATATTCTTGGATGTCAAATTTGTTACATGGGGGTCACCATCTTGGAAAGTGTATGCAACACATTTACATTCTCAGTGGACTCTGAGCAGCTGAGCAAAAAATTAGCTGATGCTACAGGGCAGATTATCAAATTCTGATGCTATTTGCATTGGGTTCTGTGCT
Source organism: Xenopus laevis (assembly GCF_017654675.1). NCBI lineage: Eukaryota > Metazoa > Chordata > Amphibia > Anura > Pipidae > Xenopus > Xenopus laevis. Next base: position 34,115,603 of record NC_054380.1, read on the forward strand.
GCCATGTAGTAAGTATCTGTATTAGTTACTAATCAGCCTTATATTGTGACATGTATATTCTATGTGTACTGTATATTGTGAGTGGGTCCCAAAGCTCAGTAAGTGAATCAGCAGAAAAGAAGATGGAGAGCTACTGGGGACACCGATCTTTACTGCTAAAGGCCTGTGGTTGCCTTGGGCTGCTACAGAAGCCCAAAACATAATGTATAACATTTCTAGCTACTTCTTTAGGGCAGAGACACACAGTCAGATTCGGGGAAATTAGTCGCCAGGCGACAAATCTCCTCTTCTTTGGCGACTAATCACCCCGAACTGCCTTCCCGCCAGCTCGAATGAAAATCACCCACGATGGCACTCGGATCTTCCGAAGTCGCCCAAAGTTGCCTCACAAGGAAACTTTGGAAAACAAAGTGCTCCAATTGCCATCCCGCCAGCAGGAAGGCATTTTCAGGGAGATTAGTCGCCCCAAAGAAGAGGAGGTTTGTTGCCGGGCATTTGCAGTGTATACTGTTATATTAACAAAGAGCTGAAATCTATATAATCAGATCCATTAAGTTTTATTTCACAAGGATTTTTATCTCAATAATGTTTCCTAGCTAACAATACAACATATGTATCACAGGTGTGAAAGGAGATGTTTAAAATTGTATAACAGGATTTAAAATACAAAAATAATTAATAAGTTCTACATTTGGGTTTGGAAAAACATTTGTTTGCTTACAATTTATTGGATGCTTTCAGTAATGTGCCATATATTTTTTTTTAAGTCTTGCTCAGTCAATGTAGTGGCATTAATGTTTGCTAGAGAGCTGGACATTTGGTTTAGTTCTCCTTTGTAAATGGTGCTTTCCTGTGCAAACTCAACTGATACAGAACCAGTACATCATGCACACACAAACAGTAGAAACAAGGGTTTCTTTTTGTGCCTGCAGCAGGAAGATCCTAATCATTTCTCTCTGCTTATAGCCTGCAGCCCTGAGGAACTATGTTGTATTGCCAAAGCTGCCCAGATGTCTCTTTTGCTATCTAAGCTACAACCATTGGTGAGATAGATGGATGCTTCTGCAGCACACAATGACATTCTTGACAATTCTGTGCTTACTTTTTTCTTTTTTTCGCAACAGTCTTGTTTCAACACAATAATGCCCCCGCACAGACTACATCAGCGGTAGGGACCCCTCGGCTCCAGAGCCTCATGCGGCTCTTCATCCTGCTTGCTGCGGCTCAGTCTTGCAGCTTTGCCTGTCAGGTCATATCTACAGCCCTCGCACCTGCTGGTGGCTTCTTGAGTGTGCGACCGCAGTAAGCACACTCAAGAAGCCGCCAGCAGGTGCAAGGGCTGTATAGACGTCCTAGGAGTGGCAAGACTGAGCCACAGCAAGATGATTCATCATGGTCCTTACCGTGGTCACACACTCAAAACTAGAGAGAGACGATCAGCATGGAGCTTCAGAAACAGAAGTCACATTAAACAGATGAGAACACTAGCATTTAATAGGGCTATTCAGTGTTTAATTTATTTCAAAGTAGCCCTGCATATACACAATGCACTTTGTTGTATTCTGTTGTTGTAACAGTTAAAATTAAAAAAAGGTTAAAAAAGTTTATAAGCTGTGTTATGTTTTGCGGCTCCAGACTATTTTTCTTTAGTGGGAGAGGGGCAAAATGGCTCTTTTGATAGTAAAGATTGCTGACCCCTGGACTACATAGTACATGCAGAACTGGTTTTCAGAGCTGGGAATGAAAGAGTTTACTGGCCTGCACAGAGCCCTGACCTCTACCCAGTCCTATGGGATTGAATTGGAGCTCTGACAGCGAGTGAAGTCTGGTATCCCAGTATCAAAGTCCAATGTCATTAATGCTCTTGTGACTGAATAGAAACAAATTCAACCAGCAATGTTCCAACATCTAGTGACAAGCCTTCCCAGAAGAGTGGTTGCAGCAACAAAGGGAACTGATTAATACTTTTAGTTTCAGAGATAGACCATGTCTCCCTTGTGGCAGAACAAGGCTTTTCAGATTTTCTGTGCAGAACAGAGGGCCATCGTCAATACCATTAGGCCCAGTAGGCCTCAATAAAAGTCACACTGCACTAGATTTTTCTGCCCATTTGTCGCTTCTTAAGTGGTCATATTAACTATCCCCTTCTTCTCAGACAAGAAGATTTTTTAATTTTATCCTTGTTTACTTTGCCGTGAAAAGTGAATAGAAATAACTTAACAAAACTGTAGGAGGCTGATGGAATCTTGCACACTACCTACAAATATCAGTGTTTGTGTGCTCTTTTGAATGGAATGTTATTGCAGGATATGACCCTGAGGATTAGATTTCCTCTTACAAATCCTCTAGCACGGAAATGCTGGATTTTAAAATGCATTCCCTGTAGCCAGCCCATTACAATGAATTATGAGCACACACTATATAGAAGGGTGGTTAAAGAAGATTTGCACACAAACAATGAATCTCAGAATATTTGTAATATTTGTATAACGGACTTGTAACCTGATTTTCTGTGCTAGAATGGGCTGGTACCAGCAGCAGAATACATATATAGGCACATACCCTTTGATCTAATTAATATAATATTGTTCAGTGCTCTTTACTAAACTCCGAATGCAAAAATCACGAGAACATTCTGGATTTTTTTTTTATAAAATGGGACTTTTAAAAAATCACGAATTTTTCTGAATTTATTAAACCCCCGAGGATGGAAAAGTCTAAATCAGAAAATCCGGCATCTCAGACCTGTTGAGGTTGCATATAAGTCAATGGGAGAAGTCCCAATGATTTTTTGATGTGCTCTGGGTTTTGTGCAATATCCCGAGTTTTCTGGCAAAAAAAATAAGAAGTTTTCAGTTGAAAAATCCGTACAAATTGGAGTTTTTCAGTGAAAAATCCAAAAAAAATTTGAAAATCAGATTTTTTTGCTGCAAAGCAAATTTTCGGGAAAATGTAATAATAAATAAGCATAAAAAAAACCAGAGCGGATTTGATCGGAGTTTGTAGCAGAAAATGTTCAGATAAAATTGGACTGATAAATAACCCCCTAACTGTACCTGTATTACTTAATCCATGTTGCATCCTTATCCATTTGCAGCATATTTATGTTAGCACAGGGTCCGTATTTTAGTGGATTTTTTTTATTACTTACATAATGGCAAATGGATGTTCTCTGTTGCAGTTGTGCTTCCTTGAGCCTCATTGGGGTATATTTAAGTGAAGTTAAAGATCACCACAGTCCACTAGAGTGAAATTCCACCACTCTCCATTCATTTCTATGGCATTTTGAAAGACATATTTATCAAAGGCTGAACTTTCCCTTCCACCCATTGATAAATACTCTTTTACAAATCTCTAGTGGACTGTGGAGATCTCTAACTTCACTCTTTGATTAATATACCCTATTGTCACTTACTCCTCATGTAGTAATAGCAAATCCTGGCTGTCCCATTCGGCAAAGCAACACTATAGGGGTAAAAACCGTTAGGATCAAACACAAGGTACAATTTTATTATTACAGAGAAAAAGGAAATAATATTTAAAAATACGTTTTTTAATTAAAATGGAGTGTGTGGGAGAAGGTGTTCCCGTAATTTGGAATTTTGTGGGTAATGGGTTTCCATATAAGAGTTCCCATACCTGTACAGCCAAAAGGCTAGGGTATGTGACTAGGCTATCCTATGTAGTCTTCTCTCATGTTGCTCTACTTTGGGCAGCCCTATCTATATATCTGGTCATTGCCTTTCGCCTAGGGAACGCTGCTTGCAATATTGCCTGGCAAAAAGTAATCTGTGGGTTGACTTGTGACCCACAGGTTTGGGTTGAAATTTGTCCAGCCATTTCAGGGTTAGGGTTGGGTGCCGTTGAGACTGGAGAAGTATACTTCTCCTCTGCTCCGAGGATTCCCTGTCTTTTAACCTCAGCAGTAGCGTAGAGAGAGAAGATGCAGGTACTGGTTTTGCTTTGGCCCTACAATGGCAACATTTTGCAGGTTAGGACTGGGTGTACGGAAAGCATATAAGGACATCGTCAGGGGAAATCCATCTCCTGTATGCGATCTCCTATGCTAGAGGAATGCAACGTTGCCTGCTCGTTACACCTCGCTCGTTCCTTCACAGCTGTCAGGTCCTGCTCCTCCCTCCTCCCTCCTCAGCCTTCCGACCTGGGTCCTCGCTACTCCCTCCTCAGCCATCCGTCCTGGGTCCTAGTTTCTCCCTCCTCAGCCGTCAGCTGTAGCTTGAATTTGATTGCTGCAATTAAAAAACCTAAAACGCCTATTGGCTAAAAGAAATGGCAAGAACAAGTAACTATAATCAGGGCACAGGGCTGAATATGCGCACCCTGAGGAGTGAGGAGTAAGAGCTGACGACTGAGGAGGGAGAAGCTAGGACCCAGGACGGTAGTTGAGGAGGGAGGAGCGAGGACCCAGGACGGATGGCTGAGGAGTGAGGAGCAAGAGCTGACGGCTGAGAAGGGAGGAGCGAGTTGTGACATTAGCTTCGAGGATTGGTGAGTTATTCCTCTTGCTTAGGACAGCGCATGCAGGACAATGATTCCCCTTGATGATGTCCTAAAATGCTTTCCATATAAGTTAAGGTTTTGTGGGCTAGGGTTGGGTGCTGCTTGAGACACTGAATGATGTCTCTTGGGACATGCCATTCTGAATGCAACCATAAAAAAATATTGTAGAGATTTATTACTTTTTAATCTCTGGCCTAAGTTTTGTCCTTGGTCTACTTCTCTTTGGGCAGTCCACTGAATTATGAACTCTTTATTAGCTTTCTTTTAAATCTCTTAAATTCTCAAAATGGAATTTAATGGAATTGAATTTTTTAAATGAAGACAAAAAGCCTTTGTCTTTTTGTTCTGTTCATGAGTGGTTTCCCTCTTGTCTTTTGTGCTCTAGAAATCATTATGTTTCTAATTCCAAGATTTAATGAGTTGCTGTTTGGGACACAGGTGGCAGAACAACAATATTTATTTGTTTTCTGGATCCCATGATCAAACACGTGACATCTCAATGCCCGTAACAAGGCATTTCTTTGCATGTTCGGGCTCAGTGCAGTAAATTTACATTAGCAGAAATATTCCCTCTCTGTCCACTAAAGTCAGATGTCCGCTGCAGATGTTTGCTCTGAAACAATAGTATTTTGTGTCACAGTCTTGCATTGTTAATGTGTCCCCAAATGTTTTTTCTTATTAAAAAAGGTAATTCATAACAAGCACTTAATCTATGTCCTGTTTATAATGTTTCCCTCTCTGGCGGAAAGGTTACTTATAATTATTAGCCTTTCCGAAAATAGCTTATTTATTATGTCTCTGTGACCTGAAGCTTTTCAGTAACTGTAATTAGTTGTATCATTGCAGCAAGGTTGCTGACACATTCCTTCACTCTAATGAATTGTTCTCTGTCTGATGCTACAGCTTTTAACTTATGCCAGCACTGATAGCAAGCTTCTGCTGCACTCTGCAGTCGATAAATCAAAATCATTATGAGTAATATCATATTGTAACTTTTTATCTATAATTCTAAGCAGAGTTGTTCTCAAAATGTGTCCCTGGCTCTGTTATGATACCCATTCTTAAAATAGAAATTTACTGTAAGTATACAGCCAGCACCTTGCCTTAAGGCTATGCACCTGCAGATAATAACACCATGCAGTATTTAGGAAAACTGTCTATAAACTTCCGTGCATCAGCATCCTGGAATTGTTTTTGGGCTCACCTAGTGGTTTACTTTTTGTGTTCTACAACTCCACTGTTTAGAATTCCAACTTTAGGGCAAATGAGCTGATTAGTCACTCACAGGATACAGTCACTCCTGCAGGTGAAAAATCACCCCAATATACAGGTATGGGACCTGTTATCCAGAATGCTTGGGACCTGGGGTTTTCCAGATAAGAGGTCTATGTGTAATTTGGATCTCCATACCTTAAATTTTCTAAAAATAAAGTAAACCTGATTTAAACCCGTTAGAATTGGTTTGCCTCCAGTAAGGATTAATTATATCTTAGATGGGTTCAAGTACAAGTTTAAAATGGAGTCTGTTGCGAGATGGCCTTCCTGTAATTCTGAGATTTCTGGTTAAATGATGTCTGGATAACAGATCCCATACCTGTACCTTTGAATCTATTGTTATTGGAATTGCTGCATTTAAAACAGTACATGCGGCAATCCAGTGCATTTATGTGGAAATTACAGCTTCTGCATTTAGGCGCCATTACACAGCATTGCCCATGGATGACCTAGCAACCGAGTAATGATTTAAATGGCCGACTGGAAGATTAACCCCTTCACTGGCTGCTGATTCATCACAAACATTGTTACTAGTGATGTGCGGGCCGGCCCGAAACCCATGGGACCCACAAGTTGGGCAGGTTCTGGTTGGCTCCTTCACAAAATATTTGACCTAGCACTGCCGGCATCCGTAGAATTGAGCCCACCCCTTTTGTGACATGACTGTGAGGCAGGGCGGGCACTGGTCTGTAAATAGAGGGGGAACGCCGGTGCCGGGTGCGGGTTGGGAGGGGGTCGGATTGAGAATTTCTCGACCTGCACACCACTATTTGTTACCTAACACTATTTGTTAACTACTGCCTACTACAAAGAATGTTTGCAAAATTTTGTACATTTTCACTAGGTAATATTTAGTTTACTTAGGAAAAGTATATATTGTTTTTTTTCCCTGACAACCCATGCTTTCTAAATCTTTTTTCATTTTTGTTAAATTCTGTTTCTACAATAAGATCTATAACTCAAAATACAAAATTGAAAATGAAATAGTATAAAAAAAATACCAGAAATATCAGCGAAACAAATCATCAGATTTTTTTATATTCAATTTTGAAAACTGACATGGGGCTAGACATTTTGAAAATTTCCCAGCTGCCCCAGTCATGTGACTTGTGCCTGCACTTTAGGAGAGAAATGCTTTCTGGCAGGCTGCTGTTTTTCCTTCTCAATGTAACTGAATGTGTCTCAGTGGGACATGGGTTTTTACCATTGAATGCTGTTCTTAGATCTACCAGGCAGCTTGGCAGCTGTTATCTTGTGTTAGGGAGCTGTTATCTGGTTACCTTCCCATTGTTCTTTTGTTTGGCTGCTGGGGGGGGAGGGAGGGGGTGATATCACTCCAACTTGCAGTACAGAAGTAAAGAGTGATTGAAGTTTATCAGAGCACAAGTCACATGACTTTGGGTAGCTGGGAAATTGACAATATGTCTAGCCCCATGTCCGATTTCAAAATTGAATATAAAAAAAACTGTTTGCTCTTTTGAGAAATGGATTTCAGTGCGGAATTCTGCTGGAGCAGCACTATTAACTGATTCATTTTGAAAAAACAGTTTTTTCCCATGACATATCCAATCCACAATGTTTAAATATGGTTTTCTAAGCAGTAATAGCAAACCGCAGCCTTTGGCTAAACATAATGGGGGCTCATTCAATAAAACTACACTTGGGCATTAACCCAATTAGGTGTTTGTTTCATTGTTTTACTTGCAACTGACTGGCTGCCAAAAACACATTTCAGAACAAGTATTTGCAGTATTTTTCAAGCCCAAAAATTAGAGATGGGAAATATAGCCTCACTACTTTTATATAATTTATCCACGGTGTGAAACAAAATCTTTTTTCAGCACTATTTCCCTATCACAGGACATGGGCCATGTTTGTTATGCTGCGCTATGCCATTTGTCTGAAAAAACACTTTTCTCACAACCCACAGGTAAACGGTTACTTCAGTGATAAAAAGGGAGTTGATGATGCTACTCACCAGAGTATGAATGCCACACTTTAAAATATGCTGTTTTTAGTATAAGATTTATGGGCAGTATCGGACTGGCCCACCGGGATACCAGGAAAACTACTGGTGGGCCCAGGTGTCAGTGGGCCCTCTTGCTTCTAACCATTTGGCCCATTTCATGGTCATTCCCTGTTTCTTTATGGGAAAAAGAGGCTTAAGAATGGAAGAGTATAGTAAGTAGATATAAAAGACTAGGAGAATAAAGAGGTTAAGTGAGAAGAGGAGGAATAATAGTTGGAAAGTGGGTCCATGATCTAAAGTTTTCTGGTGGGCCCCTGGCATCCCAGTCCGACACTGTTTATGGCTCTAGGTGTAAAGATGTTTCCTGTGGACTGCTTCAGAGAGGAAAATTGGACCTTGTTAGAGGGATTAGGTCAGACTCCAGTGGGAACCATAATAGCTAAAATGAAGCGTTTGGGACCAATAACACTTGATTAGTACTGCAGGTATAGATTTGTGTCTTTGTTGATGATGTGCTCCGAGATGGATGTTTATACCCATTGTCATTATGAATGCTGTTTTTTTCAAGGCTACTGAAGATTGCACTACAGGTATTGGAAGCGTTATCCGGAAACCTGTTATCTAGAAAGCTCAGAATTACGGAAAGACCATCTCCCATAGACTCCATTTTATCCAAATGTTTAAAAATAATTTGCATTTTCTCTGTAAAACAGTAGCTTGTACTTGATCCCAACTAAGATAAAATTAATCCTTATTGGAAGCAAAACCAGCCTATTGGGTTTATTTAATGTTTACATGATTTTCTAGTAGACTTAAGGTATGAAGATCCAAATTACGAAAGATCAGTTATCCAGAGAACTCCAGGTCCTGAGCATTCTGAATAACAGGTCCCTTTATCTAGTAATAATAATATTGCTACTGTAAATGTTTTAATTAAAAACCTTTTGTTAGAGACTTTTATGCACCTTGGTTTTGTGTCCCATAGCAATTCTTCCCCAGACGATGGTTTGTTTTATCAGGAGCCAGATAATCTGCCGGTATGGTTTGGAGTATGGAAGGAAACTGGGGTGCCGGGAGGAAAGCAGTACAAGCAATGGGAGAACATACTTCTTGCAGTGCTATGGCTGGAGTCATACCTAGCACCCCAACAATACAAGGCAGAAGCGCTAACCATTGTGCAACCGGAACTATCGCGAAGATGAAAATTAAATATAAGCTTCAGCATACTGAAATAAGAAACTTTGTAAATACAATCACTTAAAAATTCTGTTCTGAAATAATCAAGTTTATACAGCTCATTCAAATAACTGATTCCAGTACAAACAAAAATCTAACAAAATAACTGCCTTTTGCACAAATCCTGCATGTAGAGAGACAGGATTTCTGGTGAGTTTAATAGCGTGAACTCTAATACATCTTCTAGACAAAAGGAGCCGCCCTATAAGATATATTGGATCTGTCAATGATTATCTGACACCCAACTGCTGCATGAAGAGAGAATGAAGAGAAACAGATGCTGAGAGAGGAATAGTGAAGATAAACTTGATTATTTCAGACACAGTACAGAATATTTGATTGTATTTAGAAAGTTTCTTATTCCAGTATGCTGAAGCTTATATTAAGGTTTCATTTTCACCGTTCCCCTTTAAGTACACTAGAAAGCAAAAGTATTGGCTGCCATGGTTTTGTGAAAAAAAGGGGGACATCGAGAGGAATGCTGACTTGGTGGTCTAAGAGATTGTATTGTGTATATTTGGTTACAATGCTGGATCCTTGGAATACCAAAGGGGTTAATGTAATAAAGAGGGTAATATTTTCTCTAAACCTACTGACCCCCACCAAACGGGTGTTTGTTTTGAAACAGGTGACTAGTGACTGCTAGCCGTTGATTAGTTGCTTTTGGCTACTAGATTTGGCACAGTCTTTTGCCCCTTTTATGTCCCGATTATAGCATAACACTCAAGAGATACTATTTAAGATTACAAAAGGAAAACAAATGTGGCAATTCTAGCAAAATGCCCCTCTAAATTGTGTTTATGTGAATGGGAATGTAATAAAAGTCGCAAAGAGCAAAACAATTCGCACCAATAAGAATAAAAATCCACATCTCGCATGTAATATTGTTCCTTAAACTGTTATTGCATTGCGAATTTTAATTGCGCACTTTTAAGAAGTGCTTGAAGGTGTCGTAAACTTTTGGAGCAAACGTAAGACTTTTTCAGTAAGAAGTTTTATTACATTTACTGCGCATAAAACTATAAAACCCGCAAACGGTCTTCCGCTGTCGGAAGTGGTTGCTAAGCTGTTTCCAGGTTTGCAAAAGCTATATTAAATTCGCGCAAAGCAAAATTTGTTCGCATAAAGACACAACTTTTCACATTGCGAATTTTCCGTTACCGACTTTTTTGACGAAATTTCCCCCGTATATATTTATGGCTGCTCCTTCTAATTTTACATTTATGGCATAATTTGATAAACATAGGGAGACAGCTGGATGCACCGACTGAATTATCTGCAGCCCACAGATGGAAACTTTGCATTTTGCATTATTATTATTTTAAGACAAATTTAAATTACAGCTTTTGTGGCAGCAATGTCTCTAGGAGGATTATTTAAGTAGGTGTGAGGACACTGTTAATTAAACAGGGATTACACAATGCTGGAGAGTTGTAAAGGATAAAGATTTCTGCTTTCCAGAAGGATCTAAGCACAGAGGACAGTATTTGACTAAGAGATGCTTTGTCTCCATGGTGACTGGCGACAGTTGTTGCCATGCAAACATCCGCTGAAAAGCATCTTTGTGTGCCTGTTGCTGGTCTCACACAGGCTTTTTATTTTAAACATTATGAGGCTGGTCTGTATGGTACCCTGCTGCTCCCCAATGTGGTTTGAAGAGCTGCCCACAGAAGCCGAGATAATATGCTCCTTCACTCTCCAGCAGGCCATTATTCCGTGCGAAAGCTTATTTCTCTATGTGACATTTTAGGTGATGTGGGAATTCTTTGTTCCCGTTATATTATGATATTGGGGTTAATTTATCTGCTAGGTTAATTTCGGTGATTTAGCAAAACATTAAATGTTCCCAAGAAGAGCAAACGAAAGATGTGTCTGCCCTGCTTGTTAAAGACTGTGCAAACAATTTTGCTTTAAATATCCGCTTACATGCAGCGATATCTGCAGACACACTTGTATTCTGTATTGATTCCTTTTAGTAAATCATGGCATTATATTTATTATTATATATATTTACATATTTCTTAGAGAATAAAAAACGGAGGCGTTAGGGGGCTATTGTTAAGCAAAGTACAAGAAATGTTAAAAATATCACACAAAAACGTGCAGGAGTAGGTTAGTGGGCCTGCAAGCCAAAAGTCAGAGGACCAATACATATGCCCCCTTGTGAAATGTCCCTTTTGTAGATCAGAACTGAGGGTACCGGTGACTTAAATGGACAGTATACTCCTAAAAACGCCTTTGATAAAAAAAGAGTATAATAAATAGAACCTATATTATAAAGCATATATATATATATATATATATATATATATATATATATATATATATATATATATATATATATATATATATATATATATATATATAAATAGTTCCTTTATATGTCTTTGAACAACGAAAAAAAAAAACCTCTCAAAAGGGCAGATTTAGGGTAAGGGCACACCTACCGATTTGGGGAAATTTAGTCGCCTGGCGACTAATCGCCTCTTCTTTGGGGCGACTAATCTCCCAAAACGGCTTCCCCCTGTCTTCCGCCGGCTATAATGAAAAAACGCCTGCGTCGTGGCACAGGTGACTCTTCGCTTTCCAAAGTTGCTTCATGAGGAAACATCGGGCGACTTCGGAATACGAAGTGCCATGCCGCAGCCGTTTTTTTCACTATAGCTGGCGGAAGACAGGGGGAAGCCGTTCGGGGAGATTAGTTGCCCTAAAGAAGACCAGGTGACTAAATCTCTCTGAATCGCCAGGTGTGCCCTTACCTTCAAGCTGCCAATTTGGCCCCTTTAGACTTAGTCAGCAGCTTACCTGCCTATCAATGGGCTCTCTCCAACGGCCTATTCAAGGTATATGGATTAAAATCAGCAAGATATTTATTGGCAGGTTTAAAAATGACCATCTGGAGAAGACTGCATTGGCTAGTTCCTGCAGTCCTCTCCTAACAGCCTGCATAGGCACCCCAGGGCCAAATGATCGGATCAGCCCTAAATCGCTCCGGATCACGGTGGACACGAATAAGTTGGTTCATTGACCTCACCATACAGGCGGATCTTCATAGGTATGGTCATCTTTAGCTTGAGCAGCTCTTTATCAGAGGACTTCTCAGTACACTGCTTCTCCCATTGGGAGAGGACCACATCAGTGCACCAATGTGGTCCTCACCTGAAGATGTTTTCTATGCTGGCACAATGTCAGTCAAGCAGCCTGTCAGGAGGGCCCTGACACTGCTGACTTGTTCTGGATTGTAGGAGTTGGCAGATTTTATTAGCCTGTGTATGGCCCTCTTGCAAATATCAGAATAGGAGGTTGGTTGCATGGTGCTGCAAGGGGACAGTAATGCTTTAATGACTGTTATGCCAAGTGGGCTAAAATTGGTAATTGAGAGCTACTTTCAACACTAAGAGCACTTATGGTGCACAGATTAAATTCTTGCCCGAGGAGAGAAACTATAGGGAGAAAGCTCCATTGTTATTGATAATCTGTAAACCTATTTTTCAATATACTTTATGAGTAATATCTTCTGTAAAACAGAACACTCAGGAAAGGCATATGGGCATGCAAGCTACCTTGCTAGTCTGAGTAGCACACTACTCTGGGAAAGTAGGCATGTTCTTGAGAAAGACGATCTGAATGTGGAAAAACCACAAAAACCTTTCTTGCAAAAAGGAAAAAAGTCCACTGTTTCAGTGGTTTTTTATGCTGTTACTAAAACACTGTGTGCCCATCCTCTTTCTGAGAGAAACCATATAAAAACAAAGAGTAGTTTAGTTGTAAAACAAGTTATCTATATGTGTTATACATATTTAGTGGTAGTGCAGCAAAAGTTTTTTTTAAAAAAATGAAGGGTGGCATTTTTACCAAAGTTGTCTCACCTCTTCTTTAAAGGAACAGTAGCACTAAAAAAATGAAAGTGTTTTAAAGAAAAGACAATATAATGTACTGGTGCCCTTTACTGCCAAAACTGATGTGTACTTCAGAGGAAACTATAAGTTATATGAACAAGCTGCTGTGTAGCCATGGGGCTGACATTCAAGCAAAAAACACATAGTAGATAAGAAGAATCCCATTGTATGCTATAGCACTTATTTATCTGCTGTGTATCCTGTGCATTTTCTCATTTTCAGCTTCGAATGGCTGCCCCCAAGGTTACACAGCAGTTTGTTTATATAAACTATAGTAGAGTTTCTGAAGCAAATACACCAGTTCTACCAGTGCAGCACAACGTTACATTTATTTTCATTACTTTAGGACACTTTCCTTTTTTGGTGTTACTGTTCCTTTAATAAGTATACTAGTCCAGAGAAATTTACTGTTGAGTGCTGTTAAATATTGGGTATTGGAAAAATGGTTATATTCCAATATTTATTAAGTTTGAATATGTTTCATTTGTGCACTCATGACTTGTCATTCACACATCCTTCACACATTGGTTACCATACTCTATTTATTCCCTAAGTCAAATGGATTAGGTTACAGGAAACGTATGGAATGTCTTATGGGTAGGCTGGGGGAGGTGTATCTCACAGATTTTGAATAAATTCCTGAACAAAGAGAAGTTCGCTCTGACACTGGACACAGACACACACACAGACACACACTGACTCTCACATAATACAGACATACACAAAACTTTTATACAACATATTGATACATACATATTATTTTGGTAGGCTGTCAATAGAGCATTTGACTGGCTAGGTATTTGTTAATTTGTATGTATTTTCTGTAACACATTTTCTACACATTAAATATATTTAAATATCACCTTGGTGAGTTGTGTTTATCGACCATAGAACTTATACAAATTATTAATAAGACAATAGTTTCTAACAGATGGCGAGCCTAGTCAGATTATAGACCTGGACATTAGACATATACACATTCTGTCAGCTTCAAAGGGGGACAGGAGGGTGTAGCTGAACTAAAGCTTCCAGATGTCTATATGAGTAAAAGAACCTTGAAGTATTTTGTGTAAGTATTACAGGCATTGACATAATTGCGGACGCAGTGAGAAAGATTCTGCTTTCCGGTGAGTATGGATTTTCTTGATAATTTGGCTAATAAGAGCAAATTCAAGTTTGATATCCCTCATAGTGTTATGTCTGATGCAGAGATATGGTCAGATCTGTATACTCAATGTATGAATGCTAATGTGTTGGTAGAGAGAAAAGATATTTCATTTTCCAGATTGAAACATAAAATCCAGAATGTAATGCTATTAGTGAAAACGTTTAATACGTTAATGTGCTCAGAGAGGAAGGAAAATGATGTAGAAAAGATTACTACTCCAGATAAGAGAGAAGTAGAATGTGACAGAGTTAGCAATGACTGTCTGGCTAAGGAAATTTCTAAGCATGAACTTAGACTGTCAGAAATAGAGTCAGTTTTGCAAAGGAATAACCAGGTTTCGGTTATTACAAAGGAACAGAGATCCATGTTGGTTCCGGATCTCAATAATCCAGAATTAGACTATGACAGGGCAAAACTGCAATTAAAAATTAATAAACAGTTATTTAAAATTGTGAAAGAGATTCCACATTTCAACCCCAAGTTAAATGTCCTCATGATTTCTGATCTATTTGAATCTCATATAGAGAAATATGATTTAAGTGAGGAACAAAAAAACAAAGTGTTTAAACTTTGGGTGCCAATACAGATTTCCAATAGGTTATCAATACCAGTGACTGAGCCAGGGATTGATATAGACGGGAATCTAATATATGGCTCTAGAAGGGAGAGGCTTTTGCAACTTAATTATATAATTAATGGAGAAGAGTTTTTTAACACTGCACTGCTTAATGATCTGAAGACCTCCATAGACGATGACCCCTTTGTGTTTATGGGTATATTTGAGCAAGCGTACAGGCTGGTTATGGGTATTAAAGAAGATCAAGTTCCTGAAGAAATGGTGAGAGTTTTTGTAAAGAAGTTTCAATACTTAGATACAGGAGCTGTTATCCGTGCTTCAATGTTTAACACTCTTACAGAGGCAGCCACTTACATTGATAAGTATAGGAGACATCTTGTACTGCAGAGCTCAGACCCCTCAAACAAGCACGTGATCAGGGAAATATGCCAGTTACATAAAGCCAAAACACAGAATTATAAATATTCTACTTGTAATTTCTGTCATCGTCTTGGGCATTATGAAAAACGATGTTATAGAATGAAACGTTTAAAACGGAAAATATATCATACTGATAAAAATTCCGGGCTGATAAATGAGAAAGTTCAGGCGAAGCAACTAGATGCACAGAATGGCCACTCCCAATGTCCCATAGACAGACCAATCTGTCCTTACAAAAGACCTAGGGCTGAAGACAAAAGGAGTTACTCTTTGTTAATGAAAACAAGGAATGATTACTGAATAGGGCTAGAGAAATGTTAGTACTTATTCTTTAAAGGTTTGAGAAAGTGTGAGTAAATAAATATGATTGGATACAATTTTTAAGAAAGTAATATTTACATGGAAATATGCAGTAATGATCGTAATGTGTTTTACTATATAGCAGGAAAGGTGAAGTTTAATATGTATTAACTGTTTTATACTGTAGAATATCTTCTACTCCCAACTCGCTCTTTAGACAAATGCCAGTTTAAGATTATTAAATAGCTATTTTGTCAGTGGAATTATAAATATCAATATTGTATCATGATTTATTGTCTAGCTTAAACTGTATCTATATGCAGGATGGGTTCTGTAGAGCTATATTTTGTATATAGCCTAAACATTAGAAGGTAACTTTTTATAATTTATAACCAAATGTTGTATTGGTTATAAGAAAGACTGGGAAGATTTAAAGGAAATCCAGTGAGTAAGTTGAGAATGATTTTTTGTAAGTTTCAAAACAATTTGGTGCATCTTGGCACCAGCACTGTTTTCATGTCTGGATTCCAATCTACCCACCCCCATCCTTGGGTGTCATGTAATGGTTTTTTTTTTAACCAGAACAAAGAGGATATTTTGCTTTCACTAAATATCTTAAATAGTAATATCCATAGAACTTCAAGTGGGACTGATGTTGATGTTTCATAATCAAATCAGGTTCACAAATGTTTAGATGTTGACTTGGTTTTTCCCAAATTATAAATCTATACATTGAATATCCTAACTCGTAAGAATTGGCTCTAAAGAGCATACTAGTAATACTCAGGTTACACCACTGAGTAATTTACATAACTGTTCAACCAGAACATGGTGTTTATGTAATGAACATATGTCTACAGTATAAAAGGGGGGCAGATAGACAAATCTTATTTCCTAAATACTGCGTTATATTTCCATGTAAATTGGTAATAAATTTAGGGACACTAATTACAGTGAATTTTTGGTATATTTGCCAATGATGCAATTATTTCACTTACCTTTGCTGAATAAGTACAGAGCTAAAAGATAAAATACATCCTAGTATATAATGAGATTAGTAAAACCCAAATTTTTGGGTTCACATGTTTTAACAGAAAAAGATAAATTTAAGGTAGAAGGTGAGACAGGAAGCATGGGAACAAAAGCATTTGCTAGTGGGATTCACAAGAAAGTAAAGGCTAAAGCTTAGACCCTGAGTTATTTGTAACAGGATATGTAAATGTTGGAAAGATACATTTCATGAAGGACTAAAGAATTTTGAGACCAGAAACTTTTTGTTTGTTAAATGAAATGTGCTCTAACTTGTTATGATTATTGTAGGATATGGATTCCTTTTCCACATTAAAGCATCATGGATAAAGAGGATATAAAGGAGAAACTTTCTTGTAGTACATAATGGGGGAAAGTATGCATGATATGTAGATTTGTGTGAAAATTATTTTTACATTGGAAAATGTAAAGACTAACATGAGCATGTTTGCATGGTAGTAATGTAATAAACTCTAATATCAACTAATTTTTCTTAGTTGACTATACTATGCATAACTTTTATTTTTTTAGGTGCACATATGGAAATCCTGCGCAGGTCAATGAATTGGAAATTTTTTTTCTTTTTGAACATACATAATAACGTACGTATTGATATGATCAGGTTAAGGAAAAGGAATTTAAAGAGTACTCTATATACATCTTATAAACCTTTGATAGTTTGGATTATTATATGACCTGGCCAGTCATGTGATAAAATATTTGAAACTGTCAGATATATTATAAGATGTATATGTTTAATAACCATGGAAGTGATGAATATGGATCCATTATATTATTAATAATTATATTATTAATAATAACTTTTTCTTTGAAAGATTATGAACTATAAATATATAAGTTTAGGTTTGGTTAATCCTATTGTTGTGATATACAATATGAATTCAAGCTCAGAATTGTTTTTATTCATAACAGGGAAAAAGTAATGTCCATGAGCCTTTGTTCTGAAATTGTCAGAAATCTAATCTATAGTACCATACTACTATAGTATCAATATCATTGTAGTCAAAACCTTGAACTGGTTTCCTACAGAGATGAGTAGTTCAGCAAGGGATTAGATCATTTAAGTACGAAATGTATCTAGAAAGATAGTTTTCTAGAAATGTCATCCTTGAGGTATATTTCTAAGATGTGTTATTTGAACAACGGTCAACTTTTATGCAGACAGAATTTATTAAAGCATGGGGCAAATGCTGGGAATAGCATTTTATTTGAACATACAACTCCTATATCATACATGGATTTCATTTTAGTGTTATTAAGGGTACATTTAACTGTGACTGATGTTTAAGGTGGTCTACAAAATGGAATACACTTATTTTGACTATGTACAGTTATTTGCTTTAATAACCGATATCTGATTTATTGGTTGGATACCTTTGGTTTTAAGAATGTCTTGAACAGATGGGTTTTGGGATCAAATGACATGAGGTCACATAGTTGACCTTTGGTAATTAAAGCTCATGAGAACTGTGGGACATATGTTTTTTTTTTATGATACGTGTTCCAATTAGTTTTGACTCCATTCTTATAAACATTAAGGAAAACAAGAAGAACTCAAGATAACCGTAAAGTGCTTTCTTTCATCAGAGAAAACAATTAACTTTGCTTCTTACAAACATGATATTTATAGGACAATGTATATTCTCACCACTATTTGCAAAAATAGGAGAACTGTTTGTTTCCATGTCTAATATATCTGCTGTGCAAAGTAAAATTAAAGCTAGGAATTAATTAAATACACATATTAATAAAGTTTCCCTTCACATGTAATTATACTGAAACCAGGATTTAGATATTGTTTACAACATTTTTAAGGAAAGGTTAAAATGGACAACTACTTTTTATATGGACTCATATGAATGTTTTATTTTATCCATTGGGAATGTGAATACATAGTTTATGTTTGTTAATATTTTGTTTTTATGCATTCACAAAAGGTTTAAGTGATTTCACTGTGGAGGACATTGTTTGAATGTGAGATGTATTTAATATACAGTGTAATATCATATTCATGAGAATGGCATGGTAAGACAGTGATAGTAGTTTAGATTAAATAAATAAGTGCATCTTTTGCACTAGCTATAGATCGAGATGGATGAAATTCTGTGAGACTATGGAAGAGACAATCGACAATGGAAGAGGAGCACCATCGTTCAAGGAGAAATGCAAGTTCCAGAAGTAAAGTTGTTTGTAATACGGACTGTGATTCAGGATGACTTAACTGAAGGATATCAATAATTTCATGAAAAATTATTTTCATTCTGAACTATAAGAACTTTTTACACAGTGTCTCAATCTTTTTAAATTTGCTTTTGTTTGGTTCCATTACTGAAAGTCTGCAGTTTTCCAAGAGCCTGCCAAAGACTGTGGTGTTTATTGCTTATTCAAGTCACACCTTCGTTTCACACTGTATGGACTAACATATGATTGTTCTGTATCCGGGTAACTGCAAAGTGACCAGGGGCCTTAAAAAATGGCATTGATAATACATGTACTGGTGCAATTCCCTGATTCTATACAGATGATTCATGATTGATCAACTATGGAAGTCAAGGCTTACATCTGCCAGACCCAACTGGACCAAAGGGTCATAGGAAGCCCCTGCATAGGCAAAGAACACACACATCTGTCATCAATCACAGGAGGAATGTTTGCCATATATTGTGTTGCAAAAGAAATTAAATGACTGTAACTTTGTGAAAGTGACTCCCAGAACAGAGTACTTGGCTCTTAATTTTCCATTTTTGATGTTTATGGATACATTTTATTGCAAGATCGTGAAAGGTGTGATAAAGAATTCAATGTCAACTGCAACTAAACACAGTGCTATGAGTAAAGGCTGTAATGAAAGATTTTTAAATCCACATCAGGAGGACATGATTGAATAACTAGAAGATGGAACCAACTTTAGAATATAGATAGGATATTTTTAATTCTGGTGAACTATCACTACTTACCATCTCATTACATGATATTAAATCAATTATGTTATGTTATTTGCATCAGACTTTGGAAATATGAAAACATTTCTGGATGTCTTTTGGGATGTAGTTTGAAGGACTATGGGATAATATGTTCTTGGCAAGTCAAATGTGCAAAGGGGGATTTGTTAAATATTGGGTATTGGAAAAATGGTTATATTCCAATATTTATTAAGTTTGAATATGTTTCATTTGTGCACTCATGACTTGTCATTCACACATCCTTCACACATTGGTTACCATACTCTATTTATTCCCTAAGTCAAATGGATTAGGTTACAGGAAACGTATGGAATGTCTTATGGGTAGGCTGGGGGAGGTGTATCTCACAGATTTTGAATAAATTCCTGAACAAAGAGAAGTTCGCTCTGACACTGGACACAGACACACACACACAGACACACACTGACTCTCACATAATACAGACATACACAAAACTTTTATACAACATATTGATACATACATATTATTTTGGTAGGCTGTCAATAGAGCATTTGACTGGCTAGGTATTTGTTAATTTGTATGTATTTTCTGTAACACATTTTCTACACATTAAATATATTTAAATATCACCTTGGTGAGTTGTGTTTATCGACCATAG
Source organism: Xenopus laevis (assembly GCF_017654675.1). Taxonomy (NCBI): domain Eukaryota; kingdom Metazoa; phylum Chordata; class Amphibia; order Anura; family Pipidae; genus Xenopus; species Xenopus laevis. Next base: position 34,135,600 of record NC_054380.1, read on the forward strand.
AACTTATACAAATTATTAATAAGACAATAGTTTCTAACAAGTGCCATGCCACCATTTCTCTTCCCTTCTAAGTATCCCTGGCACCATGCTGGATTAGATACCAGAATTAATTAATGAAGTATCTTATCTGCAACCCGGACCTGCGACCCTCTGACCATCAAGAATCAGGAAGTGCTGTCATTGTAAACCGGAAGTGACATCATTGGAAGTAGGCATGATCAGAAAAAAAGAGTAAACATCACTATTGAGAAGGCCGACCCGCAAACCCTCAGGACGCCGACCCGCGTCTGTACCCTCACCCGGAACTTCTACCCACAACCCGCAGGGTACCGCAGGTTTTTGCGGGTACCCGACCTGCTGCAGGACTCTAACATGTACTTCATTTAGGACTATATAAGAGATACATTGTGTCTCTACTGCAGGGATCACCCATTAGGCTGGTTTTGCTTCCAATAAGGATTAATTATATCTTAATTTGTCTCAAGTACAAGCTACTGTTTTATAATTACGAAAGAAAAAGGAAATACATTTCCTTAAATGAAAAAATGGGCAAAGTAGAGGTAAAAAATCATGCAGTTGTCCTAAAGTGTTTTCAGCGTTGTTGTTTTTTTTTTTTTTAGAAGATTCTGTTTGCAACATGTTTAACCAGCATTTTAACTAAAATGCAAAGTTCTAAAGACTATAGATAATGAAACATTGGGTAATGTGTATTGGGTACAGCACCTGAGAGAGGAAAGACCGTGATCTTTCCAGTTTATTCGTAGAGGAGGAAAAGAGGTATGAGCATGAGTATCATCGTAAAAATATCTGAATGCTTGGGGATCATTATTGTTTGTTAGTACAGCACATGATTAGGCTTTTGCTCACTCAATCCATATATTAGAAGTAATCCATTCAATAATGAAAGGGCAAAATCCAATTTTTATTGTGATTGCCTCATACTGTTAGTTAGGACCTTGGTATTTCAGTATATGTTATTGCTTTATGACTTCTTTTAAGCAGGAAACAAATTTCATATATATTGTGGTGCTCGTCTAACCTTGCTTCCAATATCAGCTTTGTGCGAAATTACCTTTTTAATATACTTCACTTGACAAATGTTTTATATATATATATATATATATATATATATATATATATATATAACACATTTGTCAAGTGAATTATATTAAAAAGGTATATATATATAAGCTTGTAATCATGGTTCAGGGCAGCAAACATATTGTATTTGGTTTTGGGCACCCATTTAGTTCTTAGTGTGTCAGTAGCACTTTAGGGCACAATTTGTTTGTAGAGAATTTTGTCTCTGGAGGTGGTTGTCATATTTACAATGTACGCCTTGGTACAACATTTAAAGATCTTTTTTTTTCCACCTTCTGCATTTTCCTACATTTCTTATTCAGACATTTGCTAATAAATCTAGATCCATTATTGCGCTTAATCTTACCTACTATATCTTTCTCTGTTGTTTGCTTCATTTAACAGTTATTGCTTCCTAACACAGCCAGCTTTCCCCAATAACTATAAACATTTGGCAACAGATCTCAGATTTTTCATGCTGTTTGAGGTATACTAAATTTATATAAAACCAGGACTGGAGCCAAACAGTGTTTTTTTTTTTTAATAGAAGGCTAATTCTTAGCAGCTTTACTTCTTTTTTTAATAGTTTTTGAACTGTTTGCCTTCATCTTCTGACTCTTTCCGGCTTTCAAATTAGGATCACTGACCCCATCTAAAAACAAATGCGCTAAATGGACACAAATGTATTGCTATTGCTAAACCAATTGCAAATTGTCTCAGAATATTACTCTCTACATCATACTTAAAGGAGAAGGAAAGCTACCGAGGCAGTTTATTGCCAATAGATTAGCCACACTAATGCAAGCTATAACACTATATTTATTCTGCAAAATGCTTTACCATACCTGAGTAAACAGCTCTAGAAACTCTCTCTATTTGTTTAGAATGGCAGCTGCCATATTAGCATGGTGTGACATCGCTTCCTGCCTGAGTCTCTCCCTTCCTGCTCTTAGCTCTGAGCTCAGATTATAGCAGGGAGGGGGAAAAGGGAGGGGAATAGGGAGAGAGGGACTAACTGAGCATGATCAAGCCCTGCCCTGGAGGTTTAAGATGAAAACAGGAAGTCTGATACAGAAGCCCATGTATACACAATAGAAGGAAAGAAATGTGGTGTTTCTTTTGACAGAGGACTCAGAGCAGCATTACTTTGAGGGTTTACTGGTGTATTTATATAGACCTGTCTGATAAAGCTTACTTACTTTTAGCCTTTCCTTCTCCTTTAAAGGTGAACAACCCCTTAACTGAATGTACAAAAAGTATATTCATCAAAAAAGCTAGCTTTTTCAGGGTGAGGGCACACTGGAGATATTTTTGCTCATGTGAAATCGTCTCCTCCTGCATTTTTGTGTGATTCTGTGAGTCAGCTGGTTTACATACAGTGACTGACACTGAATGCCGTACAAAGGTATTTACTGTATGCTGATTAATGTTACTGGCCATTTAACACCCATTGAGAATGATCAAGTTATGGATCATTACCTGGTTCAGAAAAAACCTATGTCACTTCACATGAGCTATTATGTTTGTGAAAGTTCAATATTAGCCCTGAGCACAGACTACTCATTCGTCAAGAATTATTCATGCAAATGTAAAAATACAGTTAAAGGGAATTATCCACATTGATATCATTTCACTTTATTTTCTGTAAATTTTAAAATAAAGGGTCATAAAGCATTCTACAGAGAGAGCTTTTTAAAAAAAAAAATGAATTATTACTATGTAATAATTTATCAGTGTGCGCAAGCTACTATACTGCTGCTTCTAGTGAGGAAACTGCTACAGTGATCACCGATTGCAAAAAGTTATGTTCTCTCAATGTGTTTGCAAGGGTTTATTCTGGGCTCTGTGGTTTCATTCCATAATGTACAGGAAAGTTAATGGACTCATAAGAAAACTGACCATAATACAGGTATGGGATCCATTATCTGGACAGCTCACAATTACAGAAAGGCCTTCTCCATTTTATCCAAATAATAAAAAATTTTAAAAAAAGATTTATTTTTTCAATGTGATAATTAGACAATAAATATAATTAATCCTTATTAGAAGCAATTAGAACCAGCCTATTGAGTTATTTTAGTATTAAGGTATTTAGATCCGTTATCTGGAAAGCCCCAGGTCACAAGCATTCTGGATAACAGGTACCATACGTGTATATGAATGTGATATGGACTTGTAAGGTCTGCTGCGGCAAGGACTGATGTGAATAATGTATAATCTATGTAAATAGCTGGGTATTATGTTGATGTTGCTTAATAAACAATAATAATAATCCAGTACTCTAGGAAACTGGCCCTTTAGCAAAATAATAAAAGATAGACGGTTTGGCTTCTTAAATCTAAACATTTTCAGGGCATTTTAGGATTATTCTTGGATTAGCTCCTACTCACTGCACCCGCTAAACTGTGGATCATGAAAAATAGCAAATACTGCAAGTCAGTCTTAATAGCAAATAGCTATTTATTTTAGTTCCCCATTGCAACATGTTTCTGGATTCTCGATTGCCCTTTATTAAGTGTAAACTTCCCAGAGTGCCAGTGTGCATTTAATCATTCCATTAAAAACCCATCTCCATGGAGAGATCAGCAGTAGGGATGTAGCGAACTGTTCTGCTGCGAACTAGTTCGCCCGTTCGCGTCCGCCGAATGTTCGCGAACGTTTGGGAACGTTCGCATTTTGAGTTCGCGTTCGATTCGAATACAAGTCGTTCGACCATTCGAATTCCTTCGACCGCTAAAAATCGAACGATTTCCATTCGTTCGAACGATTGTAAGCATTCGATCGAATGAAAAGCATTCGATCGAATGGCTTCGATCGTTCGATTCGAATGAAAATCCTTCGATCGAATGATTAAAATCCTTCGATCGTTCGAATCGAACGATTTTAGCGGGTGTTCGAAGTTCGCGAACTGTCCGCGAACGTTCGCATTTTTTGCCGGTGTTCGCGAACGGCGTTCGCGAACACCAAATCGGAAGTTCGCTACATCCCTAATCAGCAGTAGATAAGATAGATGTATCCATCATGTGTCAACTTCCAAGGCAGTCTTTAGTCTGCATTCTTAAACATTCAATGTCCATAACCATAATCCATAAATAAAAAAGCCATATAAATAAAGCTCAAAAGCCATATAAGTGCATGTGCATTCATACCTGTATATTAATGTGTTAACACATACACAGGATAAGAGGTCAGCACTCACCAACAGGATATGGTTTGGTCAGGCGCATGTCTCAGGCAGCCACTTCCAGCCGAACTTTAGACACACTTTGCAAATTAGACAGCACCAACGATGAAGGTTTTCTTAAAAAGACTTTATTAAGAGGGCTTTTCTCGGACAGATATACAGCAACGTTTCAGGCTTACATTAGCCTTTCCTCAAGCTACTGAGTACACATTAGTAAGCACTTTTTATACCTTTCAATATAGCGCCATCTATTGGCAACTTTACTTTAGAAAGCACAGGTGAAATTCCTTAAGTTAATTATTTAACAATTAATTATTCCTTAAGTTAATTATAGAACACAATTAATCATTCCTTAAGTTAATTATAGAACACAAAATGCAAATTAACATGCCATTTTATACACATTATGTATCTTGTAACAAGTTCTTCCTCTTAAAATGCTGGAACATATCCATGCATAATACATCAGTCCAAGAATCAATATCTGAAAACGATAAAAACATTTAAAAACATTTTTTTGAACCATTAAAAAGATGTAATCTAGGTGGATAAGGCTATTAGGCACTCTTACACCTTCAGGTTTGAATAGGGAATATGAACTTCACAAAATTTTCCGGTAAATTACATCTTTTTAATGGTTGAAAAATTTATTTTTATCTTTTTCAGATATTGATTCTTGGACTGATGTATTATGCATGGATATGTTCCAGCATTTTAAGAGGAAGAACTTGTTACAAGATACATAATGTGTATAAAATGACATGTTAATTTGCAACATTGTGTTCTATGTATAATTAACTTAAGGAATTTCACCTGGTGCTCTCTAATTTGTAAAGTGTATCAATGTGTTGACACATATACAGGTATGGAATGCTTTATCCAGAATTCTCAGGAACTGAGGGTTTCTGGATAATGGTTATACCTGTAATTTGGCTCAATATACCTTACCAGTGATGTGTGGGCTGGCCTGAAACCCGTGGGGCGCAACTGGGTCGAGCTCTTCTTCTGCTCTACTCGCCTGCGACCTAGTATTTCCGGCTTCCGGTGCCGACATTTATAGACTTGCGCCCGCCCCTTTTGTGATGTCACTGTGGGCACGGGTCTATAAATAGAGGGGTAGCAGCGGGCTTGGTGCGGATTGGGAGGGGGCGGGTTAAGGTCTGGTGCGGGTCGAGAAACACATCACTATACCTTATGTTTTCTAAAAATCATTTAAACATTAAATAAACCCAATAGGATTTATTTTCCTCCAATAAGGATTAATAATATCTTAGTTGGGAGCAATTGGCACACACTGTTTTATTACTACAGAGAAAAAGGAAATAATTTTTACAAATTTAAATTGTTTGATTAAAATGGAGCCTATGGGAGATGGCCTTCCCGTTATTTGGAGCTTTCTGGATGAGGGGTTCCGGAAAATGGATCCCATACCTGTACAAGGGATTGGACACATATCTTCCTGTTTAAAAGGGGTTAGTTAGGTATATAACCAACATTTTATGCACCAACATTCTATGTAATGGTAGTAATGGTAATGCTAGTAATGGTAATCAGATATGTGCATGTATAGAATATAAAAACTATACAGTCAGTATAGTACAAAAACCCTCTGGGCTGTGGGATGGGTGCCAGGTGTGTGAGCGTCGCTACTTGCTTTCCATTTCATACCGTACCCAGAGATACAAAAATTCCTCTCCACTCTGCATAAGACTCAAACCCTGAATTATTGAAACTCATTGTTACCCATGAACAGCACTTTTTTCAGCATAGGCTTGTATAACACTGTATCTTGGCTAAAGCTCTACTGCTTAATTGCAAGTCACATTGTTACTCCTGTCATGTTTACCTTATTGTTTATCTTTGCTAGTTAGCACTGACTTCTCAATCAATGAAGATTTCCTACTGATTAGGTTAAGGCAGATTGCTCTGTGTAGGATTTTAATGGCGCCTTCTCATACTTCGTAGGAACATTTTCTTAGCAAAAAAAAGTTGTTTTGCAGTTTCTAACTCATTTAGTAGTGCAGGGATTAACCCATCGTGGCTCTTCAGCTGCTTTCCATATACAGCTCCCAGCATTTCTGTGTTTTTGGTTGGGGAAGAAAGCACCATATTACAGAAAGCCTGTTGGCAGTGATGTTTCAGGGCCAGGATACTATGTTTCTAGGCAGACCAACAGCAATCCTTGGGGATTGTGGGCACAATGATTATAGCAGGCAGAGAAATGTAATTGTTTGTGAAGGTCAAATTCTACGATAGCATGATTGCAATTCTCTCAATAGAAAAAACGAAATTCCTTCATCCAGAAACACTATGGGGCATATTTATCAAGGTCGGTTTTTGAATTGAAAAAAACGTCGAAATTTAAAAAGACCAACTGAAATTAAGTCGAAGTTTTTTTGGGTCGAATAGGTCCATATTCGGCCGAATTCGAATAGTTTGAATCGAAGGAATATCGCATTCGATCAAATTTGAATTTTCAGAGTCCACCAATTGACTCCAAATAGATTCTTGGAGGTCCCCCATAGGCAGGGCCGCCATTAGAAATCACGGGGCCCCGTACAACAAAATTTATGGGGGCCCCCTGGGCCCCGCCCACACTGACGACCAAGCTCCACCCCATATCCCGCCCACTCCACATCGCAGTTAAAAGACCACAGAGACATCAGCGCTAAAAAAGTAACCCCCCCCACACACAAGTTGTAAAAAGCTATTGATGGTCAGGGCCCCCTTATAAAAAATTGGGGCCCCAAAAAAAAAAAAAATTTAAATTTAAAAAAAAAAAAAAACATTGGTGGCAGGGGCCCCCTTATAAGTTAAAAAAAACTTGGGGCCCCAACAAAAAAAACTAAAAAAAACTAAAAAATAAACAAACATTGGTGGCAGGGGCCCCCTTATAAGTTAAAAACAAATTGGGGCCCCGAAAAAAAATTAATTTTTTTTTTTTAAAAAAAAAAACAAAAACATTGGTGGCAGGGGCCCCCTTACAAGTTAAAAACAAATTGGGGCCCCACAAAAAAAATTTGAAAAAATAATAATTTTGTTTTGAAAAAAAAAACTGGTGGCAGGGGCCCCCTTACAAGTTAAAAAAATTTGGGGCCACCAAAAAGAAAATTAATTTTGGGCAAACTTGTAGGAGGGCCCTGGGCACCAAAAACAAAAAAATACAATGGTGGCAAGGGGCCCCTTACAAGTTAAAAAAAAAATTGGGGCCCCAAAAAAAAAGTTTTAAAAAAAAGATTGGTGGCAGGGGCCTATAGAATATTAAAATAATACATTGGTGGCCAGGGGATTAAATATAAAACAAAAACCACAAACTGGTGTTCCGTAGAATTGAACTCGTGGCTTCAGTACTTCAACTTCGCCTCCTTTCGTGACTTCGGGTATTTTCACCGCTTCAGGACTTCAATTTCGGCTGTTTTCGTGACTTCGGGTCTTTGCGCTGCTTCAGGACTACGGCTGTTTTCGTGACTTCGGGTCTTTTCGGCGCTTCGTGACTTCGGGACTTCGGCTTTTTCCGTGACTTCGGGTCTTTTCGGCGCATCGGCTTCGGCTTTTCGGTACTTCCGCATTCGGCACGCAAGAGGCAAGACGTACGGCTCGGGCGCTCGTAAGGGGGGCCCGGATCTTCAAAAAATGCAGCGCTGCCGGGCTCCCCTTCATGCCCGGGCCCGGTACGCTTGTCCCCCCTGTCCCCCCCCCTGATGGCGGCCCTGCCCATAGGCTACAACAGCAATTCGGCAGGTGAATGGTCGGTCAAATTTTTAAAGAGACAGTACATGATAAATTTCGATATTCGAATCAAATTTGGATTACCATGCTTATAGGTTTGCCTTTGAACTAACTTTTAGTATAATGTAAAAAGTGACATTCCTAGACAATTTGCAATTGGCTTTCATTTTTAATTTTGTTTTTACAAATTATTTTGCTTTTTACTCGGCAGCTACCTGGTTGTTAGTGTCAATCATCCTAGAAACAGGCAGTAATTTGAGTGAGAGACTAGAAAATGAATAGTAGAAGCATGAATAGAAAGCCAAGTAATAGAAATGACAATAACAAAATTGTAGTCTCACAGAACAATAGTTTTTGGGCTGTCCTGGTCAGTGGCCCCCATGTGAAAGTTAGAAGAAGAAGTCAAATAATTTTTAAAAAAAAGACTTATAAAAAATGAAGACCAATTAATTAATTCTTTCACATACTATAAGTTAACTTGAAGGTGAACTACCTCTTTAAATACTAAATGATGTCAGTACTCTTTCATGCGTTCTCCGAGTACTTAAACACGTATGTATGATGTCTGTAAAGCACTGTGAAATATATTCGCACTGTATAATAAAGGGTATTAACAACCCATTCATTTTTAGTTAGAGATCATTTAATTTTGAATAGATCAGAATCTACCACTCTCTGCTCTCCTTTTATTATTACTAGGGATGCACAGAATCTAAGATTCGGTTCGGGATTCGGCCAGGATTCCGCCTTTTTCAACAGAATTCGGACTCCTTGTGCAGGGCTGAACTGAACCTGAATCCTAATTTGCATATGTAAATTAGGTGTGGGAAGGGAAATTGTGTGACTTTTTGTAACAAAACAAGGAAGTAAAAAACATTTCCCCCACCTTTTACTTTCCCGCCCCTAATTTGCATATGCAAATTCAGATTCGGTTCGGTATTTGGCAGAATCTTTCACGAAGGATTCGGGGATCCAGCCGAATCCCAATAAGTGAATTCGGTGCATCCCTAGTTATTACTCCCAGCATCTACTGGCAAACAGAGTATTGATGTGTAGGTGTACACGCCTATGGGACCTGGGGGTTTACCTGTGGGTTGGACGAGTTAGGGCTGAAATTTGGGCAACCATTGTGGGTTTGATTAGTCCATATCTAATCATGTAATAACTAAGCACTGTGTACAACTGTAAGCTTCTCAATGTCATTTTAAAAGTGGACAGAAGTCAGTTGCCCATTGGCAGCTCTCTGCTTGTATCTCAGCCAGGCACCTACAGGGACACGTAGCTTACATATGTTACTATTTCTAGCTCATGATAACATCGTCACCAGTTACGCCAACACTGACTTTTTTCTCCCGGTCTTGGTAATTAACTCCTCTGTGCAAGTGTGTGTGGTGTAAGGTATAGACAACCTCTTCAGGGTCAGGCCACAATGGGCGTTTTGACGAGATTTGGTCGCCGCCTCGTTTTTGCGGTGACCAATCTTCCCAAATGCCTTCCCTGACTCTGCGCCGGCTAAAATGAAAAAAAAACGCTGGCATTAATCACACGCGACGATTCGTTTTCCGAAGTCGCCCAAAGTTTCCTCGTGAGGCAACTTGGGACGACTTCGGAAAATGAACCGGCGCAGAGTCAGGGAAGGCGTTTGGGGAGATTGGTCGCCGCAAAGACGAGGACTCCAAGATAACTCATGTTGCTGCATGGTGGAATGCACTTACTGGATCATGCCCACCATCTGCAAAAAAACTTGGAATCCCACAAAAAAGCAATTAATCTAAACTCTTTGTATAAGAGAGTTTTTGAGTTATTTCGCTTTTTATACAGCAGCCCTCCTGTTTGCAGATCTTGATACTAGAGTCCAAATGACCCTAGCAACCCCATGCATTGATTTGATTAAGAGACTGGAATATGGATAGGAGAGGCTTATATACCAAGATGAGTAATAAAAAGTAGGAATAACAATACATTTGTATCCTTACCGAGAATTTGTTTTTTAGATGGGGTCAGTGACCCCCATTTAAAGCTAAATAGAGTCACAAGAAAAAGGCAAATAATTCAAACACTATAAGAAATAGATAACGAAGACCAATTGAAAAGTTGCTTGGAATTGGCCATTCTATAACATACTAAAAGTTAACTTAAAGGTGAACCACCTCTTTAAAGAGGAACTATCGCAAAAATCAAAATTAAAATAAGCTTCATCATACTAAAATAAGAAAAATTCTAAATACAATCAGTTAAATATTCTGCATTATTTCTGAAATAACCAGGTTTATCTTCACTATTCCTCTCAGCTTCTGTTTCTCTTCATTCTGTCTTATTGCAGCAGTTGGGTGTCAGATATTCATTCACAGTTAGGTCCAATATATCTTATAGGGGGCTTCCTTTCCTAGCAGATGTATTAGAGCTCACTCAAATAACTGATTCCAGTACAAACAAAATCTAACTGCTTTTTGCACAAATCCTGCATATAGAGAGACATGATGTCTGGAGTGAGCTCTAATACATCTTCTAGGCAAAAGGAGCAATGAATATCTGACACCCAACTCCTGCATGAAGGCAAAATTAAGAGAAACAGATGCTGAGAGAGGAATAGTGAAGATAAACTTGATTATTTCAGAAACGGTGCAGAATATTTAATTGATTGTATTTAGAAAATGTCTTATTTCAGTATGCTTATATTAAATTTTCTTTTTTGTAATAGTTCCCCTTTAAAGGTATTCTGTCATTATTTTTTGTTGTTGTTTTTCTAAATTACACTGTTTACACTGCAAATAACTCGCTCTAAAATATATAATGTAATTCCTGAACCAGCAAGTATATATTTTTTTTGTTGTAATATTGCTATGTAGGCGCCATCTCAGGTTATTTTTTTGGTCATGTGCTTTCAGAAAGAGCCAGCACTTTAGGGTGGCACTGCTTTCTGGCAGGCTGTTGTATCTGCTACTCAATGTAACTGAATGTGTGGCAGTGGGACATGGATTTTACTATGGAGTGTTGTTCTTAGATCTACCAGGCAGCTGTTCTCTTGTGTGAGGGAGCTGTTATCTGGTTACTTTCCTACTGGTCTGTTGTTAGACTGCTGTGGGGAGGGGGGTGATAGCATGCCAACTTGCAGTACAGCAGTAAAGAGTGTCTGAAGTTTATCAGAGCTCAAGTCACATGACTCAGGCAGCTGGGAAACGGACAATTTTTAATTTTTAAAATTACATGTATAAAAATTCTGTTTGCTCTTTTGAGAAGCTGATTTCGGTGCAAAATTCTGCTGAAGCAGCACTATTAACTGATGTGTTTTGAAAAATTTTTTTTTCCCATGACAGTATCCCTTTAAGTTACAATTCTTTGCCAATTCCATATACCAATCACTGCTAAGAGACATGGGGAGACACTGGGAGAAATTAGAATTTTTTTGCCAGCTACTGCCACTCGTGTGCAGTAACATAAATAACATCCATTTGTCACTGTATAAACAAGGCAGGATTTAGTCAAAGGTCTATTATGAGGGCAAAATCTGCCCTCTGTGCCATCAATCAGTTACTACACATACAGGGCAGCAACTGGCTATATCGTCATGGTTTCTGCTGGTGTTTTTCCACTGAAAAGAGCCACGTGTTGCAGGGGCCTTCGTGTTGTCAAACATTCTGTACAACAGATCCTGTTTTTTTTCTCTTCATTCTCTAATGGAGCTTGGCTCCTTGCTCATTAAGGCTATTTCCACCTTCTATGTGTAAAATATGCACAGAAATATACACAATTAGCTTTTTATTAGGAACAGCACATTTCCTTTACAGAAAACCATTCATTCTGTTGAATTTAGCTTTAGGAAAAGAGTTGGCAGTTGTGTGCAGCACTCACAATGAGAGTTTAGTGGTGTATCAGAGGAGTGTGCCGTTGGCATTGCATGTGGAACATAAAGTACCAGCAGGCTCTGTTATGTTATCCCCTTGGCCACTGCTACAGGCATTAATCACTTCCAAGCTCGTTTTGTCTCTGCTAAAGCTTACAGTGGAAATACTGTAATGTGCTGTATTCATACTGGATAACATTATTCCTGTTGATTGATTTTAGTGTTTAGGAAATGATTGGATCATACCTGATTTTTAAGATTTTCCTGCCTATAAATTCTTCTGTGTTTGATCGCGTTATGAGGGGCCCTGGTTTATCACCCCAAATTGCACCCACCGAAGACAGATCTACACATATGCAACTGGCATTTATATGTATAGTCCATACTAATTGTGTCTGGACTTCTGTGAAAAAGAAGCATCACATGGGAGCATATTTTCTAACCTTCGAAAATCACAACACTTAGCCAGGCATAGATTCACCAGGACAGCGCTAATTCCCTAAATCCGAAAGTTGAGTCCAGGGCACCGAACGGTGGCGAAGTTGCGCTAGCGTTACTACGGCAAGCAAAGCGCGATAGCTTTGGCTTATTTGCATATGGCGGTAAGTGACAAGTACAAAGTACGTATATGTTGCATTAAATACATTACATTACACAAGCCCAGGGAACATTTATAAAATGAAATAGAATTGTTATAGTGCTCGACACGTGCCCAGTGTATAGTTTATGTGCCATATGGTAGAAAATGTATGGGGGAGCCCGGGTACCCAAAAAATTTTTTATGGACTTTTGCAGCCTATCACAAAATTGAAGAAGCCCTATACATTCCAATGTTTTTCACCTGGTCTGAGCTGGGGAAGGCAAGTCTGGCGGAACAGGTAACGGTCAGTAAAATGTGCATCTTAGTGAATTTGCGAAGTAAAGGTCTTTTGCCAAAGCGAAACTTCGCCTGGCGTAAGAGTGTGAAGTACCGCTAGAGTCTATCTCCTTCACTAGCTAAGTTACGCCAGCGCCCGTCAGTAAATCAGCAAAGTAACGAAATTACATCACGCTGGCGAATTTCCCCTAAAGTTGGTCACTTCACACTTTAGTAAATTTTCCCCATGGATGGTAATCTTTATAGGGGTATAAATGTAAGATAATGTTTCCTAATGAAATAAAAGGCACAATGAAGTTAAAAATATTTTTATATATGCACTGCGGATTCTGCCTCTTGACGCATTATAGCAGAAATTAGCCACACAAGCTTCTTCACAGGTTTGTCTTAATCAGCTCTGATGCTACCTTGTTTCAAAAGATTCAGAACGGTCAGTGCAGAGAATAGCAATGGATAGGCAGATTTTTGTAGAAATTACAAATACAAACAAACTAGATATATATCCATTATTAACAAGGAAAGGTTTTATGTGTTAGACTAAACATGTAGATTTAAGCTGTTGATTTATACTTTTTTATGAGTCAGCAGCTTATCTGCCCATATGGATCTCTACAGCATACCTCCCAACTGTCCCGTTTTTCGCTGGACAGTCCCGATTTTGACAGCTCAACCCACAGTCCCAGATTGCTACTGAAATGTCCTGACTTTCTCTTTGATCTCCTGCTTTGAACAGCCAGAAAAAGATACAAAGTTTCTAAATTAATTGACTTTTGGCAGAGAGTATGAAGAATATCACTGGCACACAAGACATGCGTTTAGCAGGGCAAGCCCTTGCAATTTTATTTAATGCATGGTGCAACATTTCTGGGATATTCCACTTTGTCAAGCTTGGTATTGAGCGAGAACCACATTGGCTTGTTGATGCAAGCCCTGCATTTTTGTCTAATAATATTAATATATAATATATATATTAAACAATAAGATCAGCCTGATATCACCCTCCTCAGTGGATCTTTCAGTGTATGGCCATCTTTAGTATCCTTTTTATAACTGCTCAGTAAATGTTACAGTAGGAACCTATAGTTCCTAGAAGCGGTTTATTACATGTGGGTGTATGCACAGGCGTAAACACAGAAACTTCACAATCACATATTCCCACTGGCTTACATTGCCACGAGATTAACCAGTCATGTGTGGCCAGCGCAGAATGTAAAACCTGTATGTGGTTACTACAAACCACATAAACACCTAGTTAGAGCTACATACATGGTAAATAAAGATTCAGTAACAGGTCCTTGCAGGCCATGTGATCTCCTGTTTGCTTTAGCTGTAACTGTATGCATGTACAGTATGTATGGTAATGAAAGCTGCTCATACTAGGGCAGTGTATATACAGGCTTGCTGCCCACTGCATACACTCAGGAGCTTGGTGGTAAACCTAGTTTCACACAACACTCTGTGCACACTGTACAATGTATTTGCCCAAAAGTCTATATTTGCCACCTTTTAGCTATTGACCGACTTCGGTTTGGTATTTAGCCAAATCTTTCTCAAAGGATTCGGGAATTCAGCCGAATCCAACGTGGATTCGGTGCATCCCTACTATCAACTAATGGGCAAATTTACTTACACACAGTAAGTTTGTGGGCGGCTGGCTTAGGTGGGTGTTATTTACTGGTACATGTCAGTGCTAGTTAAAAGAAATTATCTTTAAAAGCAAGCAGAAAGCAGGTTATAAATCCCTTATCACATGGTACCTAATGCCCGGCTGCCTAGATATAATACACACTGATAAGCCACTGCTGCTGGGATAAAAAATTACTGTGCTAGTTAAGGGGGTACAGTTGGTAACACACGGTTCTATTTCATAATATTGAAATTAATTAGTATAGTTATGAAGTTATGTATGTAATTCTATTTCTATATGTAGTGCTACTTGTGCATGCAGCCCTACAGCATTTATTTTGCAATTGTAAAGATAGTGAATAACAATGCAAATAAAATATAGAAATACATATAGATACATGAAAGATTAAAGGGACAGTATACACCTAAAACACATTTGGCAAAAATGAACACAATAAAAATCACATTCTGATATTGTTTTAATTAAAAAAATCAATTTGGTTGTCATTGTAAACCACTAATATGAAAGTTGGGCTATTTTCACTGAACCTTCACTGAGCAGCTCATTAACAGAGACTCTTTGGGTTGAACTACACAGACAATTCCCCCCCGATTGTGCCAGATCCGATGCACCAAAACGCAAGCATCAAGTCAGATGTGACGGAAAACAAGGTACTACATCCTTGTAGTAATACCCTTCAGTGGACTGGCAATTGGCTTCAGGATCAGGAAGTGACACACAGAGCTAAAGTGAAACTGGCTTCATATTCTTGTTTAGTGCCAGAAATAACGGAAACCGTAATTATTTCTTAATTAAAACAACACACAAAAAGTATGTTCAGCACATGCCTTATTGATTGCATGCATGTTGAAAAGGGATGCACACTATCCCTTTTTAAGTGCAAAATGTTAAAGGAACAGTAACACAAAAAATTAAAGTGTTTTAAAATAATGGAAATATAATATACTATTGCGCTGCACTGGGGTGTTTGCTTCAGAAACTCTATTTTAGTTTATATAAACAAGCTGCTTTGTAGCCAGCTTGCAATTGGTGACAGAATGTTTTGTTAGATTGCTGGAACCTTACCCATACAGTAAATAATGGCAGCACTTACGCTTTGTTAGTAAAAACACTGCCACCTCCCTCTGTAATCAAAAATCTATTTTTTTTTGGTATTTCAGCTGTCGTAGAAGCTCCTCAAAATGTTACAATTTGGGGTGCTTCTCGATTATCCATTTGCCATAAACCTCAATCAAAAAGGAATGTTTTAAAATCTTGATATTCTGTAAATAGAGGGTTTTCAATCACCGCTTTGCTGAAAGGTAAATGAACTTTTCCTGACTGGTAATAAAATTGTTTTGTAATCTATATTGTGTTACTTCTCTGTTCAGCTTTGTTCTTTAAAGCTGAAACTGCAGTGTTGATAATACTTTGTTGCTGCCTTTGTCACCCCGTTACCCAGAGATTCGGTATATAATGGCACATTATAAATAAAGTATTAGGATAAATCACTCAGTGTCTTGCAGAGATATCCTCACTGATATCCTTCCATAAAGCTTTTGGACTCCCTTCTTTCTAATGAATACAGGAGGGAAAACTGAGTCAGTAATAGGATTGTGTTGATTTTTATCTTTTATTGATGGCGCCCTTGAATGTTCTCTGGTGCAGCAATTCTCCTGCATTTTAAAAAAGCATTTTTATATAATGTAGGATGCATTCACGGTAAAGGTTGAGATTTAACAGTGTCAAGGAACAACGTAGGTTATTCCAGAATTATAGTTGTACTAAAGTTATTGGTTGTATTGTAGCACAACAAAGCTGAATCAAAAGATATGCTGCACTGGTTGCAGCACAAAGTGAGGGTAATTTAATATTGTGATCCACATTATAAAGGTTTGTCCTTGAGGAAACCTTGGTGACATGTAGCAAGTAACCAGTCAGTGGATAGTCAATTAAATCTCTCCAGGGTATTTAATAGGTTCTGTATTTTATTTACTCAGCTGATAAGCTCACTGTATTCATCATATTTAAAGGAAAACCAAAGTTTAAAATATAATAAAGCTGGAAATGCAATATTGTTTGAACCAAAGTTAATGTGCCTGCCCTCAGATTCAGCAGTCCTATAATGTAATAATCCATTTCTTCAAAACTTTCAACAGCAGCACCGTGTCTATATATAGAGAGTGATATTCTAAAACAATTTGCAGTTGGTTTTCATTTTTTTATTTGTAGCCTTACAGAGCATTTGTTTTAGGGTTACGGACTTGTTTGAAAGCTGGAAACAGTCAGAAGAAGAAAGCAAATACATTAAAAACTATAAAAGATTAAAGCCTTTTGAAAAGTTGCTTAGAATTGGCCATTCTGGTGAGCAACCACTTTAAAGGAGAACTAAAGCTAACTAAAGAAGTAGCTAGAAATGTTGTACATTATGTTTTGGGTTTTTGTACCAGCCAAGGCAACCACAGCCCTTTAGCAGTAAAGATATGTGCCCCCAAAGAAGCCACAGTAGCTCCCCATCTTCTTTTCTGCTGATTCACTGCACATGCTCTATACTGAGCTTAGGGACCCACTCACAATATAAAGTACACATAGAATAGAAATGTCACAATATAAGGCTGATTAGTAATTAATACAGATAATTACTGCATGGCAGTGCATAAACCAGTGCAATTAGCATCAGAATTTAATAATCAGCCCTGTAGCATCATCTTATATTACAGACAAACCTCATTTTCTACTGGATAATTTGCATCGAACCCTAAGCTTAGCTTTTCAATGGCTGCTCAGAGCCCACTGAGCATGAGAGTGTCGCAGACACTTTCCAAGATGGTGGCACCCTGTAACAGGTTGGAAATCCTGGATCATTGCTGCTATTGAATAAAATATGGCATTTTTAACCATATTTATTTTTAGGGTTTAGTTCTCCTTTAAGATTTAGAAGGTTTTGGAGTGGGAATCGTTTATAATGGTCCCTTTAGGGACCTAAACCCCACGTTTTGAAGGGAATTATATTTAGGCGACCATTTATACTTACCCGCTGTACTCAGATCCCCACTTCTTTCAGTGGAACGTCCACCCGATGTCAGCTTTGTTGAGCTGGATTGAATTCAGGAATAGGTCCTTGCTAGTAGTATTTACCCATTTGCTGATAAAATATCTAAAATTCTAGGAGCAAGTTGAGTCAAATTGACTTCTGCAATTGATATGCAATTGATATGCCTCTTTTTTTATCTATTTCTATATGAAGCAGAATTAAATACTTTTATTTAAACTTAAAGTCAAAGTATTTAGTTTATCATATCAGTGCTGAAAAGAAAAATGATTATCAAGTGAATTAATTACAGATCTTAGTATTCATTATTGATTTTGTGTGTTGGATTCCAAATGGTGTTACCCTGGCACATACAGTTACATTCCCATTGTTTTGACAAGGCCATACAATAGATCTTGTTTTTGGCTTGCATGTGTAGAGATTATAATGCTATCAGGCTTCTATCCTAATAGGTTACAGATATTGATATAGTGTCTATGGCTTTATCAGGGCTCAGTCCCAGTGTAGACTTTTGTTGCTGTGCTGAAGGAATGCTGGAACAAAGCTGACTGATTTATTTATTATGAGGAGAAACAAGCTGTCAGTTTTTTCTTTGCCACTTTTAGGTTGTGGTTTCATCGGTTTTAAAAAAGGTGCTAAATGAATGCCCTACATCAATGCTGTCCAATTACGCAACCATGGCAACCTTTTGAAGCCCAATAAGCAAAATATTGGGGGGTCACTTCCATATATATGATATATATAGATTTATTTGGTTCCCATTGTAAGCATCCCAAGTTGAATTCATTCCCTTCTTATGTTCCCTCCACTGACTCTTTTGTATTTTAGCTTCCTCTCCATTTTCTTCTTCTTATACCCTTTTTTTTCATATGCTTCAATAACTGTTTATTTCTTTGATCTTGTTTTTTCTCCCTCTTTCTCCCTTTCTCTATCCGTGTTTCCCCAACACTTTTATTTTGATATCTTATTCCTTTTTTCTCTTATTCTGATCTTCATTCTACCCCTTCTGCTCTGCCTTTCTTTGTTCATCTCTTTGCTTTTCTGCAAGACCTCAGATGGGGTATAGTACAGGAATAGGATCTGTTATCTGGAAGCCTGCTATCTGGAAAGCCCTGAATTACGGAAAAGCCATCTCCCATAATTCTTTCCCAAATAATCCACATTTTTAAAGAAGGAAAGCTCCAAGACAGTTTATTGCCAACAGATTAGCCAAAATAGTGCAAGCTAGAACGCTATATTTATTTTGCAGAATGCTTTACCATTCCTGAGTAAACAGCTCTAGACACTGTCTCTGTTTGTTTAGGATAGAAGCTGCCATATAAGATTGGTGTGACATCACTTGCTGCCTGAGTCTCTTCCTGCTCACTTACAGCTCTGAGCTGTAAGTGATTACAGCAGGGCTGGGAAGAGGGAGGGGGAGAGGAGCAAACTGAGCATGCTCAAGCCCTGCCCTGGAAGTTTATGCTGAAAACAGGAAGTCTGATACTGAAGCCCATGTATACACAATAAAAAGAAAGAAATGCTGTGCTTCTTTTGACAGAGGACTCAGAACAGCATTACTTTGAGGGTTTACTGGTGTATTTATATAGACCTTTCTGATAAAGCTAAATTAATTGTAGCCTTTCCTTCTCCTTTAAAAAGTATTACCTTTTTCTCTGTAATAGTAAAACAGTACCTTGTACTTCATCCTTACTTAGATACTGTATAATTGATCCGTACTGGAAGCAGAACCAGCCTATTGGGTTTATTTAATTGACAAACCAAATTAGAGAAAGATCCTTTATCTGGAAAACCCCAGGTCCCCGAACATTCTGGATAACAAATATCATACCTGTACCAAGAGAATTCTGAATACATCTTGCTTATAAGGGCCTCTTGGAGACTCTTACTAAAGTGTCAGCATCTGTATTGCAACCTGATCAAGTGCTTTGGGCATCTGCAAGTGCCACCAACCCATATGCCATACCATCGTATCACTCTTCCACAGTCCTAACGTGCCTAATTTAACACATGTTCAATGATAATGTTGCCAGTTAATTCTCAAAGTTAAAAAATCACTTTTTATTCATCATAAATATTAAAAAGTAGGCATACAGACCAATTGATGCTCCGCAGGCGGAGCATCAATTGGTCTGTATGCCTACTTTTTAATATTTATGATGAATAAAAAGTGATTTTTTAACTTTGAGAATTGACTGGGAATATATTTTTTAATTTTTGATTTGAGTGCCCTTTGGAGTTGGGGGCTATATTCCAGCACTTTTGGCCTTTTTTTGACAGGCCTATATAGACTGCAGCAGTTGAGTAGTAAGCTTTTTTGGACAATGATAATGTTGCACACTCTGGAAAAACAGCAGATTAATACTGGAAACTGAGTTTTTTTTTCGAAATGTGATAAATTAGCTCAGATAAAAATTGCTCATAAGTGTACTTATAATATAGCGTGAGGTGCAAGATAAGCAGCTTTCCTAATTCAGATAAACAACTGCCAAAGCAGACTACCGTGCAGATAACAGATGATAATCTGGCTATTATACATTTCTGCTTTCAGATTTAATTTCTTGTTAGTACATCTGTTTGCTCATCTCATAGATTTTTAAAGTAGAAGGAATAAAAAAAAAGGGAAGTGTTAATATGAATTTTTGACACTTATGTTTTATAGAAAAGTTTGTTATACCCAAGGAAGGATTAGAGTGTAACATTTCATGCTTGATTCCTGTTGTCCTTAAATGATGCACATTATTCTGTGTGTCATTTCAGTGAGGTTGAAGTTTGGGCACCAGAGGGGATTCTGCTGCATGCACGCTCCCATCTTTCCAGGCAGTGTTTAATATCAGGGCAATAAAAGCACTGGCCTTTGTAAGGTCTGGTGTGCACAGACAGCGAGCAATCCATTTTTCAATTATTTAACAGGCTGTAGTTCTGGTTATTAGGCTGCTTTTATGTGACAGGGCACCTGGTAATATCTATAGACATTTATATAAAGATTTAATCATCAGCCTTTATTTATATAGCACTGACATATTACTGCAGCATTCTATAGAGATTATACATAATTTACATCACCTTAAGGTCTTTAAAGAGATTCAGGTTTTTATGATGTAGTTTTTATTTCTAAATTACACTGTTTATACCGCAAATAATTCACTCTACAATATAACATTTTATTCCTGAACCAGCAAGTATATTTTTTAGTTGTAATACTGTGTAGACAGCCATCTCAGGTCATTTTGCCTGGTCAGAAAGAGCCAGCACTTTAGGATGGAACTGCTTTCTGGCAGGCTGTTGTTACTCCTACTCAATGTAACTGAATGTGTCACAGCGGGACCTGGATTTTACTATTGAGTGCTGTTCTTATATCTTCCAGGCAGCAGTGTGTTAGGGAACTGCTATCTGGTTACCTTCCAATTGTTCTGTTAAGCTGCTGAGGGGGGTGTGTTGATATCACTCCAACTTGCAGTACAGCAGTAAAGTGACTGAAGTTTATCAGAGCACAGGTCACATGACTGGGGCAGCTGGGAAACTGACAATATGTATAGCCCCATGTCAGATTTCAAAATTAAATATAAAAAAAAATCTGTTTGCTCTTTTGAGAAACGGATTTCGGTACAGAATTCTGCTGGAGCAGCACTATTTACTGATGCATTTTGAAACAAAATCATTTTTTCACATGACAGTATCCATTTAAAGTGGATACTGTCATGTGAAACCTGGACAATAAAGTGACTGACAACAATGTAGCAGCAAATAGATGTGAACCCAACCAGTTTGGGACAAAGATTTTCTTATTCCTTGTTTATTTTATTTTGCTGCTTTTGTAGTAATATCGCTTGAAAGGTAAATATCCCCTGTTCAGAAATAGGGTTTCCGTTTGGTTTATACTAATTGGTTGGAATAAGACCTACAACATTGTCTGATAACTTGTTTTCTTGTATTTGTTGCTATTGTTGACAAGATTTCAAATATTTTAAGTTCTAATAACGTTTGAGGACTGTTTATCAAAACATCTATACAATAGAATGTGTATCGTCAGAGATAATTAACTGGCTGTCTGTTGCACAATGCGAATAATGTGAGTTGTGCAAGTTTTTATGCTGTAGGCATTTTCTCTGTCATATGCTGGGGTTCCTGTAGGGAACAACTAGCTATAAGGGCAGAGACACATGCTCAGATTTGGGGAGATTAGTCGCCCGGCAACAATTCTCCTCTTCTTCGGGGCGACTTATCTCCCTGAAATTGCCAGCGGGACACTCATAACGTTTTGTTCTCCGAAGTCGCCCGAAGATTCCTTGTGAGGCAGTTCAGGGAGATTAGTCACCACGAAGAAGAGGAGATTTGTCGTTGAGTTTTTGATACAAGTTTGGATGTTTTGAAAGGGGTGAGTCACTGTATATTTAACTATTAGTATGATGTAGATGTTCATATACTATGACTATTTGCAATTGGTTTTTATTTTTTGTGTTTTTTGAATTTATTTTTATTTTTGTTCAGCAGTTCTCCAGTATGGAATTTCAGCAGCTAGCTGGTTACTAGGATCCAGAGACTGGAATATGAATAGGAGAGGGCCTGAATAAGGAGGATTAGTATTAAAAAGTAAAAATAACAGAATTTTAGTTTTGTTTTTGTAATAAACTGCTGGCTAGCAGTGGGTTAATGATTCTACTGTGTTAGTTCAGGTAAGTAGTCAGATATACCCTGGAACTTTTGGTATATTTATTAGAACATGGCAGGTAGATCTGGCCTGCTCCATGCTTGCTCTCAGCTTAACAGGAAGCACAAAAACAGGAACAGGAATATGATCATCAAGCAATGGCAAAACAGCAGAATGCCCTTAACCAGAATGTCTTCACAAGCAGGTTACTATATTCCTCCCCTTTTAGCAAAAAGTAAATCACAATATATATATATATATAACCAACAGTTATAACTCAGTTGAAAACATTTTAAGGCTGAAATGTCCAAGTTAACAATAACATAGTGACATTATAAGTCCAGTCTCTCAGGAGGTTTGCGTGCTCGTATCGGATACCTCCGTTCACACTCAGAGGCTGTAGCACTGATTGGATTAGAGCGATTGTTGACATCTGGTAATTCCTGTAAGGGTGCTACAGGTACTTGAAAGTCAATTGTAGAAAATGAAGGAGGTACGGGTGACACACTCTTATCTGGAACCAGATGCTCCACATGGACATGAACGTGACGGTTACCAATTTGCACCTCATACGTCAGGGGACCCCTTCTATGACAAATCCTCGTCGCCACTGTAATAAACTGCTGGCTAGCAGTGGGTTAATGATTCTACTGTGTTAGTTCAGGTAAGTAGTCAGATATACCCTGGAACTTTTGGTATATTTATTAGAACATGGCAGGTAGATCTGGCCTGCTCCATGCTTGCTCTCAGCTTAACAGGAAGCACAAAAACAGGAACAGGAATATGATCATCAAGCAATGGCAAAACAGCAGAATGCCCTTAACCAGAATGTCTTCACAAGCAGGTTACTACAGTTTTAATTGTTTTTTTTTTGCTGCTGACCCCCAATCTGACTGGTAGAAAGTGGAAGAATAAGAAGATTACAAAAAACTGTACTAAAAAGTTGCTTTAAATGTATATAACCCCTTTTAATTATTGTATATATATATATTTTTTCATGGGACAGTTAGGACTATTCTGATTTGTTATGAACCGTGTTATAAGCTTTTCATATTACAAATGGGCATTCTTGTACTTGTGTCTTCAAAAGGATCATCTGAAAAGAAATGTTGTAAGACACTTTTAACACGGAGAATGCTTTTCTGTTGTAGCCTATATGTGCCCAAAAGCAAGTTTTAACTGCTGATCTTGGTGCCTCTGAAGACAAGGTTGTCAGTCTGCTCATTTGTATGTGGATCTCAAACTATGCCCTCATTGCATTTCAATGGTTGTATTGTTAGAGAAGTAGGGTAATCAAAGCTTGCTGCCCACTTATGTAGCCTGTATGTGTTTCATGGTAATGGCTGCCCCATGGCACCCTTTATTCCCATTCAGCATCTGTCACCTGGGATTTCTCGACAGAAATGAAGTGTTTGAAGGCATTCCACACACAAGAAATAATAAGAGGAAGGCTTTGGCTGTTAAAATTGATTTTAAGGTGTTAAGAAACAGGTTGCTCTGCTAGTATGGAGCAGGCACCATAATTGCTTATTCATAAGTCACAAACAGGCTGACTCCCATAGTCTCCTTTTATACAGCTACACATGGTGGTTGAACATACCTGTCAGTAACATGTCAGCAAGACTGGACATTCAAAATAGGCCCTGCCATTCCTAGTTCACAGAGGCCCAAACAGCCCACTTAGTAGTCACTGTCTATGGCACCTTATAGCAGCCCCTCACAGATTGCCAGTCCGGGCCTGCATGTCAGCATGTTCATATGTCCAGAAAACAGTTTTTTCCCTTATAAAATTGGAATCAATTATACACACACACACATTCAGGAAAAAAGCAAACAGAAAAGAAATGGAACTGCACTGTGAAATATAGCTGTTGTTTGTCAGCAGTATGATTTGTGTGTTTTTAGCGGGCTGTCTTGCCTCTGATGTTTTGCACAGGAGCTTGATTTATTTCACCTCCCTCTTGATAATAAATCTTTTCTGTTCATGCTGTCACTTGGTAAAGTCTTTGAAACAGCAGGGAAATATTTCCTAACATATTTAAAAGACTTTTTATCCCCCTTTTTTGAGTCGCTGGTCTAGAAAACATTTGGTTTTGTAACACCATTAAAAGGGTTGTTCTCCTTCCAAACACTTATTTCAGTTCAGTTGTTTTCAGTTTTTTTTCATTGCTTTCCATCTTTTATTTTTTACCGTTTTCCCAAAATTGAAGTTTAAAATGTAATGTTCGTGTCTCTAGTATTTCAGTCTGGCAGCTCAGTTATCCAGGAGCATCTGAACTGTTACAATTTGCTACATTTAGTTGATTATTTGATACATTTTTCAGCAGCATCTGTGGAATATTAACAACTGTTGTTTCAATTCATGCCTTTAATGAAACTCAGGGATATTGCTCAGCAGGGCTAAAGATAACAAATGTATCAATATAGAACAGTTAAATAGTTGGCGACTAGTGATGTGCGGTCTGGCCCTATACCGCGGGATCGTGCGGGTTTGGGCCGACCTCAAACCCCCATTTGCGGATTGAGCTATTCTTCCTCCTCTCCTGGCCCACCACTTTACACTGCCAGCTTCCGACTTCCTTTTTTATAGACGCGCGTCTGTTCACCCACCCCATTTGTGACATCAATAGCGGGGCGATGCGGGTCTATAAATCGAAGTCGGGCTCGGGTGAGCCCGACCCGCACATTACTATCGGCGACCCCCCTCCAGAGCTGCTTTAGAAGGTGATAAATTAAACTTTACATTTCAATATTAGAAAATGCCTTGTGTTCCATGAAAGTTACTACATAAAGGAAAATATCAATACTTTTGTCCTGTGATCTGTCCTGTGTGAAAGTAGGGCTCCACAGTACTGCGTTCCTTAAATGGAAAATCAGTTATTTTATTGAGAATTTGAATTCACAGTAAAATAGCACATTTTTAAATACCAGTTGGAGGTGGCATATATTACAGCTAAAAAAATAATGACCTTTTCAAGTAGTTTTTTAAATACTCTGCACACTGGCACAAACTATAAAATTAATATGAAACGATATTTCTATAATGAATTACTACAGGTTTGCAGAACCTATTTTACATACTGGCAATGGAATTTTTTTTCCATATTTTCTTCCAAGAACAACTTTTGTTACATTGCCCAATATATTTAATGGGAGAAAAGCACCAACATAAATCACACATTTACTGGATTTTTAATAGGGCATGATAATATCAACACTAATGTTTAATCAACCCTGTAGATCGTGCTATTGCAAATGAGTCAGAGAATGTCTGCTCATGTCAGTAAAAGCATTTTGCATAAATATATGCAAATAGGAGAGAGACTTGCCAACAAGTCCTGAGCTGGAGAATAAAGGGTGTCATTAATAATCTTGTGTACACACTTGTAGCTGTGATTGAATTGTCATTCCTTAAGAGTTTATTCATTTCCTCTTACTCAGCAACGTTCGGATTATTTGCTTGGCCTGCACACTGCACGTCCCAGCGAATCATATTAATAAGGACCAATTAAGGTAGCATTTGCAGTTCTGCCAGCAGTCATCTGTTTTTTAAGGTGGAAGTCTTCAAAGTGTATTCAACTGTAAGGGCCTATCATTTACAAAACAAGAACGCAAAAGAAATACAAAATAAATAATAAAAGACCTATTGAAAAGTTGCATAGAACAGGTCCATTCAGTTATTCTGGCCAAAAAGTTTCCATCCTTGCCTCTCTGTTTAGTACTGTAGTTGGGTTACATTACTCTTTTTAGAATTCTGTTGTCATGAACCAAAATAAAGCTGCCGTTTTTGTAAATATCATCTTGACTTCCATGTCAGAGCTCCATCACCAAGTTCAGTTTACATAATATAATTGTATGTGTAGATTGCCTTTCATACAGTTCCTCTGAGTATCTGCCTAAAAACAAAAAAAAAACTACAGACTAAGCAGATGTGCTAGAAAAGGAGTCAGCAGAGTGACTCAACCTTTACTGCTATTGTAGGTAATTAAATATCCATCACATTGTTTGGAAAAGTTATTCAGATCTTAATTACAACTTAATTGGTCTTAAAGGAACAGTAACACCAAAAAATGAAAGTATGCTAAAGTAATTAACATATATAATGCACTGGTAAAAGTGTATTTGCTTCAGAACCACAACTATAGTTTATATAATCAAGCTGCTGTGTAGCCATGGGGGCAGCCATTCAGAGCTGAAAAAGGAGAAAAGGCACGGGATACATAGCAGATAACATATCAGGTCTGTAGTATACAATGGGATTCTTCTGCACTTATCCGTTATCTGCCATTATTAACATGTATTTATATAGCGGCCAACATACTGTACCTGTGTCTTGTGCTTGAATGGCTGCCCCCATGGCTGAAAAGCAACTTGTTTATATAAATTATAGTTGTGTTTGTGAAGCAAACATGCCAGTTTTTACCAGTGCAGGGCACCAGTACATTATATTGTCATTCCTTTAAAATATTTTCATGTTTTGGTGTTACTGTTCCTTTAACTGCTGCAAGCTGTACAGCATAGAAGCATTAATCCCAAATGGCTCATTAACTATCTGAGCCCCTTATTAGGAAATTAATTAATTTATAACATCTTATAAAAATAAATGAATAAAAACCGCTTCTAGCCATTTGGAGGTACACAATATTTAATAAAGTACCTGGACCCCTTTCATTCCAAAATCTTAGTCCAAAATCAAGGATAGAAATATGAAGCTGATCCTGCCTGTCCTACTGTATCAGAATTACTCTTCTGTGATGGAACTTCGAATTATACTGGGATTTGCTTCCATTCAGCCACAGGTAGTGAGATTAAGCAGTGATAAGACTTGTTGGTGTATGTAGTAGTGTATTTACAATTTTAAATTTGTCACAATCAGGCAGATCTGTTTGTGTATAGCTAGATTTAAACTGCTAACTTGACACTAGGGACACTGACCACAGCCATTTATATAAAGTCATTTTGCAACTAAAGATAAAAAATGTCTTCTTCATTTTTTAGGTGAGGACTTTGCCGTGGTGCAGCAGGAGATTATAATGATGAAAGACTGCAAGCATACAAACATTGTGGCTTACTTTGGCAGCTATCTGAGGTACTGTTTTAATTAGGAATATATTTAATTTGTTCTTTGTCATGATTTTACTCAAATAGGATTACATTTTTCCCATGCTTGTTTAGTAATGGAAACTTTCCTAGTGGGGCAATACTGCTATATACTCATCTACTTGCTCTCACTCCATAAAATCTCTAGCTCACAAGGTTTAGAAAGCAAACATTTTCTTACACCACTGTGTCCATGGCTATTTTATACATGTTAACAACTGTTAGAAGGGCAAAAAGGTATTTGCTATAGTAATTCGTTTTCATAGATTTTTCTTGTTTGTACAAGGGAAAAGCTTCTCTTCAGAATCCTGCAATCCTCCTCACAAAGTTGTCTGGTCATTCCTGTGATTCTAAAGGTGGCCGTACATGGGCCGGCGGGTACACCATACAATGGTTTGGCCTGAAGGACTACCAGATATAATTCATCAGCAGATTTGTTTTTTAAACAGACGTTATAGCAGTAGTACGTTGGTATTTGTCAGGAACAGTGAACATACCAAAGATTATAAGAAATGTGGTAGATGAATGGCCATCTTAAAGGGATGAGTGTTCTATACGTTAACTTTTAGTATGTTGAAGAATAACTTAAAGGAAAACTAAACCCCCAAAATGAATACTTAAGCAACAGATAGTTTATATCAAATTGAATGACATATTAAAGAATCTTGCCAAACTGGAATATATATTTACATAAATATTGCCCTTTGACATTATTTGCCTTGAGCCACCATTTCGTGACTCTATCTGTGCTGCCTCAGAGATCACCTGACCAGAAATACTACAACACTAACTGTAACAGGAAGAAGTGAGGAAGCAAAAGGCAGAACTCTGTCTGTTAATTGGCTCATGTGACCTTACATGTGGTTTGTATGTGTGCACAGTGAATCTTACGATCTCAGGGGGCGGCCCTTATTTTTTAAAATGGCAATTTTCTATTTATGATTACCTAATGGCACATACTACTAAAAAAGTATATTATTATCATAATGGTTCATTTACATGAAGCAGGGTTTTATACATGAGCTGATTTACTCAGTATCTTTTAATAGAGACCTACATTGTTTGGGGGTATAGTTTTCCTTTAATCTAAGCAATTTTTCAATTGGCTTCATCATTTAAGTGGATATTGTTGTCAGTTTGTTGCCTCTGTGAAACAACACACACAACTGTATGGACACTAGGTCTGGTTATCTACATTACTGGGTTTTCTGTTCTTTTGGTATCCATCTGCTATGATTGGTATCTACCTGAACAGCCCCTTGTGGCGCAAAGCCTATCTGCTTAAAAGGCCGTGGTCATTTTGATTTTTTTTTTACCCTGCAAGAGGTGTGGGCTGATAGAGCCCACATGTGGTTGTAGAATACAATAGTCTTTTAGCCCCCGCCAGTGCTAGATCACTCAAACCGTGAGGTAGCTCCTGCTGCAGGCTGCCATCTTGCAAAGCACACATGCATAATGAGCGAGTCTCACAAGCTGACGGCACTCCTGCGCATAATGAGCGAGTTGCGGCACTCACTAGTTATGCACATGTGTGTGCCTCAACATGGCCACCCACATTGGGAGCTCCCACCTGGTTCTCGCGTCCTAGCTAGGTTATGTTTTGTTTTGAAACATATCTACGGTTTCCCCTAACCAGAGAGAGGGCTCTATAGCACAGCCCCTCAGGTGGGGTAGAAAATAATAAAAATAAATCAGGGTGACCAGTGCCCTTTAAAGGAGAAATAAATGCCACAATAAGAAAAGCCCCTACCTTCTACCCTAAGTAGCCCCCCTTCCCTGCTCCCCCCGCGTAGTTAGTTACCCCTGAAATTGCCCGCTAAGAGTTTTCTCATGTATTGGTGCAGAGTATTAATAATCTGTCCCTAAACAAGTGAAATAGGGGATAATTGGCCAACTATGGAAAATCTTGGATGGAAATTTTCGACATTCGTGTCATATTGGGTAAAGCAAATAATAAACAGCATTTTAGAAAAATCCATTTTATTTTATCGCTGCTGCATCCAGTTGTCAGTTAAAGTAATCATCAAAAACAGGGGATATAGTACAAATAATTAAACAATTGTACTTGATGTTGGAGCAACATATTTTCTGGTGGCCATGTGATTCTAACATGGTGAATATGAGGCCCACGCCGTGCCTGTCAGTCAGTGTAGCTACATGAAGGAGCAAGTTGGGAGTAGATTCGCTTTTCTTCACCTGGGTCCATAACGCAGGCACAGAGAAGCCTTATGGTTCCTTTATCGCTTCTAATTCGATCTTTCCATAGAGCTGTCGTACACCCTTGGTCAGATAAGCCTGGTGCTCGATATTAGAGGATCCAGCAACCTCCCAGTCAGTGAAATGAAAAAGATAACAGCACACAAGGCATTCAAGTTGCAGGGAACACCCTTGCTTATTTAAATGTGCGGAACGTAACGTTTCGGGGACACTCTCCTTTTGTCCCCAAAACTTTACATTTTCCGCACATTAAAATAAAGAAGGGTGTTCCTTGCAACTTGCTGGTATCTTTTTCAATTTAGTCTCATGAACCTAAACATTTACTGTGTTGTCAGAGGCTGGATGTAACTTTTGGGTTGGCTTTACAAGTCTGTGGTTCAAACATAACTTGATCATTGGGTGAATTTGTTGGGATGCCACCTGGGGAGGTTAACAGCTGATATGCATGTTCTCTTACTTGCTTACTATAGAATGGTGGAGCAACAGAGCTTGTTTTATGAAGACTTAGTTAAAAGGGCAGTATACCACCTTGTTCAGCATGGGGCCTTTTTGCCAAAGTTAGTTTTAGCAAATCATATTTTTAGCACTAAAGTTGTTTTTTTCTGATTACTCTAAACCACAAAAAATGTGTTATTTATTAATGGGGTTGTTCACCTTTAAACACCTTTTTCAGTTCAGTTGGTTTCAGAAAGTTCACCAGTAATCAAGACTTTTTCTTTAATTATGCCTTTTAGGGTTTTTTGCTAGTAATTGCACAAAAACTTGAGAAATTGTGGGTTGTCTTATTCGAATAGTTCTGTTTTATGTTATTTTTAAATTGTGATCTTTTAATAAATGACACGCCGTTCGTAGTTTTAATTAGTTTCTCTGTGCCAAATATATTTTTGCCTATTGTTTTAATCATGAAAAGCTAAAAAAATATTTGGTTCTCTGAGGCAGATAATTAGATTACAAATACACCGATACTCCCCTTGCATAATAGATGTGTGCTAACAAACCAATCACAAGAGGGTATAATTGTCTACCTGACAAGCATGGAGTAACTTTATCTTCCCTTTTTATTTTAAGAAACAACACCATCGATTTTTCATGATTAAACTGATTAAAGGGGACCCGTCACCCAAAAAAAATGATTCCAAATCCTATTTTATCATGTTAATCAAGCACGTGAACATGAACTTTAATTACACTGTTTCCATCAGTCTGGGAATTGATAATTATAGCAAGCAATAGCCATTTTGTAGACACTGTTATTAAGGCAAGCCTTGCATCTCCGAATCTTGTTTATGCCCTAGAATGGGGGACCTGATGTCCACCCACATGCCCTGACTACACAATTAGATGGTGAAGAGAACTGGGGAATGTGGGGAGAGCAGTGACATCTAGGTCTGAATGGAAAGTGAAAGTAATTGCTTTCCTCCGCCTCTATGCCTAAGGCATAGAGGAGGGGCAGACAATATTTGATTGACAGCTGAGATTTTTAAATGAGTTTACAACAGCTATGAATGCTTTAATATAAAAAGAATTTGGATTTCATGTTTAATTTGAAAAGGACTTTTATTATACAGCTTTTTATGTCTGGGTGACAGGTCCACTTTAAAGTACAAGCCACATTAATTGAACCAATGTAAAGCAAGGGGTATCCTACTCCTTCAAGTCCTGACACATAAAATGTGCATTTTTCACATCGATAAATAAAGTGCTACAGGATACTGCAATTTTTAACATGGCAGAACAAAAGGGGGGCTTAAACTGAGTTTTAAAAATCTTTTTTTTTTTTATCTATAGTTTTTGAAATTCATTGTTTTAAACAGTTAAAAGGTACAGCTAGAAAAATGTTTTTGTTTTACCCTGACTTCAGATTTGTAGTTGGAGCAAATTGAGATAATTATTCCGTCCCTGCCTCAATATTTATATTTATTATCCTACTTATTTATTAGTCCCCTGGCAGTTCAATAGGTGACTTGGTCTGGACAAAAGGTGAATGTAGATAAGGGGGATTTCAGATTCCAAGAATTCCAACAAACTATGGTCTATTTGAGCTATTTAATTAAAATGTATTGCAGCTGAAGTACAGATTTATCTCCAGCTTGTTGTTCTGTTAACCCCCTACCATCCCCAGTTTAAAGGAAGGTTTTGGAAGTTGGGAAGTAATTGGAAAATGCATAGTTCATATATTACAAAACAAAATATTCCTTTTACTGCCATTTTTCTAGTGGTGGCTATGTTTGCTCTTATTATGAGTTATGGTGGTCGTAGACATTAATATTTTTAAAAGATCTTTTCACTATCGTAAGACGGAGCTTATCCTGAAATGATTGTATAAATGTATGATTTGTCCTTCAAATAAAAAGACCATTGAAGCTGTGAAAACTGTGGGTAGCTGCCTGCATTGTCCCTGCAAACAGTTGGACTATGGATACATTTCACTGTGAACAATGAAAATTTTCTAACCTGATGATCATTTTTCTGACTCAAGTCGGTTGAAAAAATCATTAGATGTATGACTGTTCTGTGCCCACTAACCTCATGGTGATTTGTCGGATTTCACTAAAATTGGTCATTAGGGAGATAAAAATCTTAACGTCTATGGCCACCTTTAGTGTCATTAAAGTTCTGTGCCACAACATTCCATAGCCCTCCAGATTTTCCAGAATCTCCTATTAGTTAACAGTACTGTGCTCCCTAAGCAACGGTGCCCCATGATTACATGTTGATGAGTTTTTTTGCATTTTGCTCATATTTGAATGTGTAAATTAGGGTTAATTCCATATTTGTATGATATTTTACTAAGCCAAAAACAACAATCTTAGATTCCGATAAGGATTGGAATCCTATCCTATCTTAGTTTGGATCAAGTACATTGTACTGTTTTTATTATTACAGAGAAAAAGGAAATGTTTTTTTAAACATATGCTTATTTGTTTATAATTGAGTCTATGGGAGATGGCCTTTCCATAATTCAGAGCTTTCTGGACAATGGATCCCATACCTGTAGTCTCGATTATATATAAAATCTGTTCTATGACCATTCCATGAATTTAAATGCAGGCTGTTGGTAGAGGATATCAACGAGTTGATGCTGTCCTCACCCTGGCGCATTTCTAAAACTGCCCATTAGATGTCTGCCAAATCGGTTTTTAAAATCTGGCAGCGTATGGCCAATGTTAGGCTAACAGCTATTATTGTTATTTTTTTCTAGGAGAGATAAGCTGTGGATCTGCATGGAGTTTTGTGGAGGTGGTTCTTTGCAAGATATCTACCATGGTAAATATTCGAGTGTTTTCCCCCAGTGTATTGTTTTTTTTTTTTTACAATACATTTTAAGTGTTATTTAAAGAAGGTGATTTTAAACATGTGATAATCCACTAGTTTGTAGCTACTTTGATTCTGTCTTTTCTAAAAAAAAATTAGAACTCCAATTGCTAAAGGGAATATTAATACAAATTATATAAATATTAACATATATAAAAATATGTATTAAAAAAACAGCCAATATAATAAGTTTTGACCTCTAGTACACACAGGTCACTAGTCATGGACACATGCATATACAAAGGCAGGCCTCATATGAGGGGGAACAGAGATACTGGTATACAAGGCATGTAATTGCAGGGAAACCCTTGCTTTTTTTTATTATGCGGAAGTGCAACATTTCGGGGCCATGTCCCTTTATCAAGCATGGCCCGAAACGTTGCACTTTCGCATAATAAAAAAAAAGCAAGGGTTTCCCTGCAATTACATGCCTTGTGTACCAGTTGATATTCGGGCGGTTGCTGAATCCTCCATTACCGAGCAACAGGCTGCAAGCCTTAAGGGTAGTTAAGGGTGTAAGTTTGCTCTAACCTGTTTCGGCTGAATCCCCGTGCTTGGCCGAATCTTTAAATCATGTTACTTTTTGTCACAAAACAAAATTTTGGCTGCATCTGTGGGGTTTTTAACCCCCCACCCTCATTTGCATATGCAAATTAGGGTTTGGATTTGGTTCGGTATTGATTCGGGGGTTTGATCTAATCCAAAATAGTGGATACGGTGCATCCCTATTTCAAACTGGTACAAATGTAACAAAAAAAAAAAGTTATAAATTCAACATTTTGTCAACATTAATTCTATACACTTAAAAATAATAAATGATGATAAATACATGATGACTCCGAGGGTTGTTGTTTCTTGGAGACTTTACAGATTCTGTCCTGTATATATACTTTTAGCAGTCCACTTACCACACAGAGCTGCAGTTGTTTCATTCCATGAATGTGCAGCAGAGCTATGTATACATTACACAAACAATACCAACGGAACCATTTCAGGACACAATGCTTCTAATATACTTAGTTTAACTGTCTAATACAGTGTTCATGTCTTTTTATTTGTCCCCCATAGTTACTGGACCTCTCTCGGAACAACAGATTGCGTATGTTTCCCGGGAAACGCTGCAGGTACTTCAGCAGTCACTTTTCTTATTTGTTATTTAAGTCAAATAGCCTTGGAGGCTATTTTGTGCCTGGAATTCAGTCCACGAAGTGTACTTGGTTTAACAGCAGTGTTCTAAAGAAATGTTCCATCGTGTTATTAGCCAAGGAGGCCCCTTAACCTGTGGACTTTTAATGTAGATTGAAATTATTTTCCCTTAAAAGGGAGTGCTTAGAACAGAGATCCCCAACCAGTAGCTCGTGAGCAACATGATGCTCCCCAAACCCTTAGATGATGTTCCCAGTGGCCTCAAAGCAGGTGCTTATTTTTGAATTCCTGGTTTAGAGGTAAGTACTGCCAAACAGAGCCTCCTGTAGGCTGCCAGTCTACATATTGGCTACCAATAGCCAGTCACAATCCTTATTTGGCACCACCCATGAACATTTTTCATGCTTGTATTGCTCCCCAACTCTTTTTACATCTGAATGTTGCTCACGGGTGAAAAAGGTTGGGGACCCCTGGCTTAGAATATCTGCCTTATTTGTATTGCATTGAATTATACTTTATTTATGTAGCTCTGACATATTCCACAACTCTTAATAAAAATTTTATAGCCTTTACATTAGCCTCTGCCTCATCGGGGATTAAAATAAAGGCGGCACACACGCTGCCCATTGCATTGTGGACCTATTTGTTTGGTAGTACTGCTTCTGTTCTCATTGGTTGATGGTAGAAAGTTCATAAGCTTTGAGCCAGCTAAAATCTAAATGATATGCCCATTGCACATATTTGCTTTCCTGCCTAGTTTACTTTTGATATAAGCCACTTAAATTGTTAAACTTCATTAAAGGGAATGTCAACCCCAAAAAAAATTTATGCCTAATTAAAGAAAATATAATTGTAAGCAACTTTGCAATATATATTCATTAATTTTTTTCTGTTTTTTAAGTTAAGCAAAAGCCAAAATGATTTAAGCAAAAATTTCTTCCAATAGCAATTGTTTTTACACATAACTTTAAAAGCACTGAAAACGTTTAATACTTATATATTGGAAATTTGCATAGAATTGTTTTCTTTTATTCAGCAAATGTTTTTTTTAGTATTGACTTGCCCTTTAATAGCTAGTGGCCAGAAGCTCAGCAGGATATGGCATTCATGCCATTCCTGCTCCTAGCCCCATATCCTTTTTTAGATGAAACTTAATACATTTTTACTGATCATTATGGATACTCTATAAATGATCATCATCATCAGTAGCCATGCTTTGCACTCTTTCCACTGTGAATTGTTTTTTTTAATGGTTCCAGCTAAATAATTTTGACAATTTATTCAGGCCATTCATAGAAAGAACTAACTCCCAATTTCCCTTAGTTCCTGCTGTCATAGCAGCTGCATCCTGCAGCCCATGTGAATATCCGTGTGCGCATTATCAAGCTGTCACTAGATTTTGCTATTAAACTTGCCTCCTGTCCTTTCAAATGCCACCATGCCCAGTCCAACATAATTGCCCAGCCTCAGTGACAAACTTCTCAGCACTTCCACTCATCGCTTTCTCATAGGAAATCACTGACATCTTTGTCTGCAGTATTTTCTATCCAGTAGTAATTAAAGGGGAACTGTCGCCCCAAATTTTTTTATTTCAAATACTATTTTATGACATTAGTCAAGCAAAATAAACAAATAACACTATATAAATTATTTGAATCTTGTTTCGTTCGTTCGGTCTTGGTTTTGGATTTTACTCTACTACATGTGCAGGCGTGTTAGTCTGCACAAGGGAAGCCTGGGAAAAGTAAGTAAAATGGCAGTTTGGCACATGTTTTCCCATCAGAACAGTGCAGTTTTTTTCATACAAGGAGGACCAACCTGGGGAAAAACTAATTTGATTTCATAGGGGGGGGGGGGTGCACTAGGATTTTGGCATCTTCTACTTAAAGGAGAAGTAAAGTCTATGACCCTGGGCCGGTGCTCCTATCAGCAGAAAACTGCACCGACCCAGGGTTATACCAGCAGACACCATGGAGCGCTCCTCTTCTGGCTTCTTCTTTTTCACGCTGCTGTGCATGCGCATTAGAGTGAAAAGCCGAAAGTCGGCTTTTTCATTCTACTGCGCATGTGTCTGCCACGGGAAATTTAAAGAAAGAAGAAGCCGGAAAAGAAACGCTCTGTTGTGCTCCCTGGAATAGCCTGGGTCTGGTGCAGTTTTCTGGTGATAGGAGCACCTAACATTTGGCACCCCCAAGTGCTAAACAACTTTCCTTCTCCTTTAATTTGGCTTTCCTTGTCCATTAAGTCATTTGTTTTTTGGAGACCTTGCAGGTATGTGTTAGGGACACCTGGGATACAGTATTACTTTTTACAGTATTACTTTTTTCAAGATTTCCCCTGATTTTCTAATCTGATAATTTTATGAAGAGCAAGCATCAGTACCAGTGCCCTTATGCACTTACCAATCAAGTGAATGGGAGGCAGAAGGGCATTATTTTTATATAGGCACCTGAGGGCCTGTGTCTAGGGTGGCAGCTGGGGGGACGAGAGGCTCATTTTCAAGATTCTGGAAGTGATGTTAATTCAGAAGTGATTTTACACACACCGTGCTCATGACAACATTCCACACCTTTGGGGCACTGTAAATACATCCCTGGGAGGCAGCAGTGGCTGCTTGGGTGCTTTTCTCCTAGTTAATTAGGGAAAAAGAATGGAGAATACACCCCA
Source organism: Xenopus laevis (assembly GCF_017654675.1). Lineage (NCBI taxonomy): Eukaryota > Metazoa > Chordata > Amphibia > Anura > Pipidae > Xenopus > Xenopus laevis. Next base: position 34,172,089 of record NC_054380.1, read on the forward strand.
AGTTTTGTAGTCCTAACCTGATAAAATAAATACTAAGTCAATTAGGCTCCATGACAGCTGCAGGGCCTACACCCCAGAGTACATTTCTTGCACAAGTCGATTCCAATATAGTATGTTATTCCTAGGGATGCACCGAATCCAGGATTCGGTTCGGGATTCGGCCAGAATTTGGCCTTTTTAAGCAGGATTCGGATTCGGCCGAATCCTTCTTCCTGGCCGAACCGAATCCTAATTTGCATATGTAAATTAGGGGCGGGGAGGGAAATCACGTGACTTTTTGTCACAAAACAAGGAAGTAAAAAATGTTTTCCCCTTCCCACCCCTAATTTGAATATGCAAATTAGGGTTCGGATTCGGTTCAGTATTTGGCCGAATCTTTCGCAAAGGATTCGGGGTTCGGCCGAATCCAAAAAAGTGGATTCGGTGCATCCCTAGTTATTCCCTTTGGGTGGAAAAAAGATCTACCCAGTAGTGCTGACTGCTGACACCATTGATCTGCTACTCCGTAAAATGCAGCAGCAAAAGTACTGAGAGTAGTAATTGCAACAAACCAGTGCTTACTTATACTATTATCTGAAAGGTATGTATCAATTGGTGCAGCCACTAGTAATGAAATACAGTCCTATTGAGTTTGTTTTTTCCCCTCACATGACTGCTTTGCCAATGCTCACAGTTGACATCAGGTGTCCTTTGGCATTGGTTCATAATGCTGCTTGGCTATATTAGCGTGTGCTTATCTCCTCCCGAGCACCACTGCTTGCACCTTTGGTAAACTCCACATGACAAAATCCATATTACGTAGCAGATTCCTGGACAAACACGTAAACTATTTACATTTCCAGCCCTAGCAATGTCATTGCTGTAAGCAGATAAGGGTAAGAAGTCGATATGCAGCACTACGGCTGTTACTATGCCTATGATTCTCAGTAAGTCCTAGCAGATTTCTAGTTAAAGCACATTTATTTAAATGGGATCCAAAGCCCAAAACATTAATTGAACCTCTGATTCACTGAGCACTGTTACTTTCTATTTTAAGTGGTTTCCGAGATATTAATTTTAGAACGTTTTAAACTTCTTCTGGCAGGCTTGGCTTACTCTGCAACCCTTACTGCCTATGCACCAGGGCCAGACGTATGGGGAGGCAGTAGAGGCACTTGCCTAGGGTGCAACTATAGGGGGGCGCTGGGCAAGTACCTGTTAAAGTGCATTTTTCCTACCCCCTAGTCCATGATCACTGCCCTCTGTCACTCTCCCCTCCCTTCCTTGTGTCACTCTCTTTTCCTTCCCTCCATCTCCTCTCTGTCACTTTCCCCTTCCTCCCCTTTGCCACAATATTCTCCACCCCCTCTGCTAAGGCACATGTGTGTGAGTTCGGGAGTGGGGTTACCAGCCAGGTTGCCCAGGGTGCCCGGTGGGCTTACTTTTTCTAGTTAAAGGGGTTGTTCACCTTCAAAACTTATTTCAGTTCAGTTGGTTTCAGATTGTTCACCAGAAATAAAGACTTTTTCAAATTATTTTCTATTTGTGACCATTTTTTTCCCCCTTATAAAGTAGTTGTTGGGGGGTTAGCCGACTGTGTAGCTGTCCTAAATTGATACATTTCTTATCTTTGTCTCTGTTGAGCAGAATTCCAGAGTTTCATTAAAGGCAGCTGTTAGAATTGATACAATAGTTGCTAATATTCCACAGACACTGCTGAGAAATGTATCAAATAATTGTATAAACTAAGGGTTATTCCATATGAGCAGATTTGGGGAGATTAGACAAATCGTCTCTTCTTTGGGGGGGGGGGGGGCGACAATCTCCCCGAACTGCCTTCCCCCTGCCCTCTGCCGGCTAAAATTAAAATCGCCTGCAGTGCTTCGTTTTCCGAAATCGCCCGAAGTGGCCTCACGAGGATACTTTGGGCTACTTCGGAAAACAAAGCGCTGCGTGTGAATTGCTGCAGGCGATTTTTATTTTACCCGGCGGAGGGCAGGGGGAAGGCAGTTCGGGGAGATTGTCACCCCAAAGAAGAGGCAATTTTTCCCTGGGGCGACTAATCTCCCCGAATCTGCTCGTGTGGCCTGACCCTAAATGTAGCAAATTGTAACAGTTTAGAATCTGAACAACCTCTTTAACCTTTGGGTTGCTGGCTCTTAGGTGAGACAAAGGCTGCTATAAGCAGTCTAAAAATGCAAATATCTTAGAAACATTAAAAATCAGTAAATAAATTTAAATTGCAAAAGCGCTTAGAGAAAATCCTTAGTGAGTTTACATTAAGCCCTTTTTTGGGTTTAGGTCACTTTAAGGAATTCTTTTGGAAGGTGTGATGTATATGAGCTATTAAAATGGACGTTTTAGAACATTTGGTGGAAGCAGGTCTATAAAGACTCGTGATACAGACAGAAATACATTTTCTATTTAAAGGAGAAGAAAAGGTTAAATCCCTGATTGGTGACAATTTTTAGGCACATACATTGGTTATAAACACTGCTCACAGGAGCTTTAACATACATAACACTGGGCACCCCCTCAGTTATTTATATAAATATAGTAGGGTGGGATATAAGAATACCTATTAAACAGAATATTTGGGGGAAATCTTTTGTAAGTTTTGTGAAGTATGTGTTTTAAGGGAAATTTAATTGAGCTTTCCTCCCCCACTTCAAAAAATTGAAGGCATAATACTTTTCTCTTAATAACATTGACTGTAGTGTGAATAGGGATATAGATTTTTAGATTCACTGAGAAAAGGACTGATGTGAATGATGTACTGTATATCTGTTAAGCATTGCTGAATATGTAAGAGCTTTCTAAATAATGAATGATAATAATGTATAGCATTAGGATGCCCATGTAAAAGGAATGTTAATGTCAGTGTAAGCAGAATGCCAAGCATATAGCTAGTAACTTAGGTGTTTCCTCTTTCATTGTGGATAAATATATGTGCATTGTGTTCTTTCTTTTTTGCTGCAGGGATTATATTATCTGCACAGCAAAGGAAAGATGCACCGAGACATCAAGGTAAGATTTGTAGGATCCTTTTTATTTGCGTGGGTTTATAGCTGTAAGGATAAGGAAAGTCTTCTTCCAAATGTTATTTACTTACCTGAAACCCCGGGCTGGTACTCATGTCGGCTGAAAACTGCACCGGCTCGGGGGTTCTTCCAGAGAGCACCACAGTGTGTTCCTATTCTTTTTCAAATTTCTTGGGGCAGACGCATGCGCAGTAGAAAAAAATAGCCGACTTTTTAGTTAAAGTTCGGCTTTTCGCTCGACTGCACATGCGCAGCCGTGAGAAGCAAGAAGAAGCCTGAAGAGGATGGATCCATGGTGCTCGCTGGAAGAACTCCAGGGCCGGCGCAGTTTTCTGCTGATAGGAGATGGGGTTTCAAGTAATTATATACAAGTTTCAGGTAAGTAAATACAATCACTTGGGGGTGCCTAACATTTGGCACCCCCAAGTGGAAGAAGACTTTCCTTCTCCTTTAAAATCTGAATGTGTTGACAAGTATAATTGGTTTTTAAATCTGTATTGAGAGAATAATACAAAGTGTCTGCTCAGTAATACATTGTTTCAGCTAATGAGTCATTCGACTTACAATGCCCCGAAGTTCTGTTTATGCTTACATTTATTATCAAGGACAGTATTAAAGAAGTTCATCTTACAAACACGTATTATTATTGTTATTACTTTTATTTATCAAATCCAAAGGTAGACCAATGCAATAGTTTATTAGGGCTCTCACTGCAGATATTTTTCAGTTCTTTTGGTAATTACACAAATGATGGCTCTTCAGTTGGTTTATTATTTTTTTTATCATTTTCATTTTTAAAAGTGTTTCCTCCCACTGTTGTTTCACAGTAGCAGCTCAGTTCTTACTTTCTAAACATTTGCCACATTAGTTGATAAATTTCTCTCTTGCATAAGAAAAATTTTAGCAACTAATCTACAAGTTGGCTCTTTAATTTGTCATTAAGTGACCCCCTTTTACAGAGCTCTTCTGGGGAAAAGGAGAGGGTGGAAAATGAACTTAAATAAGGAAAAACAAGTTTTTCAAGCAAAGCTATTATTTCCACCACAGTCCACTAGAGTGAAATTCCGCCTTTCTTTCAATCAAACGTAGAGCTCAAAAGTGTGGAGCTGAATTGTATGCAAGTCTTAAATAGTATATAATACATATAATATCCATAATATAGTATCCATTTAGGGGCTGTTCAACTTCCAAACACTTTTTTTTTTAATTTTTCACATTGTTCACCAGAAATAAAGACTTCTGATGCTTTGCTTTTTTTTTATCCAGGTGCAGATTCTGATCTGTTACAGTTTTCTACATTAAGGTGGCCATACACAGGCCGATAAAAGCTGCAGACAGACCGAGTCGGCAGCTTATTGCCCCGTGTATGGGGCTCCCCGACGGGCTTCCCCGATCGAGATCTGGCTGAAAATCGGCCAGATCTTCATCTGATGGGACTAAAAATCCCGTCAGATCGCGGCCGCATCTGTTTGTTGATGCGGTCCCGCAATCCGACCGCCCGTAAAGCCACCGTTATGGTTCCAATCGTTGGGCATACCGGAGAGAGATCGCCAAACGAGCGGATCGCTCTGTGTATGGCCACCTTAAGTTAATGAAACTTTACACTTCAATATTAGAAACACGGTCACAAATAGATAATGGAAGGTAATTGAGAAAAGTCTTTATTTCTGGTGAACAATCTTAAACCAAGTGAAAAAAAAAGTGTTTGAAGGTGAACAATCCCTTTAGGGTATAGGCACAAAATGCTATTTAGGGGAGATAAGTCGCCCAGGGACCAATCGCTTCTTCTCACTGAGGCAACTTTGGGCACTATTGAAAACGCATCGCCGCGTGTGCATTAGCGCAGGCAACTTTTCATTGTAGCCTATGGGGAAAAACGCTGAGGCAGTTCAGGGAGATAGTTGCTCAAAAGACGAGGCGATTAGTAGCCAGGCAACAAAATCTCCCTGAATCTCCTCGTGTGGACTAGCCCTTAGGGTGACTAATCTATCCCTCCGGTGATTTAGATTCTAGCTGGCGGGAAGGCTTTTCGGGGAGCTTAGTCACTGTAAGGAGGAGATTTGTTTCCAGGCGACTAAATCTCCCTGAATCTTAGCATGTGCCCTAACCCTTAATGTTTGTGTCTACTGTTTGTCTGGCGGCTCAGTGATCCAGGTGCAGATTCTGATTGTTACAATTTGCTACATTTAGTTGATACATTTCTCAGCAGTGTCTGTGGAATATACATGTAAGCAACTTTTGTATCAATTGTAACAGCTGATTATTGAGACCCCCTGATCCTGTTCAGCAGGGACAAAGATAAGGAAAGTATCACTAAATTTGAACTTCAACATTAGAAAAACAAATAGAAATGAATATTTCTTTATTTCTGGTGAACTATGGGAAAACAACTGAACTGGAAAAAGTGCTGGAAGATGAACAACCCTTTTACGTGCAGCTGTACATTGCCACTACTAGTGGTGCATAACACAGAGGATTAGTTTGCTTTGCGATGCCCCAGAACTGTGATAACCCTCATGACATTATTGGGTGTGTTTTTGTGAAATAATCACAATTCCAAGATTTTTTCAGAATGCCGGATGTGCGGTTTTCTTATTCTGTTCCTACCCCCACAGAGCTATAGTCTGGGTCGTTTTGGTTAGAAAAAAATTGCTCTTCTCCAGTTTCAGAATTAACTGGCAAAACAAACTGCACATTTTTCAAATAATATAACATTTTATTTGTGCTGTGATGAATTATCCTTAAACAAAAAGTTGGCTGGAAGCACAAGTTTTCTTTTGGATTATGTTAATATACTTTTTTATGGTTTTTTCCCTTCAGTCAAGATGCCTTCTTTTGTTCTATTTCTTCTTGCTCTGCTTGCGCCAGATAAACAGCAGAATATGAAGGTCTTGATTCTATCCAGCCAGAGATGTTTCTGCAGTAATTAATCTTGTGATATTATTTTTTTGCCATTCAGATTCCCATATATAGCAATTCTAGCTTCTTGGAACTAGACCCATTTAGTTGGCTGTAGATGACATTTTCACCCTTAAAGGAGAACGAAACCCTAAAAAATAATATTGCATTAAGTTCTGTATTTTATATACCTAACTTGTTATGCCAACCTAGAGGTCCAGTAACTCTGTAATTTTAATGATATATGCACAGCCGTGCCATCTTCCCCTTCCCCAATTGTTTATTTGCCAATTATGGAGTCTGTGGTCAGTTTGCTCTGGGCTGCAGATCTCCCAATATGTCTCTATAATGTCGGGATATGTACCCCTGTGGGCATCTTCAGGGGTAGATCTTAATAGCTGTAACGGCTTGTAGAGATGTCCAAAATATAAGGCTTGGCATTTCTATCCTCATTCTTTGTTAAGCTAATTAGAACCATGTTCAGATAGTACTTGAACTCTTTGAAGTGCAAGTCAACCCCAAAATTAAAATTTGCCTCATAAAAGAAACCACAATTTTAAGCAACTTTCCAATATACATTTATTAAAATGTTTCAATGCTTTAAAGGTTACAGTATTTGTATAAACAATTCCTATTGAAAGCAGCATTTGCCTAACTCATGGTTGTTAGGTTGTTGTCCCGTTTACGCCGGCGTCCCATCCAAGATGGCGGAGCCCATGACCCACGTGGGCCAGTGCATTGACTCTGGCGCGATGACATCACGAAATTTGTGGCTGCAGACATGTTATTAGGTTAGAAATCACAATCTTGTTGTTTGTAGCTTTGTGACAGTAACAGCAGAACCAAGAATCAAACCCAGCTGTAAGCATAGCTATAGGAAACTCATGGGCTTGGAAAGTCAACAGGCTCTCCTGCAGGAAAATAGCAGAACACATAGCAGTGTTATATACAATATACCACCTCATATAACTTCTATTCAGCAGGGCCCTTCAGGGGTACTTAGCCAGTGCATGAGAAAGCAAACACGGCACATGGCTGCCTTAGCTCCCTGTTTATTAACCTGGACAGCTGCATGGCATGATCATGTTATTATAAAACTGCAGGCACTCACTGTGATCCTTGTCACTAATGATTACTTCCATGAGTACAGTCTAAAGTTGAGCATCATCATTATAACCATGCTCATGCCATGCTTGTAATTAGTATTCTTCAGTAAAATATAACGTGTTTTGTTTGTTTTTTTAAAGGTGTAAGATGTTATATTAAATTTTTTGTTTTTTTAGACTAGAGAAGTGCCAGATATTGATCATAAATCATATATTGTAGTGTAGCTGAGGCATACAGTAAATAGAAAGAGGGATAAAAAGATTTGCCAATGCAAAGCAAAGTGAAACCGTTTTTGACCACGCCCATTTTTGTGGCAACACCCCCTGCCATGTTCATTTTACAAAACTTGGCAGGTTATGAATGTATGAACACATTTCTGTGGTTTTTATGTGTTGTTACAGTTTTGCTAATGAAGGTAATTTGCCCTTTAATCTGCAAGCCACAGTTTCCCCAAGAGACCTGCTTAGATTGTTACAATTGTTTCTTTGCTTATCTTGAATTGTCACAAAAGTATCGAAGTGCACCTGTGGCTGTTCTGGGCTCTCTGCCAAAAGCCAATTGAGTTAGAAATGTTATATCTTTTTCCTAGCTGTTAAGTGCAGGAAATCAAAGAGAAAGTCGGGACATTTAAGTAACAATTCCCTACTGCGGATTGAGTTGTCAAAATCGGGACTGTCCCGCGAAAAACGGGACAGTTGGAAGGTATGCTGTAGAGCTCCATATGGGCAGATAAGCAGCTGACTCAGTATGAAGGGTCCAAATCAGCAACATGTGTATGGCCACCTTTAGTCTAACACATAAAACCATAGGTCATAGGTGAGACAGTGGGTAGGAAAACAATGTCATTTTTTTCCTATAGCGTCAGCAAGTTACACAGAACTTTACATTCATTTATAACATACAGATGGCTTAAAATAATTTAACAAACAAAGGGGTACAGAGTAAAAATTGGATCAGAAGGCCCTACTTGCAAGAGCTTACAATCTATGGCAGCTTTTAATCAAGGAAAAAAATTATGAATAAGGATATGCTAATGAATATCCTTTATATAGTACCAGCTTTATATTGTTATATTGTTTTTTTAACAAGCAAGGGTTATAGAATAAAATGTGATCAGAAGATCCTGTTTAATTGAGCTTAAAATATAAAGCATATGGTTTCTTTGTGTAAACGTTTATTAAGCTTAATACTGGTCCTCTCCCAGCTTTACATTCTAACTGGCACTCCCCCAGCATTGCATCCCTGCTGGTTCTCCCCCAGCACTGCCTTATTAGTGGCACTCCAACACATAAATGGGTTGGTTTGTACATTTAGTGAATAAGGGTCAGATTTATCAAAAGTCGAGGTGAATTTTCGAATGAAATAAATTAGAATTTCAAGCAATTTTGTGTACTTTAACTAGGGAATAGTCCAAATTTGATTTGAATTAAAAAAAAAAATTCAAAAATTAGAATATCGAAATTTATCATGTACTGTGTACTGTGTCTTTAAAAATTCGACATTTCAAACCTGCTGAATTGCTGTTTTAGCCTATTGGGGACCTCCTAGAACCTATTTGGAGTCAATTGTAAAATCAAGGTTTTTTTGGGAAAAACTCTGAATAGAATTTGATCCAATGCGCTATTCCTTCTATAAGTACAATTCGAATTTCGACTGAATACGGACCTATTCGCTTGAAAACAGATCTATTCGGGCAAAAAAACATTTGACTTAATTTCGGTTGGTCTTTTTGAATTTGAATTTCAACGTGTTTTTTCTATTCGAAATTCCCCTAAGTGTAAGAGTCTTACTTCCTTATAGTTGCTATGTGCTGCAACAACACCTAGGGGCAGATTTATTATGTCATGTTAAAAAACGGTGGGATAACTTGCCGTGCGAGAAACCACGTATAAACGGCGTAATTTCTTGTCATGCTTTTTCTTTGAGCAGCTTCAGCAGGAACTTACAAAGATCTGAAGCAGTGTAAAATAATGGTGGGAAATCGGGTGTTCACATGGCGTACAATATAACCCACCTTGATAAATTTGCCATTTATTTTACACAGTTTTTCTTTTTTTTGAGAGAGAGAATTTCATTTTGCAGAGCTTAATAAATAGGCCCCTCAGGGGCAGGTTTATTTTGTGGTGTAAACAACGGCAGAATAATTCACCAGACGTTGCAGTGTAAAAAACAACGTCATTTGTTTTGTGCACTTTTTCTTTGAGCAATTTCTGCCAGAACTTACTTACAAAGGTCTGAAGCAGAGTGAAATAACGGAGGCAAATCTGGCGTTCGCATAGCGTAAATACACACCTTGAAAATTTAAATTTATTTTACACAGCATTTACACAGTAAATTGTCATTTTACATAGCATAATAAATAGGCCCCTTAACAACAACAAATCCAAAGAAATAGGAAGGAAGATAACTGCAAAACATTTATTTTGGCTATTGGTTACACAACATGTTTTGGGTCAATACCTTTTATCAAGAGTCAGTTACTGGCACTCCCCTAGCTTTCTTAATGGTACCCACTAGCATTGCATGCTTATTGGCTCTACACCAGTATTACATTTTTAGTGAACTGCCCCAGCATTGCATTCTTAGTGAACTGCCCCAGCATTACATTCTTACTGGCTCTACACGAATATTACATTTTTTGTGAACTGCCCCAGCATTTCATCCTTACTGGCTCTGCACCAGTATTACATTCTTAGTGAACTGCCCCAGTGTTGCATTCTTAGTGTACTGCCAAATCATTGCAGCCTTACTGGCTCTGCCCCAGCGTTGCATTCCTAGCGGCACTGCCCAGCATTGTATTCTTAATGGCACTGCACTAGCATTGCATTCTTTGTGAACTGCCCCAGCATTGCATTCTTACTGGCTCTACACCAATATTACATTTTTTGTGAACTGCCCCAGCATTTCATCCTTACTGGCTCTGCACCAGTATTACATTCTTAGTGAACTGCATTCTTAGTGAACTGCCAAATCTTTTCAGCCTTACTTGCCCTGCCCCAGCGTTGCATTCCTAGCGGCACTGCCCCATCATTGTATTCTTAATGGCCCTGCACCAGCATTGCATTCTTTGTGAACTGCCCCAGCATTGCATTCTTTGTGAACTGCCCCAGCATTGCATTCTTACTGGCTCTACACCAATATTACATTTTTCGTGAACTGCCCCAGCTTTTCATCCTTACTGGCTCTCCCCCAACATTTCATCCTTACTCGCTCTCCCCCAGCATTTCATTCTTACTGGCTCTCCCCCTGCATTGCGTTCTTACTGGCTCTCCCCCTGCATTGCGTTCTTACTGGCTCTCCCCCTGCATTGCATTCTTACTCGCACTCCCCCAGCAGGTCCTAATTAATAAGCCATTTCAATATTTTTTATTAGAACTGATCAACTTTGCGGTTTTGGGGTCCTAAATTGAATTTGCATTGGGGCCCAGAAAAATCTAATTATGCCAGTGTGCTATAGGTAGGTATTAATTTGTAATGGCTTAATCAAAGATATTAAAGTGCCATATTGGAACAAGGCAACAAATGAGATCAAAATAATTTCCCCATAACTCATGGCAGATAGGAAGACATGAAATATGCTGCTGTACTTATTACATAGTTCCATACTTTTATCCTTCAGTATGGTCCTAATCTGTGCCATAAATCCAAATGTTGGTTTCTCATCTTTGCTGCTCAGCATGCTGAGACTATGGCAGTGCAGTGGAGCAGAATGAAAGGGATAGAAGGGTATTGCTTACAGGATGAAATTAGAAGTGAAAGAATAAGGACACAGAGCGTGTAGAATTTTGTACACTGTATAGGTGTGAAGGGCTTATGTCTGTAGTTGATAGACCAGCTCTGATTGAATGCATGTCACAGCTAATAAATTCTAAGCTTAGAAATACTAAAGGGGAACTAAAGTCTAAAATAGAATAAGACTAGAAATGCTGTATTTTGTATACTAAACATAAACATGAACTTATTGCACCAGATGCTTAATTAAACAAATGATTTATGCTTTCAAAGTTGGCCGCAGGGGGCTTTCATCTTGTAACTTTGTTAAACATCTTTGCAAGACTAAGACCACACACATGCTCAGTGTGGTCTGGGCTTCAGGTTTGAGGTTAAAGGAACAGTAACATCAAAAAATGAAATTCTTTAAAAGTAATGCAAATATAATACAGTGTTGCCCTGCACTGGAAAAACTGCTGTGTTTGCTTCAGAGACACTACTATTGTTTATATAAATATGCTGCAATGGGGGCAGCCATTCAAAGGAGAAAAAGCTCAAGTTAAACAGCTGATAGCAGATAAGCTCTGTAGAACATAAGGGTGTTATCTGTTATCCACTATTTAACCTGTGCCATGTAGCCTTTTTTCAATTTCCGCCATTGCTATTCAGCAGTTTGTTTATATGAACTATAGTAGTGTTTCTGAAGCAAACAGGTCAGTTTTACCAGTGCAGGGCAACAGTACATGATATTTTCATTACTTTAAAACGCTTTAATGTTTTGGCGTTACTGTCCCTTTAAGTAAAACAAAGGGGGGATTTAACTGCATACAATCAGGTTTATTATAAAAATGGTACATATTTTTTAATTAAAGTATATTGGAGATAGATTTATTTTTCATTAAAGAAAGTAAAAATGGGATTTAATTTTTTTGCCCTTTAAGGAAACCATGTAAACATTCCTGGTTTTACTTTATATTCACATTCATGTTTTTCTTTTCTTGTAGGGAGCAAATATACTGTTAACAGATAATGGACATGTCAAACTAGGTAAGTCATTGTATAGAAACTGGAATGCTCCAGCTGTTGTTGCATTACATCTCCCAGCATACCTCAGGCGAATGGCATATTTTCAGCATAATTACGGTTTGTCATCAGTTTGTATATAGTTTTGGAAATGCTAAAATATGCATTTTTATGCCAAAATTCACTGTGGACGCACTGACAGGCTGATCTTGTGACTATCAACACACACACATTTCGGAAGAGGAAGACAGTGGATATACCAATGGAGAAGAAGCTCTCTGTGGCATTGAATATGTAATTGTTTATTATACATTGGTACTATTTCCTCAATGCATGATTGCATTTTTACAGAGAGCAGGACTTGCTTCCATCAGCTGAAACAAATGATGTTGTGCAAAAGGCACAACCACCTATATTTGTTAGCTTTGTTGATGCTGTTGAATGGAGCAGACTTAAATCAATATATTATAGGCATGTATAATGTTCCTCCATTAATGATGAGTCCTGTTTAAACACAGTCTGATTTTTAGAAAATGCAAATAACAACCATTTAGTAATTAATTTTACCTAGGTCATCTGATTTCTGGGCCTTCTTAAACAGAAATAATTAAACCGCCAGCTTGGAAGAGCCTTTAGGGTGCTGTCAGTTCTAGAGCTAACATCCCAGCTGATTTGCCTGGCAGGCTGCTGGAAAGATGCTTGAGGGGATACAACAGCCTATGTAATGCTTTGAGTGTCTAATGTGTTATGTGTTACACTGCATTAACCAATACTCAGTTGACACTTCATAATATGCTCAAGAAATTAGACGTAGCCGATTCCAAATGATTTAGCACACAAGCTGGGAACAATTTAGATGCAAAATTGGACAAAAGACAAAATGTGCGATTGGTAATATTACTTAAATGTGGAGTCTCACTCTTTTTTGTTCCTGAAAGCAATGGCATGCTCTACCTGCAAATTACAGCATACAGTATATACAGCATCTTAATAATTTTTATTTCCTTAATTATCATAAATGATTCTGATTTTATTTTTTAGCTGATTTTGGAGTCTCTGCTCAGATTACAGCTACAATTGCCAAACGAAAGTCTTTTATTGGAACACCATACTGGTAAGGAACTTCTTTCTAAACCAAATTTCCTACTAAGAACAGTTGGAGTTTTATCATTATTTTGCCATCACACACATAACATGTGACTGGAGTGATTTTTATGCAAAAAACTACAATAATAAAATTTTTTAAATAGAATATCACAAATTTCCCAATGAACCAAATAACTAACTATAGTTTGCGCCATCTTTGTGTCTACAAAACTTATGGTTGATTACTGTTGAAGATCAGAGAATTGCTCAAGTTCAGCTATAGATAGGGGTGTAACTACAGAGGAAGCAGACCCTGTGGCTGCAGGGTGACCTCAGAGGTATAGGGGGCCGCATTAAGCCCTGGGAGTATTTTTAATATATATTGGTGAAACATGACAACCTCTGTAGAGATTGGGGGCCCCTCCAATTATTTTGCTAAGGGACCCAGTAACATTTAGTGATGTCACTGGCTATATATATTCAGAAATACCAGGGCACTTATAGGGACTGTTCGTAATTATGCAGAGAGCAAACTTTTTTATTCATAGATCATTTCTTCTCTGCATATTTCCATTAATACACACTAGTGATCCCTAATTCTGTTGCTGAGGCTTCAGAAACCTGCAAATCCCCTTTTCCCTTTTTACTTGATTAATAACATATGGGTAAAAATAATTGTAATTTCTTCTCTACGTATTTACATTTTTAGAAATAATCAAGAGATTCCATATTGCTAGCCACGGCTGAGTGAAAGGCATCATCCAGATCTGTTGCTTGTGATTAGAAATTTTAAATTCACATTACTTTCTATAGTTGCAATGATCAGTATTGATTCAGATGTTTCCTAATGATTTTTGCATCACCTGACCAGCACAAATAATTAGAGGGAACAGATTTGTTTTGCCACTGTTCTTCCTGAGGGGGGACACCATTTTTAAAAGCACCCAAGTGCTATAAGCATCTTGTACTGGTACCAATTATTTACAAGTTCGGCATAGTGTTGTGACCTAATGTATGTCTGTGTTTCAAATATATGTTCCAAGAGGTGCTAGAACCCCTATAATTAGCCATGTCCAAATAAAAACCAGAATAACTGATATACTTGACTGTAAAATCAATAACTTTGGGGCTTTCTAATGAGGCATTTATTCTGTGTTTAGGATGGCTCCTGAAGTAGCTGCTGTAGAAAGGAAAGGAGGATACAATCAGTTGTGTGATATCTGGGCAGTTGGTATAACATCCATAGAGCTTGCAGAACTTCAGCCCCCTATGTTTGACCTGCATCCCATGAGGTAATTTCACTTTTACTATTAGCCATTGTGTAGACCTATGAACCAGTTTCACAATCTCAATGTAACTTGTTGTCCATTTCCAGGGCTTTGTTTCTTATGACAAAGAGCAACTTCCAGCCTCCCAAGTTAAAAGATAAGATGAAATGGTAAGCTTTTGGTAGCTCTGTCTCTCTCATACCTTTGTATTTATCTTGTACAGCTGTTCATGTGATTTGCTTTCGTTTTTCATTGAAGGTCAAATAGTTTCCATCATTTCGTCAAAATGGCACTCACAAAAAATCCTAAGAAAAGGCCCACAGCGGAAAAATTACTTCAGGTAATATATTGTGTTTTTATTTATTTTACCCAAAGAATGTCAGTATAATAAAATCACTCCATATTGTTAGGTGATGGGGATGCTGGTATTTAAAAAACTAGTTCTGGTTGGACATGCAGTAGAGGTAATTGTTGGCTTACTTGCTGAGGGAATCAATATCCAACCAGTATGAACAATAAGGGGCCGATTTATCAAGGGTCGAATTTAGAGTTCATGGGAGTTTCTAAAAGCTCCCATGAACTCGAACTTCAAAAAATATAAAATAACAGCCAATTGAAATTTAATATTTTAAAAAAATAAATAAATAATGTATTCAATTCAGGTGAATAGGATCGACCTGGCAAACTCGAATCAAGTTAGAATAGAATTTGATTCAAGTTTTCTCAGAAGTCCACCAAACTACTCCAAATTAATTACCTATAGGACGTCCACCATAGACTAAAACACCAATTCGACAGGTTTTAGATGGCAAAACGAATTACACTAAAACAAACTAGAACATTCGAATTTTTACTTCGACCCTTGATAAATCTACCTCTAAGGCTAGTTTGACAGAATGTAACGGTCTATGCTGTTTTGCACTTGGATTCCAATGTTTGCTATGTCTCTTTAAAGCATTATTGTATAAGACTGGGTTATTATCATAGGCTGAGGTTAATTTTTTTTTAGTTTGTCAAGGCTAAAGGTGGCCACACACAGGCTGAGTTAAAGCTGATTGGTAATATTCCTGAGAGTTGAAACAAGGAGCTCTAGATAAATTAGTCTAAATGAGTTTCTTTGTTTTTGAGCTAGTCAGGTTCAGAGTTTTAAGACTTTTGCTCAAAGTACTGCAACATATTTTTAATTGTGCCTGATGGGCACACTGACAGGGCAAGTTAAAAGTGCCACAAAAGGACACATTGTGTTTTGACCTGCTTTAGATGTGCAGCATTTGCTGAGAGCACACACAGCACTAAAAGACAGGCAGGCAAAGTATATTATACAGGTTTGGGACCTGTTATCCCGAAAGCTCGGGACCTGGGGTTTTCCGGATAACGGATCTTTTCGTAATTTGGGTCTTCATGCCTTAAGTCTACTAGAAATTAATTTAAACATTGAATAAACCCAATAGGCTGGTTTTGCTTCCAATAAGGATTTATTGTATCTTAGTTGGGATCAAGTACAAACCACTGTTTTATTATTACAGAGAAAAATTTAATCATTTTTAAAATTTGGATAAAGTGGAGTCTATGGGAGCCATTCCGTAATTCGGAGCTTTCTGGTCATTGAGTATATTTTACACTTATATAGTAGACTGTGGCACCACAATAATTTTATACAGTGAAAGACTATGGTCACTGATACCCCAAGCACATGAGTATAATTAAGGTACAGTTTGCCCCTGTGCCACTGATGCACCACCAACATGGGTAGTGTTACACACGAAGCATCACAGGCCCATAACTATATCATTTATAAATAAACATAAAAATATGGAGCACCATACTCACATTCTATTTTGTTGCTCAGTACCCTCTGCTTTGCTATTATTCCTTTTCCATTTCTATGTCTTCTCTCATGCCTTTCTCCACTTTTACTTCATTTTTTGTTCTTTTGTGTGCTTCTTATTCACGCCTGTGCATTCCGACATCTTATCCAATTTTTCATAACGTTCTCTTCCATTTTACTTCTCTTCTGTGTTACGTTTTTCTGCCATTTGTCATTTTTCAGGATTTAAAAGACTAAACAACTAGAACATGTCCATATACTATTATTTTCTGATTAAACAGAATATATGGCATTTTGATTCCCTTATTTTCCCGGGGTGTAAGGGTATGGTTTGTTGAATGCACAGAGTATTCCTTCTCTGCCTATTTGCATTTGTAGAAATATATCAGAACTTCTATACTCATAGCCTTGGCAAAGCATAAAAATTAAATTTGCAAACGCTGCAGTTATAAATAAACATCATTAAGAGCAAACAATATGCCAGTTCCTCTCATTAAAATGATGCTTTCCATGATCAGTACATCTTTTTGGGGTTCTGATTGGGCCAAGCAGCAAATCCTGCCTTCACAGTCCACAACAGTTCTTGGCTGACCTGATCTGATTTCTGATGGCCAGGCCAATTAGGCCTACCTCTTTGGTTGCCAAACCAGACAAAGATTAGCTCTTTTTGTGACCTTGCCAAAGAAGCAGATCTTAGTATTTCTGGCAGCCATCCACTATGCTTGAGAAATGTATTAATCCCTAAAGTCAAAATATGTAATTTTACCCTCTTTGTGTAACTAGGAAGGCAACTGATAAATACCCTAAATATTCCCCCAAGGATCCCAATACACATGAGACTCAAGAATGTATGCTTGGAAAAAAATTAAACAATAATATTGTAGTAATTAAAAACAGTGGTTATTACACAGTATACTGTACAGAGCAGTGATCCCCAACCAGTGACTAGTGAGCCGCATGTTCTCTCCAACCCTTTCGATGTTGCTCCCAGTGGCCTTAAAGGTGCTTTTTTTTTTTTTTTTAATTCCTGGATTGAAGGCAAGTTTTTTTTCCACATAGAAATCAGGTGTACTGCCAAACAGATCCTCCGGTAGGCAGCCAGTCCACATAGGGGCTACCAATAGCCAATCACATCCCATATTTGGAACCCCGGGAACGTCTTGCATACTTTTGTTGATCTCCAACTTTCTTTATATTTAAATGTGGCTAAAAAAGGCTAGCAAGCTCTGGTATAGAGGGTGTGGACTGTTTTCAAGCCTACATGTCTGCATATAAGCTCTATTTATCATATATTATGTACATTCAGTTACTATTAGTCTGGAGTAGCAAAGTAGAAGGGCAATATCCCATGAATGGTCAGGTTAGTTAGTCACCATTGATTGTAGGGTTCTTGGGAAAAAAATGCATGTTATTCACAGTATCCCTTTTTTTGTTTTTTTTAGCATCCTTTTGTTACACAGCCACTAAACCGCACACTAGCTATTGAACTTCTGGATAAGGTTAACAATCCTGACCACTCTAGTTACCATGATTTTGACGACGATGACCCAGAGGTAAGAGGATTTTGAACCATAATGCCCACTTCTGGCATTTGCAAGTTTTAAACTATTCAAGGGGAGGGCATGTTTCATTCCATGTCACGCAAAGTAAATCTCTCTCTGTTCTTTAAATACACTTTTTGATTAACCAAACTTAAGGCTACTGCCCCCACAAGGATGATAAAAATTGTATAATGCAAGCCGAGAATCAGCAAATCCACTGACTCCTGTGTCTACACTGAGAGGCACTGCAACGGCAAGGGCAGATTTTCAGCACAGTGCCTATGAGTGCAGACTCTGTGTGGCAGTAGCCTATCTGTCTGCTTTGATCCTGTTGGCCGTAATGTCACTGTTACTGAATTCAGACACGGTCAACCTTAAAGGAACAGTAACAAGTGTTTTAAAGGAATGACAATATAACTTACGGTTGCCCTGCACTGGTAAAATTGGTGAGTTTGCTTCAGAAACATAACTATAGTTTATATAAATAAGCTGCTGTGTAGCCATGGGGCAACCATTCAAGCACAGGATGAACAGTAGTTAACCGTTAAATTCTGAAGAATCTAAAGTATTCTACAGAGATTATCTGCTATCGGCTGCTGATCCTGTGCCTTTTCTCCTTTTTCAGCTTTGAATGGTGGCCCCCATGGCTACACAGCTGCTTGTTTATATAAACTAAAGTAGAGTATCTGAAACAAAAATACCAGTTGTACCAGTGCAAGGCAACAGGGCATTATATTGTCATGACTTTAATTTTTTTGTATTACTGTTCTTTTAAGGTGTACATTGGGATTAGTAGTCCTTACTTGTATCCTTCTTAATGGCCAGAAGTAGCAGCTTGTATTATCCACATTTGAACTTTAATCACCCAATTAATGACTTTCCAAAGTGTACAATGATTCTTTTGTGCAGAAGACAAATGCAATTATCTTACACTTATGCTGGTTTAACACATTGAGAAATGTATTAGCTTCTTATTGTATTATTTGGAGATGCATTCAACAGTTGTGCAGTGCTAGACTTGCACTTATCAGTAAACTCTAGGTTCATTTGCTAAAATGAGGAACAGACTATATTTGGGAGTTGAATCCAGTCAATTGATTTTGTCTTTATAAATTCTAAACTACACTTACCTGCATTCAAGCAGTGTCATATGTAGTGTGCATTTATTTGCCCACACATATTAAAGCGATACTGTCACTGTTTTCAAAATGCATCAGCTAATAGTTAAACGTATGCTCCAGTAGACTTCCGCACTGAAATTCATTTTTCAAAAGTGCATTTTTTATATATTTAATTTTGTAATCTGACATGGGGCTAGACATATTGTCAGTTTCCCAGGTGCCCCCAGTCATGTGCCTTGTGCTCTGATAAACTTCAGTCACTCTTTACTGCTGCCCTTCAAGTTGGAGTGATAGCATTAACAGTTCCATAGTGCAACATTGGCTCTTTCAGAAAGCACATGACCAGGCAAAATGACCTGAGATGTTCATGCTTGTGGCGTAGTAACCGTTTTGTTCTTTTTACCACATCACACATCAGTCATTATTTCCCCATGGTGAGTGATTGGAATTTCTGGAACTGTATAATGAACTTCTAAAATGGTCTTACATGTCTCATCAATCTCCTCATTTTCTGATGGCCATTGTCAGACAGTATAATCAGCTTCTCAAAGAATCTAATCACTTTTATGATCTTCATTGATTTTTTTTGTTTGTTATGGTTGACTGGATCCCTGTGTGCATGGTACGCTATATGGCCAAAAGTATCTAGACACATTTTTAGCTAAAAGTATTCAGACACTGTCTAAAATGACATGTCCTAAGTTGGAACACTCACTGTTGAGTTCCAGTCTCTTTGTAGAAACAACAGAGTGCTTAGCAATCCTGAGTTATCTGATTTGTGGCAACAGTTTTTGGAAGGCCTTTCTTAAGCACAATAATGTTTCCACAAAGTGAGGTCTGTATCGATTGGATTTGTTGAGCTGGGAATGAAAAATACAGAGACCTCACCCTCAACTGAGTGCCTGTGGGATTTATTGGAACTTAGACTTTGTGACAGGCCTAATCACCCAACACCTTTTCTGAACCTCCCTTGTGATCTTGTGGATGAAAACAAGGAAATCCCAGCAACCTTGTTCCAATATATATAGTGAAATGCCTTCCCAGAAGAGAAGGGGCAGTAGAGTGAAGACCAACTTGATATTGAAACACTTGGTTTTAGAATGAGATGTTGGAGAGGCAGTTGTTTGGATAACTTGGCCATATAGTGTATATTTTCACTTAGTGCAAAATAACCTGTTACATGTCAGTGACTCTGCTTAGATTTTTATTTGTCTAGCTATATGTGTGTTATGGCATGTGTGTAAACAGGTATTTTGTCTTCTATCAGACCTAATGAATTCAAAGACACGGGCACATGATTATAGTTATATGGCAATGCATAGGGAACATTTAACAGTCTGTAATTCTAAATTGTTCAATACCTTAAAAAACAGAAAGTAAATGTGTGTCACTAGTGCACTACTGTGCATAATATCTCACACATTGTAGGGTTAAGATTAAAAAAAAAAGTATAGTTTGTCCCTTGTAAACAGGACTTGCTACCCACACGGGGTCTGCTTTCAAAGTATGGTTGCTAAACATATATGATGTTCGGGCATTTGTTAAAAATGTCCATAGCCCCAACAGCATGAATTGTTTTGGATCTTTTTGAAGACAAGTGGAATATTTGCTTGCACATATTCATTCTAGCTTTGTGAGTGATTCCATAGAGCTCATGTCATGACAAAGGTGAAGTTTGCTCTTATTCACAGTGTGTAACATGCTCTTATGAGCCACAGATTAAGCTGTAACGAATAGGCTTGGACGAATTTGACCCGTTTCGTTTCGACAAAAATTCGCCACCCGCAGAATGTCGCCGATGCCCATTAAAGTTTATGGGCATCAAAATGTTTTTGCTGCGCAACGCCATACAAGTCTATGGACGTAATTTCCTCAGCGAAACAAGGGGGAAAATTCACCCATCCCTAGTAAAGAAGTATTGTATCAATACTGTGCTGCAAACATATCACATGCCATATCATATATCTGTGAATGTTACAATGTACCCTTGAATGAAGACCAATGTTTATAAGGCTTGCTATTCCTTATTTTAAAAATATGAATATCATGTTGGTTGACAAGGTGAAGTTAAATGTTTTCCCTTCTTTTTTCTTTTGTTTGTTTTTGTGTACGTTGGTCCCTGTTTTATTTCCAAAAAGTTTAAGTTTTGGGGGATCTTTTCTCCTGCATCTCCTCCTGTACGTCAGGCCCCTCGTTTTGCAGCCTGTCCCAAGGTACACTTGTTCCTCCCCGCAAGCTGCCTATATTATCTAACTTCAGTATGCTAGCTTTCTAAATACCGCCCTAGCAGAGCCCATGTAACACTGCTGAAGTGTCTAATACCAAACCAGGTTATAATGTTCATCGTGGTTACACTGTCTCTATACAACCTGCCAGCTGCTTTCATTACTAACATTGTTATTATTATTAACATGTGTTTTTAGAGCGCAAACATATTGTGCAGCGCTGTTGCACTCTAACCTTTGTAGTGACATTTAGAAAAAAATATCAGTTTTCTATTGAATAAACAGGTAACACTTTTTATATTATTATATGATTCAGCTGACTAGTTACAGTATGTAGAATTAACCCCATATAGATTTTGGGGGTTATTTATTAAAGTCAGAAATTTGAGGTTTTTTTAACTATAAAATCAAAATTTTCAGTGGGGGAAAGAATCCTCCATCTCAAACATGCCGAGGTTGTATACGTCAATTGGAGAGACCCTCTATCCTTTTTGGAAGTTTCTGTGGCCTGTGCTGGAATTAGCCAGAAAATCCAACTTTTTCGGGCAAAAATCTGAAAAATTCTGACTTTTCAGGGAAAAAGCCCGAAAAAAACCACCCATTATGTTGGATGGCTTACACTTCCTTGTCACCATGAATGAAAACATGTATATATAGCCACATTCTTGTAAATACAAATGAGTACATTGTATTTGCTTAATATGTTAAAGTTAAAGTTTGAAAACAATTTGTTTTCGTATGAAAGACAGTAATGTGTATATATATATATATATATATATATATATATATATATATATATATATATATATATATATAGATATAGATATATATATAGATATATATAAAAAATATATTATTTCAGTATAACTGATTGGACATTAGGGATGGCAGGGCTGATGAGCATGGTGGCATTATATTGGGAAAGTTGTGTGCTGGCTCAACCCCTCACTTAGGTTTCGTGACTGTAGCTGAGATGGACACACAATTTTGGCCAACACTCAAGCTGAGGTTTAAGATTGGCTAGTGTTTGTTTTTCAGACCTGAACCCCATTATTGTTCAGGATACACTTGCCTTGTGTCCAAGTGACAACTGTAACGTTCACATTATTAGGAACCTTGCACAGTGATGGGTACACTCAAATGCACAGGGAAACCCTGACACACAGGCACAGGATTTTTAAAAAATGTACTTGAATTTTGATATACAGGTATGGGATCCCTTATCTGGAAATCCTTTAACCAGAAAGCTCTGAATTAGAGGAAGATCGTCTCCCATAGACTGTGTTAAATTTAAAATCTTTTTTTTTTTAAATGGATTTTCTCTTTCTCAGTAACAATGTAACAATACCTTATACTTGATGGCAGGGCCGGATCTAGGGGTAGGCAGAGTAGGCATGTGCCTAGGGCGCAAAGCTGAGGGGGCGCCAGGCACGTACCTGCTCTGTCGCCTACCCCGTGTCCGGTCCTGGGTCTCCCTGACTGGCGTTGGTAATTTCTGTTTTAAATGCGCATGCGCAGCGGCGCATAGGTTCATGCATGCGCGCCGGCGCGTATTTTCGCGCATGCGCGCCGGTGCGTATTTTCGCGCATGCTGGCCCGGCTCTGCTTGATGGTAATTAAGCCACATAAGTTCCCTTTGGTAGCAAAACAATCCTGTTGATTTTATTTAACGTTTAAATGATTTAAGCAGACTTAAAGGGGCTGTTCACCTTAAAATGAACTTTTAGTATGATGTAGAGAGGGATATTCTGAGAGAATTTGCAATTGGTTTTTAATTTTTTATTATCTGTGGTTTTTGAGTTATTTATCTTTTTATTCAGCAGGTCTCCAGTTTGCAGTTTTAGCAGGATCCAAATTACCCTAGCAACCATACACTGATATGAACAGGAGAGGCCTGAATAGAAAAATGAGTAATAAGAAGTAGCATTAGCAATACACTTGTTGCCTTTCAGAGCATTTGTTCTTTACATGGGGTCAGCTGAGAAGACTTGGAAGAAGACGGCAAATAATTTAAAAACTATAAAAAATAAATAATGAAGACCATGAATATGCTTAGAATTGGGCATTCTATAATGTACTAAAAGTTAACTTAAAGGGGTTGTTCACCTTCAATGTACAAATCTTATGAAACCACTAACAATGCTCTCAATGTGTTAGAAAAACCATTTTCCATAACAAAAAGTAAAAATGCCATTGTAAAAGCTAATTTCTATACCTATTAACTCAGTCCTTCTCCTGTCTCTCAGACCAGTTTTCTGAAGTGATGGGAGTGGCCTATTTTGAACCTGACACACCAAGAACTTCCTATATGATGACATCATCATGCCCAGGCTTTGCCCTTACTTGTTTCCTATTGGATGTTGATACTGCCCTCCTCCTAGTAATTTATTGGGTGCTTGTGAACTGTAACCGGTCACATAATTTGAATGGTCATTGGTTGATTACTCAATTGTAATGGCAGAGGTTAACAGACGCAGCATATAAACAAACCTGTCTTGCAACAAACAATCACACAGCCATGCAGACAAATACTGCAGAAAAGGAAGGAGCAACATTGTTTGGCAACCTTTGGCATTAAGCATAATGTCAGTTATTTACAAAATTGCAACAAAACCAGCAGTGACTTGCTTAGAAACATATGTAACTTACACATCTAGCAGGGACAGTAGGGCTGCCACCTCACCCTTTTAAAACCCATAAGAAATCCACAGGCTGCATGGCTAATTATCAACTCATTTAGATGCTGCAGACTGAACTGATTTCTGTGCAGCCATGTATCATGCATCTAAATGAATTGCTAATTAGCCATGCAGGCTGTGGATTTCATATGTGTTTGGTTTTAAAAGGGTGAGGTGGCAGCCCTAAGTGACAGGCAGAGCAGTGATGAGGGCAGGTACGTTTTTTGAACATTTTGTGTGCTCTCAAAAAATAATAATATATTTCTGGAAAGTACAAGTGTCATCTCCCATAGTAGCCATTATAATCCAATAATTAAAATTTTTAAAAATTTCTTTTTCCTGTGTAATAATAAAACAGTCGATTGTTCTTGATCCCAACTAAGATATAATTAATCCTTATTGGAAGCAAAACCAGCCTATTGGCTTTCTTTAGTGTTTACACCATTTGCTAGTACTAAGATCCAAATTACAGAAAGATCTGCTATCCGAAAGACCCCAGGTCGCAAGCATTCTGTATAACAGATGCCATACCTGTACCTTGTACTTGATCCCAACTAAGATATAATTAATTCTTATTGGAAGCAAAACCAGCCTATTGGCTTTATTTAATGTTAATATGATTTTCTAGTACACTTAAGGTATGAAGATCCAAATTATGGAAAGATCCATTATCCAGAAAACTCCAGGTCTCAAGCACCTTGATCCCCCCATCTGCACAGTTGAAGTCTCTGCAGTACACAGCCCACACTCCCCCTCCCTCTCACAAACTTGTAACAGTTTCTCTTCAGTACCTGAATGCTGCTCAAATTCCCCAGCACAGGAAGCAGTGGCAGATTGACAGCAGACATAGCCAATAGGAGTTAAGTTAGCTGCCAGTACAATGTGTGATGTCATATAAGGAAGAGGAAGTGAACACTGTAGTGTTTTTGGGGGTCAGTGACCCCCTCCCAGCACAGGGTCTGTGTGGAACTGAAGGATTAGTACAGGGACACTTCTGGGGTGAATATCTCTTGAACTGTACTTTTTCTGTTAACTATTTCTATGGAAAAGTTTGTTCTATTCATGTGAACTGTTAGATTTGTCAATTTGTTACAAAGGTGAACAACCCCTTTAAAGGTGAACCACCCCATCCAAAGCACAGAAAGATCCCTTATCTAAAACAATGCCAGATCCCAAGCATTCTGCATAATAGATTGTATACATGTCTGTGCAGAGCTGCAGAATATGTGATTCATTAATAACCATAGTAACCATAACTGCGCAGAATAATGGCACATGTTTCTGTTTATTTGTGCTGCGTCACTTTATTATCACTTTATTATCACCTCCTTGCATGCACGCACGCACGCACGCACACGCACACGCACACACACACACACACACACACACACACACACACACACACACACACACACAATGTCTCTCTCTAGAATCGGAGAACTTTAATTTGTTCATTCTCCGCTTATCACTGGCATCTTGAGACACATGACTCATCTTTTGCTTGTCTCATAAACCCATGCTGATCCACAGAAATATGTGTGAGATCCAGGTGACTCATTTATCTTGTATTTGGCCTTACATGGCAACATAATGTTACTGCAATAGAAGAATCATTGTGTAGCTGTCCTTTTCTAATGCTTACAATGATATACAAGAATTGACAAGTTAAAAAAATACTTCTATATTTGTTTTTTTTTTTTGCAATAATTCGAAAGTGTTTCAGTTAGTTTCAAGCACATCACATAACCTACAATAGAGTCCTGCAGCGTGTTTGGTTCCCGCGGGTTACCCGCAAAAACCTGCGGTACCCTGCAGGTTGAGGGGAGAAATTCTGGGTGTGGGTAAAGACGCGGTTCTTCGGGTTTGCGGGCCGCGGGTCTTCTCAATAGCGGTATTTACTCCTTTTTTCTGGTCACGGCTACTTCCAATGACGTCACTTCCGGTTTACAATGACAGCACTTCCTGTTTTACTCCATTTTTTTTCTGATCATGTCTACTTCCGATGATGTCACTTCCGGTTTACAATGACAGCACTTCCTGATTCTTGATGGTCAGCGGGTCGCGGGTCCGGGTTGCCTTGACTTCAGATTAATGTGGCATTTTCCATTTACATTTTACACCTTGTTATAAAACAACGCCAAAATAAATCAAAATCACCATCCATTCCCTCCTTTGCTGCCTATGGGAATAAAGTAGGGATGCACCAAATACAAGATTCGGTTTGGGATTAGGCCACGATTTGGCCTTTTTCAACAGGATTTGTATTCGGCTGAATCCTTCTGCCCGGCTGAACAGAATCCGAATCCTAAATTTGCATATGCAAATTAGGGGTAGGGGAGGGAAGTCCCATGAGTTTTTGTCACAAAATAAGGAAGTAAAAAAATGTTTTCCCCTTCCCACCCATATGCAAATTAGGGTTCGGTATTCGGCCAAATCTTTCGCAAAGGATTCGGGGGTTGGGCCGAAACTAAAATAGTCCATGCTGTTATAAAAAAATAAAAAAATGTTTTCCCCTTCCCACCCCTAATTTGCATATGCAAATTAGGGTTCGGTATTCGGCCAAATCTTTCGCAAAGGATTCGGGGGTTGGGCCGAAACTAAAATAGTCCATGCTGTTTTTTTTCAAATGGAAAACCCCCTGCCAACCTAAAACCATTGTATGACCTATGGGCTGGAAAGAAACAACCATGGGAACATTTCCCATGTAACATTTTAACTTCCAAAACATGCTAGACCATCTAAGATGTGTATTTTAGGTATACGCAGATAAGAGTTAACCTTAAAACCAGTAACGTAACTAGATATAACTGGGCCCCCCAGCAAATTATTTTTCAGGGCCCCAAAATGTCTAGAGGTTGACCTGTTTTACCAATATTACTTTAAATTGTTTATGAATTAGGGCGTCAGAGGCCCCTATACCTCCTGGGCCTCCTGCTTGCTCTGTAGTTATGCCCCTGCTTAAAACCAATTTCTTTGACAATGAAATAAAAATAATAAAACATTATGGTGGATGAATTTGTAGACTGAAATTATCCAATTGTTGTATTGATGTGTTTTTTTTACATTTTACAAACCAGGAGGATGAGAACTTGGCTTGAAGAACATGCAAACCAGGGGACAGGAATGCTGTGCGTGTGAATGGCTTAGACACGTGCCGGCTAGTTATTTTGGTTTCCTTATGGAAGTCAGATGAAGCAGATTATTAATTATATGTCTACAGAGGAACTAGCGTGAGCTGAACTGGCACAGTGCTGGCAACTAATCATTTTCATTTGGTTTTATAGACTAAAAACAACCCAAACAATCACTTTGTAGAGTATACAAGTAATTGAATCCCTCACGGAAAGTCATTAAATTACTTATATCATATCCTTTTCCAGCAGGCGCCTCTTTAAAATTTAACTTTTTGAATCAGTATTTTTCCCGCTGTAGGCAGTGCTGCATTTAGTGTGTCTGTTCCACAGATCATAAATCTGTGTCAGTACAGCTATGGGACCTGTTATCCGGAATGCTTGGGACCTGGGGTTTCTGGATAATGGATCTTTATGTCATTTGGATCTTCATACCTTAAAGGACTAAAAACATCAAAAAATGTTTTAAAAACATTTGTTTGTATACTACGGAAAAAAAAAACTACCAACACATATTAAACTTTAAAATGGCAAAGTCTTTTTTTAGAAATAACTCATAGAATCTCCCCTTGCGCTCCTTTTCAGAAAAGGCGACAGGGCGACGATCCATCGTGCGGCGCTCAATTTCTCCTCCCTGACTATCTTCTATAAGGAAGGCAGGGAGGAGAAATCGGGCGCCGCACGATGGATCAACCGATTGTCTTTTCTGAAGAGGAGAGCAAGCGTAGATTCTGTAAGTTATTTCTAAATGAAGACTTTGCGATTTTAAAGTTTAATATGTGTTGGTGGGTTTTTTTCGTAGTATGCAAACTAATTTTTTTAAAAAACAATTTTGATGTTACTGAGCCTTTAAGTCTAGAAAATCATAAATATTAAATAAACTAATAGGCAAAAAAACAGATTAGCGAGCACTCACCGACACCTGAACCACGGGTGCTCATTACACCAGTGCTATCACGTATACACGCCTCCGACGTTTGGGAATACAAATATACGATAGTTCATACGGAGCACTTAGTGTATTGGTTAAAATCTTCATTTATTGAATATAGTTAAAAGCATAAATATAGCTCATATGAATGTGATCAATATCCCACGCTTGACGCGTTTCGTGGCCTCTCGCCACTTCCTCATGCTTTTGAGGAAGTGGCGAGAGGCCACGAAATTTTCTAACCTGTCCGATCGACCAAATGACCGATCTTCGCCGGACGAAAAATGTCGGGACTCTCCACACATGGTCCAAAAATCCACGATTCGTACGATCGGATTGTTGCGTCTATGGCCAGCTCAATCCTTTCAAGATTTTCTGGGATAGAATTCATTTGTAGAACTCACTTCTGACATTTCCTGAGACAAGTTAATGAATATGATTTCAGCCCTGCAGAGTGTCTATCATTGCAGACTATACCACACTACCTAAGCAGTGCAAACCTACTTCACAGTTGGCTTAACTCCAGAAACAGAGAATCAACTCTTTCTTACAACTGCATTACATTAACCCACCTTAACTTCTAAGATATCACTTCCTTACATTGATGATGTTTCTCTGCTGGCATTCATCTCAATAAACCTAATGAAATACAAAGTATGTTAAATTTCTCTTTCATTTCCTTTAGGGCAGAGACACATGTGGAGATTTGGGCTGATTAGTCGCCCAGCAACAAATCGCCTCTTCTTCGGGCGACTAATCTCCCCGCAATGCCTTCCCGCTGGCGAGATGGAACTCGGAGCGCTTTGTTTTCTGAAGTCGCTCGACGTTTCCTCGTGAGGCAGATTCAGGCGACTTCACTCTAAAAATCTAATAGCTCCTAGTGCTGTCCCGCGTGCTGTCCCGCCGGCAATTTAGATTCTAGCTAGCGGGAAGGCAGTTCGGGGAGAATAGTCACCCAAATATGAGGCGATTTGTCGCCGGCTTCTGAATCTCCCCAAATCTCCACGTGTGTCTCTGCCCTTAATGTTGCAGGGCCCTAGCTATCTTTAGGGCAGTAGCACCATAGGTAATATGGCATAGATTGGCACCTGCAATGTTTGTTAGTAGCTCTGGAGGAACTTATTATCCAGAAAGCTCCAAATTACGGAAAGGTCGTCTCCCATAGACTCCATTATAATCAAATAATCCAATTTTTTAAAAATGATTTCCCTTTTCACCGTAATATTAAAACAGTACCTTGAACTTGGTTCTAACTAAAATATAATTAATCCTTATTGGGAGCAAAGCCAATGTATTGGGTTTATTTATTATTTACACGATTTTCTAGTAGACTTAAGGTATTAAGATCCAAGTTACGGAATGATCCATTATCTGGAAAACCCCAGGTCCCGAGCATTCTGGATAACTGGTCCCATACCAGTGTATATGTTCTTGCTGCTCTTCAGTACAGCTTTCCTGGCATTTTAAATGTTAAGTAAACATTGTTGTGATACATTCAGCACTCAATTAGCCTTTAATGTTAAGCTCCACTAGTTTTTGTGTGAACTCTGCAGACCCTAAGATTGCTGAAGCTTCATGTCTGAATGCTCCAGTGAGCACTGGAATGTTGGCAGTATGTGTTTATGGTGCATTTAATCCCCAAAGGCCTAAACTTTGAAGCACAGAATCTGCTTTATAGCATTTTGTGTATTTTTGTGTCCACTTATCTTATCCATTTTAAAAGATGTATATTATAATCCTTAATTATAGACCAATAATATATTCTGCATTCTATCCCAGTGGAGTTTGAGGTCAAAGCTGTGAGCAGACAGTACCCTAGTCTGAGAGCTGCAGAACAAAAGTACAGAAATAATAAAAAACAATATCAATAAAATGAATTAGTAAAAGATCGCACATACTGTAATTCATTGCAACAAATAAACTTTAACAGATTAATACTATTCTTAAAATGTCAGGGTTTAGGTGAGTGAGATCAAAAAAGCTTTAACTTTTGGATGGGCTTCCTTAGTATCCCGGAACTATAAACTGGTACCTGTTTATACTGCAGATTGACAATCTTAAAATCATTTGATACTATGGTCCTTAGAGGTGTAGTACAGGTATTGGACCTCTTATCCAGAATGCTCAGGACCTGGGGTCTTTCTGTAATTTGCATCACCATACCTTAAGTCTACTAAAAATCATTTAAACCTTAATTAAACCCAATAGGATTGTTTTACTTTGATTAATTATATTGTAGTTAGGATCTAATTTAGGATGAATTACAGAGAACAAGAAAATCATTTTTAAAACTTTAGTTTAGAGTTTATAGGAGGTGGCCTTCCTGTAATTCGGAATTTTACTTCCTCTCGCACATATTCTGGCACGTCTCTACCTCTTGCATACATCCCCCGGCCATTGCTTCTCCATACCTCCCAACATTTGAAAAATTAAAAGAGGGGCAAAACCTTGTGCCTCGCAAAGAGCGGCAACATTTTTTTGTCAAGCCCATTTTATGGCCATACTCCCTAATTACCTTGTCCATTTTACAAAATTTGAAAGTTTGAAGACATTGCTGGAAGTTTTCGTACAAAGTTTTATGTGTTTTTTCTAAGTGAATTGCTCTTGCTTATCTTAAATAGTTACAATTGTTTCTTTACTTATGTTAAATTGTTACAGAAGTATCCAAGTACAGCTGCTGGCTGTTTTGTGCTCTCTGACAAAATGGCTCTTATTTTAATTACGTTTTAGAAACGTTGTATCTTTTTCTCGAGTCAGTCAGGAGATCAACAAGCTGTGAGTTGTCTATTACCTGATGACACTATAAGTGGGGAAAACACATAGCTGTTACACTGGGTGTCAAAGAACTGCAGAACTAAAGTGGATCTAACATGAAACTGGAGCTTGACTTGGGAAAACATTGTCATAATCATTGATTTATATAGCCCCAGATAAACAAAAAATAGTTGTGAGTACAAAAGTTTATTAAGACATGATAACAGTGACGTAACTACCGGGGGAACAGGGGTTGCAACTGGGCCAGGGTCCGCACCCCCACAGGGCCCCCCCCCGGCAGATTGCGCGCGCTGCAGCCGCATAGTAAATGCGCATGGACGAGGGTGGGAGGGGGCGGCTGCATGGCCCGCACCAGGGCCCGCCCGCACCTAGTTCCGTTACTGCATGATAAATATCAACGCATTTTGTGCCTGTTGGGGCACTTACTCATAGGCTGATGGGTGTACCCCTGTACAACACTTATATAGGGGCATAACCAATCAACATCAGCAAACAGAGGTATGGATGGAGCACATAAGACGCAGTCTCTGCCGCAAATAATTATTTATTGCATCACAACATGTTTCGGATCACAAGGATAACCAATCAAGGAGACATATATTATAGCCAATCACCAAGTGAGAAACTTTTGGTAGTGCCTAAATTGACCTTTGGCAACTATTTTTCTTGTTTGGGATACATTTATATAGCATCACTAAGTTACACAGCACTTTACATCCATTTATGGCAAACAGACGTCTTACAGTGATTTAACACACAAGGGTTAGAGAGTAAAAATAGGATTGGAGGGTTCTGCTGAAAGAGCTGGCAATCTATTAATATTATTATTACCATGTATTTTAGTAAGCCAACATATTGCGTAACGCTGAGCAAAATTTCATAACTATATAACAATAAAATCATCACACCATTAGCAAATGGAATCACACTTAATAAAGCACACAATAATAATAAACTGTAGATTAATGCCCTGGCTTTCCATTTTAACCTGACGCACACTGCTTTATCAAAAGTAAAACTCACCAGTAAAGCAGAGAACACATGGTAGTGCATTTATGCATATACCTGTCCATCACCTATTCAGAGAGAATGTGGACTTTGAAGCCTCCTAACAATAAATGCTATCGCAAAGGATTCTGCTAAAGGCCAGCTGGCATATGACTTCACCCACCACACAGGACCAATCTAAAGCAGTCAATCAAGTATGCTTGTTATTTGCTCGTTCTATTGGAATTTCTTTTATTGAGTAGCATTCTCTACTATCTGAATGCATGGATGCACTGCAAAATGATAGGTGCAGAGTTCTTTAGAAAGAATACTTATTTTGTATTTACTGAACAAATTCTTAGATGTAACCCTCCGACACTGTTTGGCAGAAATTGTATTGTAAAGGTATAATTTCTGCTTTCAATCAGTTCTCTGCCAAGCACTTTGATATTAATCTGTCAGTATAGTCTGCACATTGGCATTCTTTGTCAGCTCCCCTAGCACATATATATCATTATTTCATTCCAAAGCCCCATCTTGTTGAAGTACCATAACAGATAATAAAGACGTACCCAGCTGTCAGACTGCATTATGTTGCTTCTTGAACATATCTGTCTGGAGAAACCAATCGCCTTTATATCAAATATTTTAGCAGAGACAATTTGGGGGGGTGGGAGAAATACTTCTTCTTGAAATATTTATTCTTCCTTTTTCCCTTTGGATTCATTATCCTGTAGTGTAAAGTTTGAGAGAATACTTTTTTTTCAGGATTGAGTCTGTATTTATTTTACATTCAAGCCTAGAAAAAGCAAACAAATGAATAAAACTACAAAGAATAATTTAGTCAGCCAATAGGCTTGCGAATTTTTATTACCTAGTAAAAACGTTTTAATGCCATTGCTACAGGCCTAGTAATTGGTGAATATTTTGATGATACGTTGCAAAATTATTATAAAGTTGGCATTATGACCAGTGGCATAACTATATATTACTGGGCCCCACAGCAAATCAATTTTCAGGCCCCAAAATGTCTAGAGGTTGGCCTGTTTACTAATATTTATTGAAATTATAAATTAATTAGGGTCTCATGGGGCCCCTATACCTCCTGGCGCCAACTGCAGCCTCAGGGTCTGCTTCTTCTGTAGTTATGCCCCTGATTATGACTTATGTAGAGCTATTTTAAACAAATTGTATCACACAGGAAAGGCAATTTTTTTACGTGGTCACTGCTTGGTAATTAAGCATTAAATGATTTAGTCAGTAAAGGTGGCCATACCCTAAAATCAGTAAGTGGGAGCAATGAACTAGCAATTTTACATTTCAAAAAACTTTTTATTTATGTGCCATGCACAAGTCTATATCATGTCACATATGGCATCTTAATAAACATATATACATGTATGGTTGCTTTTCTGATGTTCCATTCATTCTAGCCAACAAGAAATGATCATTAAAGCAGTAAGTGAAGAGGTGCTGTCAATTTTTTGGGCATAAAAATATAATAGCCACACACATATGGAGGGGCGGACATGAATTGTGGGGAGATTTGGTGGTTGGAGTGGGGGAACACAGGGGCAGGAAGAAAGAAGGTAAGCTGGAAGTGAGGATTGATGGTGGGCTGAGGGTGAAACAACAGGTAAATACATTGCTGTTAAATTATTAATACTGGGGCCCGTGTATTTTACTGGCTAGGCTGGTGAAATACTGCTGTGGTAGCAACCATACTTCACTTCCTTATCTACTGATCCATACACTGTGGCACATAAATATGACCTCAACATTCACTCAGCATACACGTACCAAAAATCATAAGACCCTTAAAGGAGAACTAAACCCCCATACTAATGAAAACCACTACCCTCCATAGTCCCCCCTGCACAGGTGTTAATACCTGTAAATGCCCCATAGTCTTTAATTACCCCTCGGTGCAGAGTCAGTGGAGCTCACGAACGTGCGCAGTTGTTCGGGACCGGAAAATTGCTACAACTGCACATGCGCTGATACTTAATTACTGAAGACTCCCGTATCGGTGAAGATGGCGTCCATGAGCTGCGCTTACTCTGCATCGAGGGGTAATTAAAGACATAGGGCCATATACAGGTATTAACACCTGTGCGGGGGGGACAAGGAGGGGGGGACTATGGAGGGTAGGGGTTTTAATTAGTTTGGGGGTTTAGTTCTCCTTTAAAGCATGGAAACAAAACAGAAGTTGCGGAGCATATCGGCAGCTGAATCATAAAATCTCCATTTATTGAAAATGATTAAAAGCATAAATATCATAGCAGTGACTTGTACCCTTACGCTTGATGGGTTTCGTGGCGTCTCGCCACTTCCTCAGAAGCATTAAGAAGAATGCTTCTGAGGAAGTGGCGAGACGCCACGAAACGCGTCAAGCTGCGTGCAAGCACACAGGTCTGCTGAATTACACGTGCAGGTGAGAGAGGGGGAGTGCTCCCTTTTGACTTTCTTCTCCTTTAAAGCAACTAACAAAAGCAAAATGGAAAATAATCCTTTTGTACTTTGTAGAGGCAAATGCAAAATAAAAGAATTAATGTATGGTGAACAGAAATATCTTCGAGAGTATTGTTCATTGTACAGTGTGTCTCTGTAAGCTTCTGCAGACAATATTTGGTGCATTTTAAACCAAAACTTAACTTGCTTCTCTGATTATGTGTACAGCTGCATGTCTTGTGCTGTAGAGCCATTGCTTGAATAGCTTGCTAAAGCATTTACTGAGATAAGACTGAGTGCCAATGTTAGTAGCTGTCTGAATACTTAAGAAAGTATGTACTATCTCTGTTATTATGCAGTCACACAGCTAATGTATAACAGTGCCATATGAATAGTTAGATTTGCAGTATGAACTGTTGTCTCTTTGGTATGGATCCTGTTGCCAGTCAGTGGTTTCTCCCACATGTTGGGACATAACAGTTTTTGGGATTGTGTCTATGAGGAACAAGCACTGTAAATAAAGCCATATCACATTTACAAGTATACACTTCCCCATACAGTATATAATGGGAAGAAATCTAATAGAAAGAAGTGTAAAAGAAGTTTTGACCAAGTACAAATGTTTCGAAAAGGAAGAATATTTATGTTTATGATCTTTGTCTCTTCTGTCTTTCAGCCTATGGTGGTTGTTCCTCATAGGATTCACTCAACGAGTCGAAGTGTGAGAGAAGAGAAAACGCGTTCAGAAATAAACTGTAAGACTTCACTAATGCAGAGTTTCTCTGTATATACTGTTCTGATTAAGTAACAATAAGGATGCACCAAACTCAGCATTTGGTTTGGAATTTTGGGGTGATTTCCAGCACATTATAGAGGATTCCAATTTGGCCGAATCCTTTAGTGCTCAGCAGAACTCAACCCAAACCTTTTTTTTTTTTAGATTCTGCAGTTTTTGTTGGATTTTGCTCTAATTTGGGTTTGGTATCCAGCAGAATCTGTTGCCAAGGATTCAGTATTTGGCTGAATCCAAAAATGATGGATTCAATACATTCAAAATTAGCATAGCTAAAGCATCATGCAGCTGACTGCAACCTGCCTACTCTCTAATCTAGCTCTTTATCATTTGTATTCTGCCTTGCATCTATAATCCATTATGGATGAATTTTGAACAAGTTGAACCCAAAAGACAAATACTGTTGAAATTTCAGTGTTGCAAGAATAAATAATATGACGATGGGAAGCGATTATTATCACTTGGGGTGCTTAATAGATTGGCAATTGTCCAATGATAAGGACTTTCCTTCTCCTTTAAGCACAAACCACTTTTATTTTGAACTAGCTATGCTTCTATACATTTTTCCTCTGGTACCAAGAATATTTCAGGGAGTTAATACATTCTGAATTCCAGTTAAAATTTCTGATACTTAAAATTAAATCAGTTCTTGCAGTTTGCTAATCTTTTAAAATGTCCTGGACTAGAACAGAGAACTAGTTTGTTTGTAATATTATGCAAAGTTGATCCATATATATATCACTTGCCTCTAGTTGGCCAAATTAAGTTTGACCCCCCGCTGAGAAAGGAGACAGAGCCACATCATGATCTGGTGAGTATTCCGGTGTTGTCTCAAGGACTGAGTGGTTGATATTTATAGAGCACTTGATGGTTTCACAACTGGACACCACAGCAGCACAACAACACTTGTAGCTTTTGACATAGACAAGAAAAAAACATGGCGATGGCTAGCAAGGCATATCCTTCACTGATTCACTTTTTGAAATAAAATTTTATCCCAGTCTTTTTTGGCCATTGAAAATCTGCCTTTTCCCTGTTTTTTCCCATTAAAAGATCCTGCATGTGACATATCAAATAAGCGGAAGGTCAGAGAGAATGCTTTAATTCTGTTAACAACTGATTCTTTTTTTCTAACTTTTTTCCATACACTTTGGGGTTTTCTGTAACATGGTACATATGTGGCCCAGTGCTTTACTATGTAGTGTTCTGTACAGATTTAAGTTACTTGCTTGCTGTGGGAAAAGTACTTGGACACATTTGTACCATTTGGTTATTTTCCCCAAATTGCACAAATAGAAAGATTACACCTAATAATCTTATTTTTAACCAATTAACTTACATTAAACAGTGTTTGGCCTCTATTGACATTTTATTCTTCATTTTGTGTTGTTGTAGTGGTGTACAGCATGCACTGTATGAATGACTAGTCTGTTCCAGTAACCCCCCTAGCTGCTTGCTGCTATTTTCCTTGTGGTTTTTGCGAGTGACTCTCCTCTTTATGTATGTGTAGCTCAGCATCTCACTGTAAATAACTTGGGTCTCTGTCTGCTAAACAGCTCGACAGGGACGATTTTTTGGACAGTGCTGAAGACATATACTACACTGCAAGATCTAATCTGGTATTTTTCCTCCTTCTGCTTATCTTTGTCAGCCTTGAATTTCTGTCATTATTTTGCTAATCCAAAAAAGTGGATTCAGTGCATCCCTATATTGTAGTACATAAACTATAAGAAGTTGTCAGCCAGATAACATTTTCAGTTGTAAGACAAAAAAAGCAGAATACAGCACTTGAAAAGCGTCTTAGAATAGGTATAATCTATAACATATTAAAAGTTTATACAAAAAACTTCTCCTTTATTCAGATGGTAATCCGATTGGATGCTACTGTTCTAGAGGACTCTATAGGAAATACAGCAATGTTCCATTATAGGCATTTGCAGTCTTCAGTTGTGCTAAAGACAACCTTAAAAACTACACAGAAAAAATACAGTGTAACTCAATAAGCATCTATTTTTTTTTGTTTGTACAGAATAGAGAACTCAATGATAGACCAATCAAATTAGTTATCTACTGTTTGTAGGCACTTGAGAAAAGAAACATTCCGAATTAATATGTCAGGACTTATTCCCTAATGTTTAGTATTACTGAAATGTTGGATGTATATGCCTGCCCTGGAAACTTGCAGCAAGAGCTGCAGAATAGTTTTGAATTATCTGCAGATCCTAAAAAAAGCATGGTTAATAACAGTTTATTTGACTGTGCTACAGGTATGGGATCTGTTATCCAGAAACTCATTATCCAGAAAGCTCCAAATAACGGAAAGGCTGTCCCCCCTAGACTCCTTTTTATGCAAATAATCCAAATTTTTATAAAAGTAATTTTCTTTTTCTCTGTATTAATAAAACGTAGCTTGTACTTGATGCAAACTAAGATAAAATTAATCCTTATTGGAAGCAAATCCAGCCTATTGGGTTTATTTAATGTTTACATGATTGTCTAGTAGACCTAAGGTATGGAGATCCAATTTACTGAAAGATCCGTTATCTAAAAAACCCCAGGTATTCTGGATAGCAGGTCCCATACCTGTACTCTGCTTTGCCTTTAATCATTTCATAATGTACAAATGATCTTTCAGAAAAGTTTGCACAAAAAAAAATCCTAACCTTCTGTGAATACATAATAATAAATGTGCAGACCTAGACAGATTTGAACACATTTTATGTAGAAATAGTATAATTTCCATTTGCTGCTGACCCATGTCTCTATGTGATTGTCAGGTCTTCATGTGTTTTTAAAATACAATAATTTTCCTATGAGGTGTAAAAAAGAAATTTTCCAGGTCTGTAAATCAGTTGGGCTTCTATATGTTTGTGTTGGCCCTCTAGTAGCCTCGGTTCACTTGGGAGCCGTAATTCAGTACAGCTGGGCGGGTTATTCTAGTTCTGAGAGTAACCTACAGTTTTGTTTTCTGAGCTTGCAGACACTACTATAAGTAGCCCCGACAGGTGTTATATCCATGACGTGTAAGATGTGAAGTGCACAGTGGCAGTTGAACAATCTTCCTTGTTTCCAGAATTTGTGTTACTTTGCTTTATTCACTGGGCTATTCCTTGCATTAAATTCTGGTAGACTCTAGGATCAGACAGAGATATTTAGATTTTTTCTCTATGCTGATTGGAACAGAATGTTTGAAATCTTGGATCCTAGTCGGGGGTGCTTATTCAATTGAACAGTTGCTTATAGCAAAGACCTAACAGTCATCGGTAAACATAATGCTTGCATGGGGTCTGAACCATGAACTCATTAACTCGCTCTTGCCCACTGAGCAATAGTTAGTAGGAATGTTTGACCCTAAAGTAGTTTTCATTTGCCATCAAAATATGCATCAAATTTCTTAAATAACGTGGTCTTAATTTCCACAACAACAAATAATTTGGTCTTATTTTCCACAAACATATCTCTAAGTTCCTTTTTGGCTGAATAAAGTTGCAGTTTGTTAATTAAAAGCAAATTCACCAATGAATGGCATGCAAGTCACAAACAATAAATCCTTCTTTGGTCATGTTGTGATTATAATGGAGGAATGCATTTTGTACAATACAATATTGACATATACAGAGGCTCCAATACAAGAATATGGAGACAGATTTAAAAAAAAAATACTGTCTTATTTGCAAGTATGTACATGCAGGCCCGGACTGGTAGGAAAAAGCAGCCCTGGCAAAAGTATCAAAGCAGCTCATCTATTCACGCGCATGCAAAGCATGATATACATTTCCAACCTCAAGATAACTAGACCTAGGGGGTTATTTATCAAGGTCCGAATTTATCTCAATATTGGCTGCTACAAACTCCGATCTAACCTGCTTGGGTTTTTAACGCTTATTTATTATTAAATTTTCACGAAAATTTGCTTTGCGGGAAAAGCTCAGTTTTTCACGATTTTTTTGTGAATTTTCCCGAAATCTCAGAATTTTTTCGGATTTTTCACCCCCAAGCTCCAAAAACATATTGAAATTGCCCGAAACCCCCGATACTACCAAAAATCAATGGGACTGTTCCCATTGACTTTTATGCAATCTCGACAGGTTTGAGATGCCATGTTTTTATATTCGGGCTTTTTAGCCCTCTGGGTTTAATAAATTCCGGAAAATTTTTGATTTTTTCGGATTTTATAAAAAAATCACAAATTTTTCGGATTTCAGGTATTCGGAGCTTAGTAAATAACCTACAAATGGGGTTATGTAATTAAAGGCACTAAGTTTGCCCAGGGGCAGTAACCTATAGCAACCTATCAGCAGGCAGAATTTTCAGGTCACATGTTTAAAAGCAAACCTCTTATTGGTTGCTACTGGTTACTGCTCCTGGACAAACTTAGTGCCTTTTATTACATGTGGGGGCTAGTGTTTATGAATAGATATTTTAAGTGTCCATTACCATATAATCCCCAGCAATATTATACACCCTATGTGCTGGAACTGGCCCTTGCAACAAATATCTCACCCTAGTTTCTATCACAACTATTCTATCAGATGGATTATTGGCCCTATATTTACAGTATATTCAAAATTTTCCTTTGTGTGCAGCTAGACGGTGCACCCTTTAATTACCATGTGTGGCATACTTGAAGTGACTAGGCTGCCTCATGCAACAGCTCATTTACATTTCTAAAGTGATTGGCTCATTTACATATTAAATACAGACCTCGTTTGCATTTTTAGGCCAGCAGTCCATTTACATTTTAAAGCAAGCGGCCCATCGGGCATTTGCCCGAACCCACAGATTGCCAGTCCCGACCTGTATACATGCAACAGCACAAAGTACCAGCAGTTTGCTGCTTGACATGATTTAGCCGCAGTCTCCCCACAGTTCTATAGATCTGCAGTGCATGTAACCTGTTCCTTTCCATGTTGTACCTTGCAAGCAAGAAGGGTGCAAGCGGCTAGAGGATTGCTGGCATGAGCCATAAAATCACATACAATTATTCTTTGGTATATTTGATTCCAATTGCATTTAAAAATTTAGAAATCAGTATGGTAAAAGCTCATGTAAATCAGGACATGTAGTAGGCTTAGAGCAAACCGCTGTAGTTGTCCCCTGCGTCTTGACTTGTTTCTGATTGTCTTATGCCTTTTATACTTCTATAGTTTTATAGTTCAAGTAACTATAATTTATCTTATTATAATTAACACTATAGGGTACATCATGTCATTTCCAATTAGTTTTTTTAGGGTCAAATTTTTTTTTGATTGGAGTCCATATAACAGACCCACCACTTTTATGTCATAATCTAATGGTAATTACATCATTTCTAATGCTAATTTCAGTAGCTATGTGTGGGGTTTAGGTTACAATCAAAGGCGCTCTATTAACACTAGGCTTCATAGAGAGCCTCACTCATTTGACAACTGGCAAGTTTATTCACTCTCCACTGGAGGCCGGATATAATGGGAGGTCTCCATTCTATTAAGCCTCATACTTACTAAACAGATTAAATCTTTGAGTTATTGCTATTATATGCTGTAAAGAATCAAACTCTTATTGATTTTCTGCCTTTAAGTGTTTACACATATATTCTGTATTCTGATAATATGCAAAAGTATTTTCTCAGCCTTTTAGCAGTTGTTAGTCTTTAGTTCCATTATCCCCAACAACTAAGGACTTTTTAAAGATACTTGGTATCCTTATCTGAGCAATGAGTTGCTGGCTATTAGTGACTGCATATATTGCTGTTGAGCAGAGCAATGATTGGCTGGGCATTTAATTACTGGCCATGCTGAGCATCCTGATAAAACTGATGCATTCTGCTGCTCATCACTATCACACTATCATAGCAACTAAGTTGTTTAAGAAATTCCAGACATATCCCTAAATGTACCATGTCCAACTGTTTCAGTATTAAAACATATATATATATATATATATATATATATATATATATATATATATATATATATATATATATATATCTATATATCTATATCTAGTAGATATAGAAATATTTCTGTGTTGAAATTGAATCACAACCTCTATTTTAAAACTTAAGTTCTGTGTATTTGTTGGTTTAGCTCCCCTGCCCCCAGTTTTGCCTATGTGCTGTTTAGAATTTTTTACAAAGATACTAGTTTTTATTTGACTGTGACCCCAATTTGACTGTGAATGCTGAGGATCAATTGCAAACTCACTGAACAGTTATGTCCCATGTGGCCCCCCTTAAAGTCGCTGACTAACTCAGAGTTAAAGAGCTGAAAAGCAGGAAGTAGTGTCTTGATGATTATGTTAGACAACCAGTCACTCCAGCCTTTATATATTACATTATTGGCTAACTAACTATATTAGAATTTTTTTGTCTATTTACCCAGTTTTATTTTTACACTGAACTGTTCCTATAAATGATGTGTGAGTGCTTTGTGTGAGTACAGTACACCCCAGCAGGTTGTGTGGCTCAAGTGAAAAGAGATGCAGTCTGCCTATACAATGCAAATATGTAAGGAGCATAACCGCAACATAGAGAAATTTACAACTGTCCTTTGATACTAAATGAAAGTATTTCTTTATAGATCAGTATGTAATATAGCAGCATACTACATTGTTTCAAAAGTACAACCAGGAGTTAAGCAAATGCTGCTTTCAATAGCAATTGTCTTTACAAATAACTTTAAAATAACAAAACATTTTTAATAACTGTATACTGGAATTAGATAAATATTCGAATTTGGAGTAAAATCTAATTCATGCGAGTTAAAAAAAAAACTCACATGAATTCGAAATTCGACCCTTGATAAATGTGTCTCTCAATGTGTGGGCAAAATATGTTAAAGTAAATTTCCTTAGTTTTGTTTTTGTGATTTCATGATTGCAACCATTTCTCCAACTCTCGTCTTTTTTTTTGGTGGATGGTTGGCTAGGGATGTCACTGCCCCTGAATGGCTACTTATCTGTTAAGATAGGCATAACCATAGTCTGGTTTAATGATTTATTCTGTCTTTTTTCTCTCTTTTATCACAGGATTTACAGTTAGAGTTTGGACAAGGACCTCAAAGCAACTATTTTCTAGGTGCCAATAAGTGAGTGCTCTTGCACGTGTTTCTTTTTATACAATTTCTTAAACATTGGTTATAACATTGTTCCATTTCTAATCCTCACCCCAGTTTTGCTTGATTTTCAAAGCTTTTAAATTGATCGAAGCTTTTCAGGCAAAACAATTTAATAGCAAAAGGGGGAGACTATTGCAAAGCCGCACTTTAGTATTTTCTTCAGTGTATTTTTAATTAGAGAGGCATATATGATTGTTTAAATATGCATATGATTAGAGTTTTAATACAATGTGCCATGGCATTCTTAAAAGGAATATTCAAATATTTAGTTTTAAGTTTACATAGTAACATAGTACGTTAGGTTGAAAAAAAGACGCATGTCCAGCAAGTTAAACCTGTTAAGCCTATATATAACTTGCCTAACTGCCAGTTGATCCAGAGGAAGACAAAAAAAACCCTTCTGAAGCCTCCAATTTGCCACATAGGGGGACAAATTTCCATCCTGACTCCAAAATGGCAATCGGACTAGTCCCTGGATCAACTTGTACTATGAGCTATCTTCCATAACCCTGTATTCCTTCACTTGCTAAAAAGCCATCCAATCCCTTCTTAAAGCTATCTAATGTATCAGCCAGTATGGCTGCTTCAGGGAGAGAATTCCACATCTTCACAGCTCTCACTGTAAAAAAAAACAAAAAAAAAACCTTTTCCGACAGAATCCCCTTTCTTTTAATCGGAATGGGTGTGCTCTAGTCAGCTCCAGTTTAACTTAAAAATAAATGTGAATTGAGTTGTGCAATGAGCAAATTTCTCTATTCATATTCCGTATCCTGTTGATATCTTTAGAGAGATGTACTTACATTGAGCAAGTTCCCCACACCAAGTGTAGGAACATTGGTAGGCTTGGCTGTTAGGCATGGAAATTAGAGCTTCTTTTAACAGATATGTCTATAAATGTTACCTAGATGAAGGCTTATATACCCTGGAACGCTTTTGCTTCATACTAAATAAATATGGGACCTGCAGATGCCTTCATTTTGTTAAAGGGATTCTCTCATTTTTTTGGTGTAGTTTTTATTTCTAAATTACACTGTTTACACAGTGATTCACTTTAGCATGGAAAAAAATCATTCCTAATCCAACAAGTGTATTAATTTAGTTGTAATATTGGTGTGTAGGCACCATCTCAGTTCATTTTGCCTGGTCATGTGCTTTTATAAAGAGCCAGCACTTTAGAATGGAACTGCTTTCTGGCAGGCTACTGTTTCTCCTACTCAATGTAACTGAATGTGTCGCAGTAAGACCTGGATTTTACTATTGAGTGTTGTTCTTATATCTACCAGGCAGCTGTTATCTTGTGTCAGGGAGCTGATATCTGGTTACCTTCCCATTGTTCTATCTAGTATAGGTAAATCTAGCTGATATCTGGTTACCTTCCCATTGTTCTATCTAGTATAGGTAAATCTATAAAGAGTTTTGCCCTGTAGAGTTTGCCCTCCTATGCTGAGTTTTTAGATTTACCTATTCTAGATATACCATGACCTGGATGAATGAAAATCTTCATAGTCATATTCCCATTGTGCTGTTGTTAGGCTGCTGGGGGGGAAAGGGAGGGGGTAATATCACTCCAACTTGCAGTACAGCAGTAACGAGTGACTGAAGTTTATGAGAGCACAAGTCACATGACTGGGGACAGCTTGAAAACTGACGGTATGTCTAGCCCCATGTCAGATTTCAAAATTAAATGTAAAAAATCAGTTTGAGAAACAGATTTCAGTGCAGAATTCTGCTGGAGCAGCACTATTAACCGATGCATTTTGGGGGAAAAAACATTTTGTTTCCTATGACAGTATCCCTTTAAATTGCACTTTTTAAATTGTGAATATTGAAAAAGCATAAAAGAACAAAAAAGAAATTATAGGCAGACCTTGGAATAAAAGTATAGCACTAACATAGAATTTGCTTAATGTCATACCACTGGAAAGATAATACCTAGAGAAGGCTATTATAAAAAACCAAAGAAACAGAATGAAATGATCAGCTTAGACGTTTGGTATTCCCAGCAGTCAGCTAACAGAATTGTGTGGTAGAACTAAAGGTCATAAAATATATAGGAAACTCAGAATCCAATGCTCTTAAGGATTATCATGGCAGTGGGTGTCATGGGGAGCTTTGATATTACAGGCGCCAACTTGCTAAAGGCAAATTATCCCTTCCAAAGAAAGAGCAAAAAAATTGAGTTTTTTTTTAACCATTTTCTTTACCTGCTGCATTTAAGACTATTTAGGCTCACTTGTAGATCAGAACACAAATTGGCAGAAAGGAATGTGGTAATGTTAAAGAAGCATCTGTGCTCCTTGCAAGATGCTGACATTATGAACAATTGAAACAGAGTATTTAATTAGTCCAATTAGTCATTTGCTCAGAAAAGGAACTTCAGTTAGTTTGTGTCTGTATATGCAAATAGCACATTTTAAGTAAATGTCCATTTGCTTTGAAGGAGTCTTCTGAAATCAGTCGAAGAAGAATTGCACCAACGGTAGGTAATTCACTGTCACAGCTCCTGTTCCCCCCTCCCCCCGTGCTTTACTGTGCCTTATTAT
Organism: Xenopus laevis; assembly: GCF_017654675.1. Lineage (NCBI taxonomy): Eukaryota > Metazoa > Chordata > Amphibia > Anura > Pipidae > Xenopus > Xenopus laevis. Next base: position 34,216,303 of record NC_054380.1, read on the forward strand.
TGTGTTCCAAGTTTGTAATAGTCCCTTGCCTCAATGTCTGTCATGCAGATGTATCAGAGATTTTATTGGTGTGAACTGCATCTGTGCTCCACATAGACAGAGATACCAAAAACTCTATACTCTGTAGCAGAAAAGCCCTTGGGTAGTGCATGCCTTAGTCCTTTCATAGTAGCTGTAGATCAGTCACGTCCACTCAGCCTTGGTACTTGTTCATCTCCCTAGGGGACATGTGGCTCATTTAGAAGATGATGATGGGGATGATGATGAATCTAAACAGTAAGTTCTTTTCATATCTCAGCTATTGAGTCTCTGCTTCATGCACTTTTTTTTTAGAATGAAACTTAAATTGGCCTGACGCTGAACTGGTCAGGATTTTAAGTAAGCTTTTGTGCCAATTTTTCTGGTATATCTTTTTGCCAAATCCTTTTTTTAATTTCCTATGCTCAGTGCATTATTGCTACCAATGTGATTTTAAATTCTGTAACTTTCAGCTAATAAGTATAGATGCCAGAGACTCTTCCAGCGCTGTGAAGTATATAATACCCAGCCAATATAACCATTGATAGGTCATTAGATCAGATGCAGGAATAGGCTCTTCATTTAAAAGGGATGCTGGAATCATCTATTGCCTTACTGTTTAATCTTGTCTCAAATTTAACCAAGTTTAAGTGTTTGTATATGTTTTAAAAAAATAATAATAATAAAAGTAGACTTCATAGACTGTAAAGTCTATCTACCAAGCTTTGGGTTTATATATTTTTTAACATCCTTGAGTCAGGCTGCATTCATGTTGTTTGAGACTTTTCACTTGCTAGCATCACTAAGCTGTTGTGGCAAATATTTTAGCTATTATATTTTTGTTGGATAAGTAACAGGAAGATGTCTAAGCACCTCTTTCAACTCCAACAGGACAGCCACAAGGAATAATGACTAATGAGCACAAGGTTCATCACTACTAGTGATGCAAAGGTTGACAAAAAATCAGCCCTCACCCAACCCTAACATGAGCCTTCCCAACCCAAAACCCGGCACAACCCCTCTATATATAGACCCGCACCTGCCTATCTTTGATGTCACAAAAGGGGCAGGCTTCCGGAGGTGGAACCTGCAGAGTAAACTCACGGGTGGGGAGAGTTAAAGGAAGAGCTCAACCTGAACCGGGCCACAACTCTCAATCTTGTGTGGAAGCTGCCCCGAAACCTCCCAAACCAGGGGTCACTTGGGTTACAGGCCACCCACAAATAACTTGTTACTACTACACTAACTCAAGTCTAAGTGAGCCAGCTCATCTTGATTGATTTTTTGATTTTACATCACGCATGTATCCATTATATAACATGCTGTTATTTAATATATTTCTACTGAATTTAGAAAAATAAACACAATTTAAACTTGGTTAAATGTATGAAGGTGAAGGTATGAAGGTGTTTTCTTTAGGGATGCGCCAAATCCAGGATTCTGATTCGGCCACATCCTTATGCCTTGCCAAACCAAATCCTAATTTGCATATGCAAATTAAGGGTGGGGAGAGAAATCACATAACGTTTTGTCACAAAACAAGAAGTAAAAATTATTTTTCCATGTTTTCCTTTCCCACCCCTAATTTGCATATGCAATTTCCGTTCAGAATTCGGTCAGATCTTTCACAAAGGATACGGTGCATCCCTAGGTTTTTTTTTTATAAGGGAAGAAGTATCTGCCACAGATATAGGAATAGCAAGAGGATCTCTGTGGAATCATCCAGTAATGTTTATTGATGTCCAAGTTGTACTCCAGTCTGTATGTGTATATTGAGCTGATATTTTTCATAGCATCACTCTCAAGTTCTCCACATGTTCCACACTGTCTTCCAGTGCTTCTGTTCTGGCTTAGTATGTGCTACAGCTGTGTACTCCAAATGTTCCTCTGCTAACAGTTTCTTCCTAAGGTGACACCATTACCTGATTTATGACTGATAAGATCCACATAATAATGGGCATTTCCGTATGCATTTCTTTGGCAGGTTTAACATAAAGTCCCACAGATTAAGTAATGAGATTCCTATTTGCTTGACTGCCTTTTTTAATCTTATTCTGCCACCAGGCGAGTGTAAGACTTAAAACATAGCACAGAATTTCAATCAGATTAGTCGCTTCCAGACTTTATTTTGAGGAGCCTTGCATTCCCAAGGGAAACATTTAATTGGAAAAGTCTATCTTCTGGCAATATATACTATAGCACCTGCAAACGTTGAAGCCAGTGGCAGATTTAGTACCGAAATGTTATATGCAGTTCATTGACCTGATCATTTCTCCATTAAAGAATTTAATGTAAAAGTACCTGAAATGTCCAATGTACAAATTATTATTATTATTATTAATGTATTCTTTCATGTGCAGACTGACTGTTATAAACCTTGTAAGTTTCCATGAATGTTGTTATAATACACAACATGGATAGGATGTTCTGTGGTTTTATATAAAAATAATGAGTTTACATTTAAGATTGTCATATTTGGGTATTTCTCAAAGCACTGGGTACTAATGAGTTCCTGGACATTACAGTAATATACCTGAAAACTCATTGTCATGGGAAAACTCATTGTCATCAGAAAACTCATTAAATGCATTACACTGCTTTTCATTAAACACTTTTTATGTGTCTGCAGAATGATAGAAAGGCACAATGCGATAGAAGCATTTCCTTCTACAGTATAAATAGGAGATTAAAAAGGTATCAAAGGGTCATTTGCAAGTTTCTAAAAACCTTTTTCCTGTATTATGAGCAGGTGTATCTCCTAATCTCACCCTAATCTAATGTGTAGGAAAATCTTATTAGTAAAGATTTGTTTTGCTCTGTGATAAGCAGCAATTATCTGATTCTGTCACATCCGCAAAATCAGCAGATCAAGCAGGTTATTTTTATGCTTGAAATTTATCAGAAATTATGTTTAGGCTGCAGCCTTTTTTGTGCTGTTGAACTTCAACTCCAGACATGCTTTAACAGCCTTTAACGCTATGATAGAAGTTGTGGAAGACCATAGCTTTTTGATAGCTGTATTTATCAAAATCCTAATATATCTGATTATTTTGATAAAAAAAAAAAGCACGATTTAATTGGATCAGGGACAAACGCGAAAAAAATCTAGTTTATTTTCCCCCCCGAAATGGCTCGTCTTCCTGAAAAGCCTGATCGGATTTACGGGCTAATTTCAAAATAGAATAGGGACCTCTCCCATTGATTTATATACAACCTCGGTAGCTCTGAGATGCTGAATTTTTCCATCCTCTGGGTGTAATAAATCTCGAAAAATTCTATTTTTTTCCTCCCTAAAAATTCGTAATTTAATAATAAAAAAACTCGACTTTAATAAATTACTCCCTAATAGTTGTTTTTTTCGTAACAACAGTAGGATAATAAGTTTTAAAAAGACTGCACTAACAGATCTTTACTTTGATCAATGAGCATATTGAATCCTATTGTTCATTTCTCTGTTGCTCTTCTAGCTGAGAGCAGCATATTGTTCAGAATGAGGTTTTAGCAAATGGTTAAGAACGTTTAGAGAAATGGCTCTCTGAATTAGTTCTGTGTTATAAATCACACACCTTATACACCGTGGAGGAGTAATGTTTTTGTCAATGACGGTCCTACAAGTAATTAGACTTGTCTGCTCAAGTCGAAATAGAATGAGTAAAATGGAAATGGATGTAGCTCGGTATGTATTATTTAAAAGAGAGCTAAAAACCTATTTACATTTGTGTCCCCATTAGCTTGCTCTTGTTTTTTTTTTCTACAGCAAAAAGCAGAAAAAAACCCCAATATTTGTATAGCTTATAAAAACACTGAGCTAATGACCGAAATACACTTTATAGAAAATGTATGTGCAGTTAGGATAATTCATAGATAACAGGGGTCCCCAACCTTTATTTTACCTGTGAGCCGCATTCAGACGAGTTGAAAATGTTCTTGGTTGTTACAAAATAAGGGCTGTGATTGGCTGTTTGGTAGCCCCTATGTGGACTGGCAGCCTGCAGGAGATTCTGTTTGGCAGTACAACTGGTTTTTATGCAACAAAACTTGCCGTCAAGCCAGGAATTCAAAAATAAGCAACTGCTTTGAGCCACTGGGAGCAACATCCAAGGGTTGGGGAGCAACATGTCGCAAGCCACTGGTTTGGGATCAGTGAGCCATAAGTTAACTTTTATATGTTTTAGAATTATTAAGCCTTCCTCTTATGGCTCTTTCCAGCTTTCAAATAAGGGTCACTGACCCCAGGAGCCAAAAAAAATATTGATCAGTGAGGCTTTTATTGGTATTGTGTTTTTTTTTTTATTACTTCTCTTTCTATTCAGGCCTCTCCTATGCACATTCCAGTCTCTTTTTCAACCCACTTCCTGCTTGGTAAAAGTATATTGGACCCTACCATCCTGATAATAGCTGAAATTCCAAACGGGAGAGCTGCTGAATAAACATATCACCACTTTGGAAGCAGTGTTACAGAAACACAATAATAAGAAATATGCCCATCTACCAGTTGTAAATATAACCTGTACTTATTTCTAATTTAAAGTGTTACACCATGCCATAGAGCCCTGCAAGGATTAACAGTATTGCAAGATATATCTCAGGGATGTAGGTTTGTATGTATGGATAAGGGAGGCATCTTTAGATACAGTATTTATAGCCATGGCCCTTAAAATGGCAGCAGACCAAATTCTTAAAAAACTTTTTTTTTTGTTTTTTTTGTTTCCATGGGTGTCTATATAATGGCTGTCTATATACTGTTATCGGGTCAGGGTGCAGGACTGTCTGTTGAGACTGCCCCTTATGCTGGCCATATAATTCTAGATGGCTTGGCAGTGGGGTCAAAATCAACCAAACAACTTCACCACATTGTACAGGTATGGGATCCATTATTCAGAAACCCAGTTTCCAGAAATCTCCAAATAACGGAAGGCCATCTCCCATTGACTCCATTTTAATCAAAAAATTTAAAATCTATAAAAATGACTTGATTTTTCTCTGTAATAATAAAACCGTACCTTGTAAATGACCCCATCTGAGATGCAAGCACACAAAACAATTTTCTTGGGTTTATTTAACGTTTAAATGGTTTTAAGCAGACTAAAGGTATGGGGATCCAAATTATGCAAAGACCCTTTATCATGAATGCCCCAGGTCCTGAGTATTCTGGATAATAGATTCCATACTTGTACATGTATGGCTACCTTTATTTGCCAAATTCTGGGAACAATTTCCTACCATTTTGTCAGGCCCCTTGACCATGTACATGTAAACATGGTAACTGTCACAGGCCTTATTTTATGCAGCACATTATTCCATACGGCTTTTCGCCAGTTCAATCTGTTCTGCTATACAGCCATTCAGTATGTAAAGCCGTTTGCTTGATATATGCAATTGATAGATATCCCTAACTACTCCTACGCGTTGTTTATTCTATCCCTTCTATATTCTTTCTGCTCAACTCTACTCTCATATTTCTTCAGCATCCCTTATTGAAGAAAGACGGTACAAAAACACTCTTCTGTGAGCTAAACATATTCGCAGGGGTGTATGGTAATGTTTTAGATATACTTTTCAAGTCAATAAAGAAAGCTAATGGGATCTTGTAATTCTTGGGAACATAAGAGGGCATTCAGTGTCACATATTCTCGGCTTAAAAGAAAGAGCATTTCCTGCTCTTAAAAATGTAAGACATTCCTCTGGACCGCTATGGCAAAAAAATAATAAAATACATATAAATAACTTACATATGTCTTTTTTTCTTTCTTTCTAGTTCAACCATAAAACCCAAGGTACCACCTCCTTTACCGCCAAAGGTGAGTGCTTGTGATTTTTCATATTTAGCCCAACTTAATGAATACAATGGTTGCAACATTTCACATTATTAGCATTATATAGGGGCAGATTCCATCAGAGGCCATCACCCAAGAGCCCCTTGCCCATTGTATACCTCCTTTTGCAGCTACCACAAACCGAGATCCCCAGGGGAAAGCAGCGCTGCAACTAGGGCAATGACCGTTTGGATTTCTCCTGGTGTCCTGCCAGTCCAGTCCAACCCTGCAGAATACTAAAATGCATTTCACTCTAAATTATATTATAGGCTAGGGCCAGACCAATCTGAAATTATCCTGCTGAAATGTCAGCAGGACAATTTCAACCCCTCACCACTAGCAGTATCCCCTTTTTTTGCATCCAGAAGCCTTATCTCGACTTGAATACACTCAGCAGATTCCAGTGCGAAATACAAAATCACGCATCTGTTCTCCGTAATCTGCCAAATGTATTCGCGCCTGAGCCGATTAAAGGCTTCCAAAAAAGAGGATACTGATTTTGGCCTTGTCTGGCCCTAACATTAAATAGAAAGGCAGTAGAACACCCACCATCATGTTGGAAGATTGGAACAAAACCCTAAGTAATGCTTTGAAAAGAAAAAGGAATCTAAGTCCATAACACCTAGGGCAGAGGACAGCAACCTTTACTATCAAAAGAGCCAGTTTGCCCCCTCTTCCACTAAAGAATAGTGTGGAGCCGCAAAACATAACACAGCTTATAAACTTTTAAAAGTTTTAACTTTTTTTTAATTTTATTACAACAACAGAATACAGCAAACAATAACTTTGAAATAAATTAAACACTGAATAGCCTAAAGGCTAGTGTTCTCATCTGTTTAATGTGACTTCTGTTTCTGAAGCTCCATGCTGATCTTCCCTCTCTTGTCTTGAGTGTGTGAGACCGCAGTAAGGACCATGATGAATCATCTTGCTGCGGCTCGGTCTTGCCTGTCACTCCTGGGATGTCTATACAGCCCTCGCACCTGCTGGCGGCTTCCTATAGATGACGTGACAGGCAAAACTGCAATACCGAGGTACAGCAAGCAGGATGAAGAGCTGCATGAGGCTCCAGAGCCACGGGTTGCCTTCCCCCAACCTAGGGGAAAGCTATTATCATACATTTGTGTTTTACAATGGACACATCATTTTCAGTGTCTTTTGATTCCAGACACTATGTACTGCTATTGGTTTTCAGGAGATCTAATACATTAAAAAAATTATGTAAATTTTGCAGTCAAAACTGCTGCTTGATTTGTTTGATAGGTTTTTAATAAACCAAAAACCACCAATGGGCTGATTAAATAGGCTCTCGTTATATAAACTACATCGATGCCAGTGAGGTCTGTGATACAACTGAGGGCACTAATCCAACAGTCTGGACTGTCTTTTTGCAATATTGTGGCTTTGAAATCATAAAATATTGTATAGGAAGCCGAGCAGAACTACAATGCAAACTTAAGAGTGACACGGTGCAGCAATGCATAGCAGAATTCTCTAATCACCCCATCAGTTATTTTCTGATGGATTCAGTTCTTTTATTCAAAAAATTGCCTGAAGTGGGAATATTTCTCTTGCTTTTCTTGCTGCTAAATTAACATTCTTAGCTGTTCGTGCGAGCATCACCCTCCCCCCCTTTATTTACCTCCAAACATTTAAATTTGAGATTAATGAATTAAGGACAACTCATCCAGGAAAATGTACATTAGTTGCCTATCCAGGAGATAATAGAAGGCTTTGCCTGCAGCAGTGTGTGCACTACTTTCCATCACACGCTGCAGAGGAAGACTGACATTGCCTGGAAGAAAGGGAGTTGTAAACTAGTCTTCAAGAGAAAATAAAAGAATATTGGGAGCAGAACTGCCCTTGAGCCAATAAAGTCACAAGTCTTCCTTCTTGTGTGGTTATTTGCATTTTATGACAAATACATAATAAAAAATAAGCTCAGATGGATTTTCTTATTCATTTAATAATTCCCTTCTGTACTGTTTTCTGTTGACTTTAGACTTGTAGCAATATGATATTACCAGTACAAGCATCTCATGCTAGTAGAAGATCTTGGTAAAACAACCACAATTCTCCCACACCACTAAAGCTGCCCACAGACGCACAGATATAATAATGTTTCATATGAGTCTGTGAAAAAATTGTCAGATAACCTTAATATCTTTGCATATTTTGCGATATCCATGGATGACTGTCACTACTATTCCCAGGATGTAACTGCTGCCTGTCCGTTAATGCCCAGAACATTGATTTATTATTTTTCCTAATTTAATCCTACAATTTAAATCTTAATTCGTTTTTGAATTAAAATGAATGCTATCTGAACAGTCGCTGTACAAGGAATGGTACCTGACATCTATGGCCAGCTTACAAGCCAAACAATTGGTTACCAACCACAAATGTTGCACGATCGGGGAACAACCAGTAGCCCTATTTTGGTTGAATAATGACACCTTACCAGCCGGTAGGACAAACTGTTAAAAGCAACTACAGAATTGACACAAGCCTCTCACATCGGTAGGATGATCCAAAACTTTAAACCCTTGTAGTATTTCCCGGAATGAAAAGATCAGCCAAAAGCCACTCACTCTGACAGAACATATCTGTTGGGAAACAGCCACAGACAAAATCTTAGTGAAATAACAAGTCCTCAAGATAGTAGAACTGCTACAGTCCTGCTTTAACCACTAGCTAACAGAGCAACCATAAGCCACATAACCACTAACACCAAAACAGATTGTTTTGTTTAGCACTAGTACCGTATATACTCGAGTATAAGCCGAGTTTTTCAGCCCCCGAAATATGCTGAAAAACTCTACCTCGGCTTATACTTGGGTCAAGCGCAAAAACGGTGTCCAAGAATAGTCGCCGGCGTCCAAGAATAGTCTCCAAGAATATTCGCCGGCGTCCAAGAATAGTCTCCAAGAATATTCGCCAGCGTCCAAGAATGGTCGCCGGCATCCAAAAACGAGACGCGGGCACCTCCAATGGGAGCAGAAACCCTCAATTTTTTGATTGAAACTTACCAGAAGCTGCTGCATTTCTCACCCTAGGCTTATACTCGAGTCAATAAGCTTTCCCAGTTTTTGGAGGTAAAATTAGGTACCTCGGCTTATACTCGGGACAGCTTATACTCGAGTATATACGGTATATATTTATTATATATAATATAATAATATACGTAAGTGTATAAACATGGTTCTCATGATGAATTGCATCCTTTGTTATTGCTTTGGTTTGTAAGCTTAAATGTTTTTTAAGATTACTGGTGTGTGCCATGTCTTCTCTTACTTGCTAAATAAAAAAAGCATGTGGGTCACACATTGTTTTTGAGGAGGGGGAAAGAAAATGTTAAACGAAATAGAGATTCCATACATCTTTCCCACCCACCATAAGTTATATCAGGTCATCTATTATTCAGTTTAAATGCATCAGTCAAACAGATACTAGAGCAAATGGATGATGAATGATGAATTACCGTACCAACAGAGAAGAGTGTTGTTGGTGTCAACCCCAATGCAATACATAATACCTGGAGGGACAACTAGCAGCATATATGGGCATTCTATATAGATATAGTGACAAAAGGGTGGGAGGCATAACTTAAGCATCTCTATGTAAGAGAAATACGCAAGCATGTGGTGAGCTATTAGAACAGCAGTGGCCTGTGTTGCCTTATGGAAGGCAATGATAAATATTAACTATCTCCCATTACTGGTGTGACCAGACCTGAGCAGATGTCTTGTGACTCTGCTCAACACAATGAGACCTTCTCTGACAAAGATTAAATTTGTTTTGCTTTGCTTTACCCGTGAACTGTCTCATTTAAACTAAACTGACCAGGGAAGCTGCTTACTGTTCTTATATATTTCTCAGCCGCAAAAGGTTTGGGAGGCAAAGTAGATTTTGTATGGGATTTCTTGCATTTCCAATCTTTATAATTCTGTTTCTTGCTTATTCAATTTAATATCTACTGTTAAACTAGATGACTACTGTTAATTCTTTACAGGGGAAAATGGTCTGGACAGCTCTGTCAATCACGTATTTCAGTTTATCCCATGTTGTTTCCCTGCAGGCCTCCTCTACCCCCATCCCACATTAGAAACTACCATATTTTGTACATATTGTTACTGCAGTGATATGCCTGCTCATGTTCATGTGGAAGCAGCAAGAAAGTAAGGAGGTCTATGCTGCATGTAAAAGTGTATACTTTAAGGTTTATTATTGATTTTCAAAACCATTTTTAAAGATTACAAATGTTATTGATCTTGTCTACCTGCAGCCTAAATCTATATATGTCCCACAAGAAAGCAATGCTTCTGAAGATGACAACCAAGGAACCATAAAGAGAAGTCCAGTTTTAGAGAGTCCAGCACGGCCTACATCTTATGTACCTCCAAGGCCTCCCCCTCCACGGTTACCTCCCCACAAGCCCAATGCTTTAGGTAAACAAAGATATATATCTCTAAAAGTCTTATTCTATACAGTACAGTATTCAGTGGTCTAAAAAAAAGTGTTCATGCTTTGCTTACAATTTCCAGAAGACTCAGTAAAGGCTGTTTTAAACTCAGCTAGGTAAATGCCAAGCACAGTCTAGTTCCACTCTGTCCATACGTGATATGATTAGCACCTCACCTCCTGTCCAGGGTATGAGATTGAATTTAATAGGGTATTCCAGAATAATAGAAAATAGTAATCACTATGTGACATTATTCCTGGAGTTCCCATAGCTTCCCACATAATGGAGATGTAGCTTTGCAAAGCACCATATTGTTGATGCAAGGCTAAACATTCCAATTAGAAGAAAGGAGGTTCCGCCTAAATATTCAGAAGGGTTTTTTTTTTTACAGTGAGAAGATGTGGAATTCTCTGCCTGAATCAGTTGTACAGGCTGATACATTAGATAGCTTTAAGAAGGGGTTGGATGGCTTTTTAGCAAGTGACGGAATACAGGGTTATGGAAGATAGCTCATAGTACAAGTTGATCCAGGGACTAGTCTGTTTGCCAACTTGGAGTCCGGAAGGAATTTTTACCCCTCTGAGGCAAATTGGAGAGGTTTCAAATGGATTTCTTTGACTTCCTCTGGATCAACTGGCGGTTAGGCATGTTAAAACAGAGTTAAAAGGTTGAACTTGATGGACGTGTGTCTTTTTTCAACCTAACTAACTATGTTATAATTAGATTAATAAATAAATAAAGATACTCATCTGTTATAGAAAAAACAGTAATAATAATAAGCATTCCTTAACCTTTTCTTTCTCCAGGCAATGGAGTGGGTTCATTCCACCTGAACGGAGACAAGGAATCGTCTTTACTTTCACAGCAGAATGAAAGTCATAATTCCAAGTCACTGAATTTGCCTACGAGAAAAGAGAAGAAAGATGTGCCGGTGCGTGCCCTCTCTTCCCAGCTACAGCTGCTCACTGTTGAAAATGAAGATTTGCTTTTGACTGGCAGTATATTTGCAATTAGCAGAACTAGGACTTCAGAGAGAAAAAAAGGCTGAGTTCTGCCTCATTACTTAAAGGGGCAGAATACCCTTCTAGATCAACACAAGTTCAATGAATAAGGCTTATACTAAACATATTTCTGCCTTTTGTTGTATATAACAAATACCTATGGTGTTTGTAATTTCTTGAAGTTTTTTTAAATTTCCAACTTTCTGGTTCTTCCATGCAACTGGGGGAGTTGGAGAGAGCAGTTTATATAAATTACCAACCAACAGATAAGCCCTCTGTATTATAAACTCATCCCTTAGCCTAAAGTGTGACACAGACTACATCTTGGAAAGGGGGGGGGGGGTTATACAGTGCTCATTCTCTGTATTTAAAGGAACTGTAACACCAAAATTGAAAGTCTTTTAAAGTAATAGAAATATCATGTACTGTTGCCCTGCATTGGTTTAACTGGTGTGTTTCCTTCAAAAACTCTAAAATAGCTTATATAAAGAAGCTGCTGTCTATCCATGGGGGCAACCATTAACCATAGCTGAAAAAAAGGACACAGGATACAAAGCAGATAAGAGATAAATACATGTTAATAATAATAAAAGGTCTGTAGCATACAATGGGAATCGTCCAGAATGTATTGTCATACCTTTACCACTTTTTGGCGTTACTGTTCCTTTAAACACATTTTCCTGATTGCAGAAAGAGAGGGGTATAAATAAAGATAAAAACACAATGATCTGTTCTTTATTATAGAAAAAAAATAATATTTAAATTTTCTTATTAAGAAAATACCTGAGTCTTGTTTAGTGCGCTCATGTTGAACAAAACTATATTTTTAAAGTGCCCCTTAAAACAACAATTATAGGCGCTTGGTTTCCCTTTCCTATTGGCATTACTCTCTTTTCAATTAATTACAATACTAAAAAAAGGTGTGCTTATACTTTTGCTTATTTCTCTACATATTTACATTTTATGGGTATAAGTGCAAACTGTCATATTATTTATCTTGCCTGTCTCCTTAGACTTCAATTAAATATACCTAGATACAGTAAATGGCAACTCCCACCAATATCTATAAATGTGGATAAGCACACAACCATTAAGCCTTATACTATACAGTCTGTATTAAAGGACTTAAATTGAATATGATCTCGTTATAAATAATGTATAATAACCCCGTCCTAATATATCCTTTAGTTAAGAAAAAGGGAGCCTGACAACTAGAGATCCATTTCCATGTACTGCAATATATGTAATGGAAAGAATATACTTAAAGTTTTCTTTAACTATGTGCTTTTTATGATGGTAGAGTGCTAGGTTATGTACTTTGTGAGATCACATAAGAACTTTGATATAAGGCAGCAGTTTCCATCAGTGGCAATTGTAAGGCTGAAGGATAGGGAGGGAGAGGGGAGGGGGCAACTGAAATGCAAAAGTGGATAAGAGTTTGAAGCCCCTTAAGGTAATAAGGTGGAATACTCCATGCGCTCCTCTCTTGTTATTTATTCCCCTATGACATATATGCTCCATATAGACTTGTGACCACCAGGTCCCTTTCAGGCAAACACATGACTATCACCAGACATTTAGGGGGTTATTTATCAAAATCCAATTTTTTTTAAAATAAAAAAGTCCTACCAAACTATAATCCATGATGTGACCTTATTTATTAATAAAAAAAAAGCTGAATTTAATCAAACTCGATAAAATTGAGTGAAAATCCAAATCGTACGATTTTTTATGAAGTTTTTTCCTAATTGTATGATTTTTTTTTCGGATTTTGCTTGAAAAAGTCAGAACTAGTTGGATTTTTGGGTTAATTCCAGTGCAGTACCACAGAAAGTTACAAATAGGAAAGAGACCTCTCCCATTGACTTATATACAACCTCTGTAGGTCTGAGATGCCGGACTTTAGGATTGTGACTTTTTCTATCCTCGGTATAATAAATCTCAAAAAATTTAAAAGAAACTTGAATTTTTTACGTTTTTGGCATTTGCAGTTTAATAATTAACTCCCTTAATCGTCTGCCCCAGCTACAAATAGAAAAGCATGGGGAAAGTCTATGCCTATGGCGGACACTGAGGGCAACAGATAAAATCCCTTAGAAAACCCCAGTGAGTGAGTGCTACCAGCCTGCCATTGGAGAAACCTTGCCAATATAGGGGCAAATTCACTAAGATTCGTAGTTGCACCAGGCGTAACTTCGCCGCACTTCGCCAGGCGTAGTTTCGCCAGCGCTTCGCAAATTCAATAAAATCCGAAGTTGCGCTCAGGGGTAGCGTAAGGTTGCGAAGTTGCGCTAGCGTTCATTCGCTAAGCGAAGCGAAGTTACGCTAGCGATGGTTAATTTGCATACGGCGCCAAATTCTAATTTCAATGGAGGAATACGTAGAATCACTACACAAGCCTGGGAAACCTTCAAAACATCAAATAAAAATTTTATTTTGCCCTACACATGTGCCCACTGTATAGGTAAGTTGCCATGAGTCAGGAAATGTAGGGGGGAAGGAGGGGGAGCCCCAAAAAAATTTTTGATCTTTTTCAGCCTATCACCCATAATGTAGAAAACACGCCAGCGTTTTTTGGGACTTAGAAAAAATTTTGACTTTTTTTGAAGCAATCCCTATCTACTCTATTGCGCTTCGTCTGGTCTGAGGTGGTGAAGGAAGTCTAGCGTAAAATGTAGCGTTCAGTACACTGCGCGCATTAGTGAATTTGCGTAGTTACGTCCGTAGCGAAAATTCGCCAGGCGTAAGGGTGCGAAGTAACACTAGCGAATCTACGCCAGCGTTCGTTAGTGAATTAGCGCAGTAACGAAAATGCCAAACGCTAGCGTTCGGCGCTTCGGCACTTAGTGAATTTGCCCCATAGTGTGTGTGAAGCTGTACATTACTAGTACTTACTGCTTTAATATTAACCATGTTTTCTTTTCTCTTCTTAGAAGCCAATTAGTAACGGACTTCCACCCACGCCTAAAGTACATGTAAGTAAGGATTTCAAGATGTGTTAACAAACTGTAAATTAAACTTCAGCATTTTTCTGTGTATGTAACAAAAATCTATTTAAGGAATTGGGTTAATTTTCTTTGTAATGAAAGTTAAAGGGCGGTAACTTAACTATAACCCTGAACAATGTAGGTCTCTATAAAAAGATATTGCATAAAACAGCTCATATGTAAAACCCTGATTCATGTAAATAAACCATTTTCATAACAATATACTTTTATAGTAGTATGTGCCATTGGGTAATCATAAATAGAAAATTGCCATTTTAGAATAAGGGCTGGGATCGTATAATTCACGGTGCACACAAACAAACATACATGTTTGTTCACATGAACCAATTAAAAGACAGAGTTGTTACAGTTAGAGTTGTAGTATTTCTGGTCAGGTGATCTCTGAGGCAGCACACAGACCATCACAAAATGGTGGTTCAAGAGATGTGAAAGGGCAGTATTTGCTTAAATATATATTCCAGTTTGGTAAGATTCTTTAATATGCCACTTAATATGATATAAACTATCAGTTGCTTAAATATTCATTTTGGCGGTAAAGTTTTCCTTTAAAGGTGGTTTAAACCTAAAAATGCAACTTTGCCTAATAAAAGAAATGATAACTGAGAAACGTTCCTATATATAGTCAGTAAAAAAAAATAGTGTTTTTTAAGTTATTGCTGAAAAATGCTTCATTGCAAATTTGCCCATTGTTTATAAATGAACCCCGGTGCCCTAGAAGCTACAGGTGGGAGGAGGAGAATTCAACTCTTGGTAGGGAAAAATGAGTTAATCCGTAATAGCTTTTTTTTGATGAATTTTTAATAGATTACATTTACAGAAATGATTACAAACTAACATAATAAAGTAGAGCCATGTAAGCTTTCTGATCATTTTTTAAAATATAAACATGTGCAATCACTGTTTTCTTGGAATCTGTGAATATTTTATTTTGCTTAGTGCACTGAATGTTTTATGTGAAGTTATTTATCTTTGTATACAGATTTTGCGTATGCGAGTTGGTATAAATTTCTGTGTACAGCTGACCAATAGAAACATCCATAATGTTCCTCTCCTGCCATCTAGTGGTAGCATATTTTACTACTTTATTTTCGCTGTGATGATTTTGCTAGTAGTGTTGCTATTTGACAGTACAGGTATGGGACCTGTTATCCAAAATACTTGGGACCTCGGGTTTTCCGGATAATAGATCTTTCCACAATTTGGATCTTCATACCGTACGTCTACTAGAAAATCATGTGAACATTAAATAAGCTTTGCTTTGCTTCCCATAAGGATTAATTATATCTTAGTTGGGATGAAGTACAAGCTACTGTTTTAGTATTACAGAGGAAAAGGAAATCATTTTTAAAAAATTTGGATTATTTGGATAAAGTGGAGTCTATTGGAGATAGCCTTTCCGTAATTCAGAGCATTTCGGATAAAGGGTTTCCGGATACGGATATTCTATCTGTACTTCTTTTTACCCTCTTATTAATTTTTTTTAAGTGGTAACCCATTGGGCTCATTTTCTATTCCTATATTCCATTCCTACATGTAATCTCAAAATATTTCTGGAGTTCTCTATATATTCCAATTTAGAAATTCCAAATTGCAGTGATTCAATGAATATGACACAATTATGTATAATGAGATTTTTGTTTGCAATATGAAAGTATAACCTTTACTTTAGCTTGGGAAATACAGCAGCCCAACCACCTTATCTCCTGCAGACAAGGAGTAGGCAGATCTGTCTGGCAGACACAAGCAAGAGATTGACTGCAGGTTATTGTTAATGCATCACAGGATCAAAAAATACTTGCTGTATCTATGCAAACTGAATTTCCCTCCACTCTCACTAACAGTTTTACCCGTACATCCCTGACACACAATACTGGCTCACATTATATTCTCTTTACAAACCTTCAGCAGTGAAGCACCCATTATCTAAAGTCTGGGCACCCTAAGCTTAGGCCTCTGCCAGATGGGCCTTTTGAAATGAAAGTAGATGATACGAGATTAGAAATGATAACAGATTGTAATGTAGTTTCTCATTTGGACACAAACATTATTGGTTTCCACATGTCAGAACGTGCCATCCGTGTTGCTTTTGTATAGTGTTATCTAAATAGTAGTTTTGCAGTGGTGCCAGTCTCCCTGTATAGTTGAGCTCAGCCTATTAAAATTTCATTTGACTCTTGCACCCAGGGGTTCAAACACCATATGTAACAGCACTTGAAAGCCACTTAAACCGCAGGATTCAGCCTTTAAGGGCAGAGACACATACTCTTCTTCTTCTGGGCGACTAATCTCCCCAAACTGCCTTCCCGCGAGCTAGAATGTAAATCGCCGGGGGGATGGCACTCAGAGCATTTTGTTTTCCGAAGTCACCCGAAGTTGCCTCATGAGGAAACTTCAGGCGACTTTGGAAAACGAAGCGTTTCGAGTGCCATCCCACCGGCAATTTACATTCTAGCCGGCGGTTCGGGGAGATAAATCGCCCCGAAGAAGAGGAGATTTGACAACGTTGACTAATCTCCCTGAATCTGAGTGTGTGTCTCGGCCCTTACTAAGGAAAACAAGAACTGTAGATCCCCTTTTAAAAATAATGATTCAAATATCAATTGGCTAGGTAAGCCTGGTCATGTAAATTCTAGAGCAGATACTAAGATAAAAGTAAATGCTGTAATCGCTCATTGCATTACATTCTGCAGGTAGACAATAAAGGTTTGTTGTACTGTTGTGCCTGTATATACGCTTCTACTGAAATCCTCTATGTTATTGCTTCTACGAGCAAGAATGGCAGAAACAACCTCCTTCATGTGAACTAAAGTAAACCTTCCATATCAGAGTGTTGTGTTTGTACTGGCACCTTTCTTATGTTCCGTGCTACCTCTCCCTCACATTCTCTAGTCTGGTCTTCATCTTTATTGATCAACGGCTGAAAATAGATGTGTGGAAGGAATCATGGCAGCGAGTCTAATAAAATGTGAAGCAGGAAGGATCCCGAATTAGATATGTCTAAAGCTGGCCATAGATACAAAGATCCGATCGTACGAATCGGACTTCCCCATCTCCCGACCTGCCACTAACCATTCCGATCAAATAAAGTAGTAAAAGAACAGATCAGCCGATGTTCTGCCCCTGACAGCAATCGTACGATAGTTATGTCCGACCAAAGCTAGTGACAGTCTCCCACTGAAAATCGTACAATCGGCAATACACGCAGAGAAAATATCGGCAGCCGACAGAAATTTTCTAACCTGTCCGATCGACCAAACGACCGATCTCCACCAGACGAAAAATGTCGGGACTCTTCACACACGGTCCGAAAATCATCAGATCTTTGCGTCTATGGCCAGTTTAAGGCTTTAAAACTTTCTAATCAAGTCTCCTGGCAGTGCAATACAATAGTGAGAATATTTTGCACAAAAGCAGCATCTGTGCCTCTGTGACAAAGCACATTTCACAGCTAAGCACGAAGATGCTAGAAATAAACAAAATCACTTTCTAGGAGGCGAAAGAATAAATGAGCCATTATTAACAGCGCAACGCAACAACACTTTGGCGTCTTGACACAAATTAAACCTCAGTTTACAAACTAACTTTTAGGGGGGTTATTTATCAAATTTTTTTTCATGTTTTAAATAAAAAAAAAAGTCCAACCAAATTAGAATCCACGATTTACCCTTATTTATCATTAAAAAAACATGAATGAGATCTGGAAAAGCCGATACTTTTATGGACTGTCGTACAAGAACCCGCCACTGTTTTGGATTGTCGCTCGAAAAGTCCAAATTTTTCGTATTTCATGCCCGAGAAGTGCAAATTTTTAGTGAAATTGGCAGAAAAGACAGAGATGTTTGGATTATCGTACGAAACCCAGGGCAGACAATAATATCTTCAGATTGCAAATAGGACCTCTGCCATTGACTTCTACAGGACTTTGGGTCCGTTTACTAAAGTGCGGTAAATCTGACTTTAAGTTTCCGCATGTTATTGCTGAGAATATTTTACGCCAGAATATTCGCAGCGACTAAGTTTACTAAGCAGCGATACGCTCAGAAGTCATTGCGATCACTTGCGGTAACTACGTTAAGGAACCAGCTTACGTTAGCGGTAATTTTAGCGAGTTGCGAATATTCTGGCGAAAAATTAAGTTTTTGCGAATATTTATGCTATAAAATAGTCTTGTTTTATGGCGGTTATTATGGCAATTTTTACTGTGACATTTATGGCCAGAAATGCACCTTCAAAACTCATAAACTTTATTGACTAATGATAATACCATCCAACAACATTACCAGAGTAACATCAATCAAACATGTCTGCATCATATAAACCCTTCTGCCAATAGAATCATAGGAACAAGAAATGATACCAGTCAATCTCTTTGCTTCATAGAAATGCACAGTTTAATGTAGCCAATCACAATGAAACCAAAAAAGTGTAGAGGCTGATGAATCCTTGGACTGTGATGCCGCTGCCAATAATACGACTCTGAGCTGAAACTGCTGCTGTTGCAACAGATAGAAGCAGAAGCCAAAACATCCTGTCAGCAATAGCTACAGATCCCTCTCCTGTCAGCAAAGAATGATGGGTAAAAAAAATAAGTATTATGGGATATTTCCTGCCCCTTGAGAATTTTCTGGCGAAAAAAATACTTTTACGCCACTACATAGGTGGCGGTAAAAGTTCGCGAATATTCTGGCGTTAATTTTGTCTTTAGCACATTTCGCTGTTTAGTAAACCATGCGTTAATGTGTACGTAGCGTTATTTTCAGCGAATGCGATAACTGGCGAACAATTATTCTTGCGCAAGAAAATTCGCAAATTTATATTTACCGCAGGTTAGTAAACTGGCGATAACATATTTGGCGACAATTCTGTCTATATATTGTGCGAATATTTTTAACGCACTTTAGTAAACGGACCCCTAAGACAGGTTGAAGATGGAGTATTTTCACATTCTGACTTTTTTGCATCCTTGGGGTATAATATTCGAGGTTTTTTATTCCACTAAAAATTCAGATTTTATATTTAAAAAACTAGAATTTTTCTAGTTTTTAGCATTCAGACTTTAATAAATAATTCCCCTAGTATGATGTCAACATTCATACTCTAAGGGGGTTATTTATCATGGTCCGAATTTATCTCAGTGTTTTCTAATATCAAGCTTCGAGCAACTCCAAATTCCCGAATTGACCTTATTTATGAAGAAAAAAGCCTGAAAAATAGGGTCGGTCAAACTTTGGAGCTTTTTCTGAAAACTCCGATTGTTCTGAGTTTTCCGCAAAGACTACAGAGTTTTGGGAGTTTTTGCGCTGAAATCCAAAATCATTGGATATCGGTACGGACATCAGCGCAGACACTGGGACCTTCCCCATTGACTTATACAGGACTTCAAGAGTTTTTAGATGCTGGGGTTTCGGATTCTGAGTTTTTAGACTTTTTAGATAATAATAAATCTCGAAAAAAAACTTAATTTTTTTTTTTGCTCCAAAAACTCTGAATTATTCGAGGTTCGGATATTCGGACCTTGATAAATAACCCCCTAAGAGTATTTGCAATCGATTTTCATTTTAATTTTTATGATATTTAAACAATTATTTAGCTTTATCTCCCGTTTAAACCTTCAGCAGCTAATTGGTTGCTAAGTTCCAGTTTAGCTTGGGCAATGGTTTGAATAAGATACTGGGAGGTGAATAGGGGAGGGCCTGAACAGTGAGAGATGTAATAATATGTAACAATAACTGCTAAACTGCAGGGGTCAGTGACCCCCCGGCTGACAGCTGGAAGGTGGCAGGAAAAAAACACAAATAATTGAAAACCTATAAAAAATATGAAATTGGAGTCCAAGTTGCTAAAAATAGAACATTCTACAAAATATTGAAACTTCAAGGTGACTAGCCCTTTAAGGTTAAACGCTTATTTTTGCTATAAAAATAGTAAAATATCTATAAGCACATTTTATGTATCAGTTTGTTTATTATTAGGGATGCACCGAATCCACTATTTTGGATTCGGCCGAATCCCCGAATCCTTCACGAAAGATTTGGCCCAATACCGAACCGAATCTGAACCATAATTTGCATATGCAATTAGGGGTGGGAAGGGGAAAGTATGTTTTACTTCCTTGTTTTCTGACAAAAAGTCACACAATTTCCATCCCGCCCCTAATTTGCATATGAAGATTAGGATTCGGTTCAGCCGGGCAGAAGGATTTGGCCGAATCCTGCTGGAAAAGGCAGAATCCTGCCCGAATCCCGAACCGAATCCTGGATTCTGTGCATACCTATTTATTATGGTATTAAAAGGTCACAAGGAAATGACTGGCTCAGCCAAGGAGACCATCTAAATCTGCCCAAAAGCAACAGCACCTCTAGTGGTCACGTTTTATATTGGTCAGAACCTAACCAAACATGGGAAAGACGTTTGTTATAAAATACAATATATATATATATATATATATATATATATATGTGTGTGTATCATCATATGACATGGGTTTTGTTTTACAGATGGGTGCTTGTTTTTCAAAAGTATTTAATGGTTGCCCTTTGAAGATCCATTGTGCAACATCATGGATAAATCCAGAGACAAGGGGTAAGTTCTTTTTAGAAAGAGAATCTTGGGGAAATGTTTTAAAATAAATCAGATCTTCGATAGTAACTGGGGAGTTACAGTGTCCTTAATAAAGAGCAGGGAATGATGCAATAGCCATAGAGTTGTAGGAGGAGGAGGAGAGAGAATGAATCCTATACCCCAGATATATATTGGATAAAGTACCCCCTCTTGTAAAATATAAGGATATTATAAGTTACCGAGGAGTTTCATGACCATATAAAAACACGAGGCCGAAGGCCGAGTGTTTTTATACAGGTCATGGAACTCCGAGGTAACTTCTAATATCCTCATATTTTACAACTGGGGGTACTTTATTTATTATAATACACAAGTTTCATGTCATGTGACAGAAATGACATCAGAACTCACCATTTATAACTGATGACATCAGAACTCACCGTTTATAAGGATATAATTTACAAGATATTCATGGCTTTTGTGTATTATATATCATTTGATCACACTGGAATTTTTGAGAAAATTGTTGTTTTTCTCCTACTTAATATTATATTTTTTTTGTCCCCCTCTCAGATCAGTACTTGATATTTGGTGCTGAGGAGGGTATTTACACCTTGAATCTGAACGAGTTGCATGAAACCTCAATGGAACAGGTACACACATATGACTTTTTCCTGATTGCCAGACTGTACAGTACTGTAGATGTATGATTATTAGAATCTTCCTTAGGCTATTTGGCACATGGCTGTCATAAGCCTTAAGAAGCATTTTCACTTAATCTTGACCTTTAGTTCTAAACAAACTAATCACAGTAGCGCTTTGGACAAAACCAGTGGGTTCATCATTTGTCATATAATGTTCCCTGCCAGAAACATAGACTTCACACTGTTCAGCAGCATTACCCCAGAGGTCCATGCCCTTCACTTTACAAGTGCTAATTAGATGTTTGATTAGTGCACTGTACTGCTTTCTCCTTTTGATGAGGAGGTAATATATTGATGTACCCATAAACCAAACATACCATTTTCAGATATGATCCTCATGTAATGTGTTTAAAAACCTGACTTGTTTTTATTTCCATAGCTTTTCCCAAGGAGGTGTACCTGGCTGTATGTCATGAATAACTGCCTGCTTTCCATATCTGGTATGATTAGTATTTTCTTGCATTGTTAAAGGGGTTGTTCACCTTCCAAACAGTTTTTTCAATTCAGTTGTTTTTAGATTGTTCCCCAGAAATAAAGACTTTTTTCAAATACTTTCCATTATTTATTTTCTACGTTTTTTCCAAAATCTAAGTGTAAAGTTGAATGTTTGTGTCTGTGGTGTTTGAGTCTGGCAGCTGAGTAATTCAGGCGCAGACTCTGAACTGTTACAATTTTGCAACATTGAGTTGATCCATTTCTCAGCAGCATCTCTGGAGTATTAGCAACAATTGTATCAAGTCTAACAGCTGCCTGTAATGAAACCCAGAGATTCTGCTCAGCAGGGACAAAGATAAGAAATGTATCAAGTAAATGTATCCATTTAGAACAGTTTACAGGATCGGCGACCCCCCCTCCCAGAGCTGCTTCAGAAGGAGAGAAATAACAATTTACACTTCAATATTCGAAAAACCGTCACACATAGAAAATAGAAAGTCATTGGAAAAAGTCTTTATTTCTGGTGATCTATCTGAAACCAACTAGTTGTTTGAAGGTGAACAACCCCTTTAAGATGTAATAAGGGCAAGTATCACCAAATAACATACATGTGTTGTTTATCTGTATCTCCAACATCCTCTTTTGTACAAGAAATGTTTTGCTCCTGTTTGTGTGGATAGTCTTTGAATCCGACTTTTCATTACTTAAAGGGGTCGTTCACCTTCCGAACATTTTTTTTCAGTTCAGTTGTTTCCAGATTGTCCACCACAAATAAAGACTTTTTACCATGTTTCCAAAATTGAAGTCTAAAGTTTAATGTCCCTGTCCCTGGTGTTTCAGTGTGGCAGCTCGGTGATCAACGTTCAGGATTCTGAATTGTTAGATTTAATTGAAGCAGTTGTTACAATTTGCTACATTTAATTGATACATATCTCAGGGCTATCTGTGCAATATTAGAGACTATTGTATCAATTCCTTAAAGGGCACCTGTTATTCCCAACAAGGTGCGGACTAATAGAACCCGCATTCCGGTTGGGGATAACAGTAGGTTTTTGGGTTTTTTTAAATGCCCCCCACCAGCGCTACGCTACCCGCACCAAGAGGGAGCTCCCAGTGTGAGCAGCCATGTCTGGTCACTCGCATGCACATAAAGGCATGTGACATCACGTGCATGTGCATAATGAGCAATTCGTGGCACATTTTCATTATGTGCATGCGAGTGACCAGACATGGCTGCTCTTGGTGCGGGTAGCATAGCGCTGGCGGGCGGCATTTTAAAAAAAATAAAAAATGACTGTTATCCCCAACTGGAATGCGGGCTCTATTAGCCCACATCTTTGGTTGGGGAAAACATTTTTACCCAACATCTGCCCTTTAAATAAAACTCAGGGATTCTGCTCAGCAGGGACAAAAATGATAAATGTATCAACCAGTGATGGGCGAATCTGTCCCATTTAGCTTCGCCGATAATTCACGAAATGGCGATTTGATGTGCCACAAACCGTGCAACAAATTTTTGATACATGTCAAATTTTTTCACCCATTTCTGTGGCAAAACTTGGTGAAAAATTTCGCTCATCACTGGTATCAATGTAAATCAGTTTATAACAGTTTACACAGTTGGCGACCGTCCCTCCCACAGTTGCTTCAGAAACACATAAGGGGAAAAATCAAACTAAGCTCCTATATTAGAAAAATGGTAGGAATTCACCAAATCCAGGATTCTGTTCGTGATTCGGCCAGGATTCAACCTCTTTCAGCAGGATTCGAATTCGGCTAAATCCTTCTGCCCGACCGAATCCTAATTTTCATATGCAAATTAGGGGCAGGGAGGGAAATCGCATGACTTTTTGTCACAAAACAAGGAAATAAAAAATATTTTCCCTTCCCACCCCTAATTTGCATATGCCTATTCCATTCGATATTCAGCCGAATCTTTTGCAAAGGATTCAGGGGTTCGGCCGAATCCCAAATAGTGGATTCGGTGTATCCCTAAAAAATGGTCATAAATAGAAAATAGATAGTAATTGGAAAAAGATTTTATTTCCGGTGAACTATCTGAAACCAACTGAACTGAGTTGGAATGTGAAGGTGAAAATATTGCATAATGAACAGGAATCTTTTATTTCATCTGCAAATGGAAGCACTGCAGTCCTTTAGGTCCCAGCATGGCTGCTTGCAAAGCTACAGGGAAGCTTGTTTCTGATACAGCAGGGAAAATAAATATTGAAACAGCAACATAAATATATATCTTTCTTTATATTGCTTCCTGAATACTGACATGTTTCAGCAGGTTTCTTGGCTTTTCGCACCTCCTTTTCTTCATGTGTTCAATACGTATTCCCTGTTTCATTCCACTTTTCTTTTCCACTTTTCATTTGTTGTGAGTTCTTTGTACTGTATTAAAGATTCAGTGACAGAAGTACTTGTTACAAATGTAGGGCAATAAGCTCACAGTTTAAAGGCCAAAAAAAGGTTAGTTGGAGACCTTTGTAGACATTCTCCAGCAGTTATTTATTGCTGTTTAAGTGACAGTATGTGTTCCCTTTAAAGTTATGATGGCTAAGCAAGTATGGCAGTCCCGAAGTATCGTTACTCCCATAAGCACATGTAGAACAGCCAAATGGAAAAAGCAGGGTCACAGCTTCCTTCAGAGTTCCTGTTGTGATTCCACAAGATGAACAACTGCAAACGCTACTGTCCTTTGGCATCTAGAAAGAGTTATATGATTCTACAGGGATTGTCCCATGCCAGATTTCAACTGTTAGCCTTACTCTATTTTTAATCCTTTCTGGGCAAAATAGCAATCCATAACTACCGTCCTAAATTCTATAGATTTCTTTTTCTGTAGTATAACTGATCGAGTCTACTCTCCAGCAACAGTCTAATGGTATAACATAGTGATATGTTTATCATGCTGGTGCAGTGGATACTAATGCCAGAACATTGTTTTTTTCTAATATTGCACAGGTAAAGCATCTCAGCTCTATTCCCACAACCTACCTGGGATTTTTGATTATGCAAGGCAAATGCAGAAACTCCCTGTTTCCATCCCAGCACACAAGCTTCCTGACAGGATACTGCCCAGGTGTGTATATGACATGTTTCTCTATATGATGTGATTCTGTATGTGTTCTCAGTCATCCCCAAAGTCAACAGATATAGTGAATAAAGTACCCCCTCTTGTAAAATATAAGGATATTATAAGTTACCGAGGAGTTTCATGACCATATAAAAACACGAGGCCGAGTGTTTTTATACAGGTCATGGAACTCCGAGGTAACTTCTAATATCCTCATATTTTGCAACTGGGGGTACTTTATTTATTATAATACACAAGTTTCAGTGAGTCATGTGACAGAAATGACATCAGAACTCACCGTTTATAACTGATGACATCAGAACTCACCGTTTATAAGGATATCATTTACAGGATATTCATGGCTTTTGTGTATTATATAGATATAGACCAGTGTGTAGGCCAGGACTTGATTATCCAACTCCCATAACCTTGTATGTTGTAAGACACTCGCTGGTATGTGGTGCAGCTGGGGTAGTGCCTTTGTGACTCTTATATCAGCTGTTTGTTGTGTACCCTTTAAAGGAGAACTAAAGAAGTAGTGCAGAAATGTTGTACATTATGTTTTGGCTTCTGTACCAGCCCAAGGCAACCACAGCCCTTTAGCAGTAAAGATCTGTCTCTCCAAAGATGCCCCAGTAGCTCCCCATCTTCTTTTCTGCTGATTCACTGCACATGCTCTGTGCTGCTGTCACTTACTGAGCTTAGCGACCCACTCACAATATACAGTACACATAGAATAGAAATGTCACACTATAAGGCTGATTAGTAATTAAAACAGATAATTACTACATGGCAGCACAGAAACCAGTGCAATTAGCATCAGAATTTAATGATCAGCCCTGTAGCATCAGTTTATATTACAGACCAACCTAATTTTCTGCTTGATAATTAGTGACGACCCCTAAGCTTAACTTCTCAACAGCTGCTCAGAGCCCACTGAGCATGTGACTGTCACAGACACTTTCCAAGATGGTGACCTTCTGTTTGAAGTCCTGGATCATTGCTGCTTTTGACAAGCTGAAACTTTAGTTCAGTATATAAAATAATGGCAATGACACAGTTTTTTGTCGCCTGCAGTAAATGTGCACTACTGTGGGCAACAAAATATCCATAGTTTCCTTCTATCTAGCAGTAATGTGCCTCATGGGGCAACTTAAAGGGGTTGTTCACCTTTAAGGAAGCTTTTATTATGTTATAGATCGGCCAATTCTTCAGGACTCTTTGTAGCTTTCCAATGGGTGTCACAGACTCCTTTCTAAAAAAACAAATGCTCTGTAAGGCTACAAATGTATTGTTATTGTTACTTTTTATTACTGATCCTTCTATTCAGGCCTCTCCGATTCATATCCCAGTCTCTTATTCAAATCAATGCATGGTTGCTAGGGTAATTTGGACCCTAGTTACCAGATTGCTTAAGATGAAAATTGAAGAGCTGCTGAATAAAAAGCTAAATAACTCAAAAACTTTTAATAATAAATGAAAACCAATTGCAAATTGTCTCAGAATATCACTCTCAACATCATACTGAAAGTTATCTTCAAAGGTGAACAACCCCTTTAAGCTATCTCACAAAGCAAAAGTGACACGTTTTTGAAACTGGGTATTTTGAAAAGTTTAATGAACCTGTTGGGCACCTAAGAGAATTATTGAGGGCTAAGTATCATGTCTGGAAGAGCAAACAGTATTAATTTTGTGCATTTTGTTTACTTACAGCTAAATACACACAACTCATTGATTTACTGTGCTGGGGAGGATTAAATAAATTCCAGTGCATTCTCCCACACAACACAAGTTATGGCTTAGCCAATATAAATATTGATCTGTGGGCTCAGTGCATTGCAGTTATTAGGATTTATGTACTGTGCATTCATGCTCCTGCTCTTTTTTCACCATTGCCCTGCAGGAAGTTTGCTGTTTCCACAAAAATCCCTGAAACAAAATGGTGTCAGAAGTGCTGTGTTGGTAAGTTTATTATTATTCATATACGTATATTATTATAGGGCTTAAGAAGGCTTCCCAGCAGTGCAGAGTAACATTGCCGCAGATGTACAAGGATCACAGAATAGGGAACGATTCAAAAAGGGCTTAAAAATAAGCTATACATGAGATGCATGCTTTTACTACTACAGGTATGGAAGCTGTTATCCAGTATGGTCGGGACTTGGGGTTTTCTGGATAACGGATCTTTCCGTAATTTGGATCTTTATACCTTAAGTCTACTAGAAAATCATGAAAACATTAAATAAACCCAATAGGCTGGTTTTGCTTCCAATAAGGATTAATTATATCTTAGTTTGGATCAAGTATAAGGCACTGTTTTATTATTATAGAGAAAAAGGAAATCATTTTTAAAAAAATTTGGATAACATGAAGTCTATGGAAGACGGCATTTCCGTAAATCGGAGCTTTCTGGATAATGGGTTTCCGGATAATGGATCCTAACAGCTATAGGATGCCTTATCTGGAAACAATTTATCCAGAAAGCTACAAGTTATGGGAATGGCATCTGCCATAGAGACTATTAAAGGGGTTGTTCACCTTCCAAACACTTTTTTCAATTTAGTTGTTTTTAGATTGTTCCCTAGAAATAATGACTTTTTCCAATTACTTTCCACTATTTATTTTTTAAGTTTTTTCCAAAATCTAAGTTTAAAGTTGAATGTTCCTGTCTCTGGTGTTTGAGTCTGACAGCTCAGTAATTCAGGTGCAGATTCTGAACTGTTACAATTTTGCAACATTGAGTTGATACATTTCTCAGCAGCATCTCTGGAGTATTAGCAACAATTGTATCAATTCTAACAGCTGCCTGTAATGAAACCCAGAGATTCTGCTCAGCAGGGACAAAGATAAGAAATGTATCAACTAAATGTATCAATTTAGAACAGTTTACAGGATCGGCGACCCCCCCTCCCAGAGCTGCTTCAGAAGGAGAGAAATGACACTTTATACTTCAATATTAGAAAAACCGTGACACATAGAAAATAGAAAGTCATTGGAAAAAGTCGTTATTTCTGGTGATCTATCTGATAACAACTAGTTGTTTGAAGGTGAACAACCCCTTTAAATAATATTAATAGCAAATAATTAAAATTTTAAAAAATTGCTTTTCTCTGTATTAAAATCATATCTTGTACTTGAGGTTAAATAAGCTGCATGAATCCATATTGTAATAGAGTGTAACAGATTTGCTTTGGTAAAATTAACCCCAGGCAGACCAGCCATACAGTGTAACAGATCACTTATACTATACACATACTATTTATTAACTATCCCTTTATGTTAAACTAGGACTGGAATTCATAATAGCCCTGGCGTTTCAAATACACAGAGACCCAAAGAGCCCCCCACCAGCCCACTAAATAGTGACTATCTTTTGAAGCCAGTCCTGGCTTTTGTTCAACTACTTTTGTACTGAGCACATTGGCACTTACTGCAGTATAGTGATTAGCACACATAGTGATATTATATGTTACATACATGCATGTGTGCTTCTATTTTGATATAGGCAACATTAGAATTACTTTGGGTTTACAGAATTAAATTTTAAAGATATTTTCAGGTGGAAAAACTGGTATTTCCATGCACAATCCTATCACAATTCGATCAAGCCTTGGGGCGTCAAGTCCTTAAGGTGGCCATACACAGGGATCACCAAATGAGCGGGTCTCTCCCTGATATACCCACATTGAGGTGGGCAATATCTGGCCGATCTGATCGTGGGCCCTAGGACTCAACTATTGGATCAGAATGGAGGCAGTATGGGCGGTCGGATAGCCGGACCGCATCAACGAACAGATGTGGCCACGATGCGACAGGATTTTTAAGCCTGCCCGATAGACATCTGGCTAACTTTTGGCCAGATATTGATCGGGCAAGCCCGTCCGAGGGCCCCACATATGGGGGGCCTTTAGCCTCTGCTCTTGGTGACTGAGAACATGATAAAAGTTTTTCTAGATAACACTACCCATTATTTTATGATAATATTTTATCAGGATACTTTATGGTGACATGGCTGAGTAAAGAACACTTTGGATGTTGCACAACTTTACCTTGAGACATCTGAGAAAAAACATGTAACTCACTTCCAAAGTCCAGCCATGTATCAATTGTGCATTCTAACTTTTTTGGGTAGGAAATGTATTCTGAAATCAAGAAGACTTATCCTAGGACAAATTTATATATAGGGATGGTTCCTTGAAATAATGGATAGTTGGAGGTAGGGTTGCCACCCGGCCGGTATTTTTCCGGCCTAGCCGGTAAAACACCTGTCAGGGCCGGGGCCAGTATTACAAATTTACCGGCAATGTAGCTGCCAGTAATTTGTAATACGCAAACAAAAGCCCTTGGCCCTCCGGCGGAAACGTACCATTCCTTCGTCTTCTGCCCCATATAGTTACCGCCCCCACCTCTGGCCGATAATTTTTTTTTTAAAAAAAAGTGGCAACCCCAGTCGGAGGCTTTATTAATATGCTACTGCATACAGAAGACGATTGTAGAAAATAATATGCTTTGTAATATGCTTCTTTGGCTGCCATTATTGCATGTCGTTAATTACTGTCTTTCTTCCTACATTTTTTGCAGTAAGAAATCCTTATACAAGCCATAAGTACCTGTGTGGAGCTCTGCAGTCCAGCATCGTATTATTAGAGTGGGTTGAACCGATGCAGAAGTTTATGTTAATCAAGGTTGGTACAGGTCTCATTCTCATAACGATCAAACAGATCCCTCTATTTAAACGGCCAAAGGGCATTTTTAAATGTAGTTATATTTGCAACTAGCATTTGTTTGTACTAGTTTAATGTACCCCCACTTAGTAGGGATGCACCAAATCCACTATTTTAGGTTTCGACTGAATCCTTTGTGAAAGATTCTGCAAAAACGGAATCCTAATTTGCATACTTCTGCTGAAAAAGGCAGAATCTTGGCCAAATCCTGGATTCAGTGCATCCCTACCAATTAGTGGCTTGAATTCCACAATGGATAAAGAAACTGCATAGACAAGAAAATGAAGAGAAGTATTAAAAAAGTTGAATCTATTACATCTAGCCTGGCATTCAGACTAGACGGTGTGTTTACTATCATGTAGGGATGCACTGAATCCACTATTTTGGAATTCAGCTGAATCCCAAAGCCAAATTTGCATATGCAAATGGGTGCAAGGACTTTTGGCTTTTTTTTTTTTTTGCTTGACGAACCGTCATGTGATTTTTCGAATTTGGTTCAGCCAGGCATTTGGATTTGGCAGAATCCGAGTCCTGCTGAAAAAGGCAGAATCCCAAACTGAATTCTGGATTTGGTGCATCCCTGCAATCATGGAATCACTGATACCATGAAATGCATTAAGGAGGGATATATATGTCTGTTTTACTTTATGCATATAGGATATGCAGCGCTTTACAATATAGAAATACACAGGAAGGAAGGACAGACATTAAAATATGTATAGAGCTACAGAGATTAAAGGACAAGGAAAGTCTAAAATAGAATAAGGCTAGAAATGCTGTATTTTGTATACTAAACATAAGCATGAACTTACTGCACCACAAGCCTAATCAAACAAATGATTTATGCTTTCAAACTTGGCCACAGGGGGCTGTCATCTTGTAACTTTGTTAAACATCTTTGCCTGACCCTGCACATGCTCAGTGTGGTCTGGGCTGCTTAGGGATCGTCATTAACAAAGCTGCTTGAGTTCTGCATGGCTGGAAAGTAAGGTGGGGGCTCCCCCTGCTGTTCATAAGTATGATTGTTTCCCTGCTCAGCAGTTAGGGACCATCTGACAATTCCTATTCACAGCAGTAAATGAAGGGAGAATTTCACTGCATACAGTCAGGTTTCTTATAAAAAAGGTACACATTTTTTAATTAAAGTATATTGGAGATAGGTTTCTTTTTCATTAAAGAAAGTAAAAATGGGATTTTACTTTTTTGCCTTTCCTTGTCCTTTAAGTGCACTAGGTTGGAAAGAAGTCTGTGGCCCATAGAGTTTACAATCTAAGTTACAATGTAACTAAGGAAGATGATATGGTATAAGTGAAATGAGTGGCTGGTTCCCAAGCTTGTTTGTGTGGATAAATGACCCAGCTGTTCCCTGGCTAAACACCATGACGTGCCTATTTCTCCAGTCATCAGGCACTGACAATAAAACAGAAAAACTCTCAAGCATGAAATTGAAGATCTGAATTGCCAGATATGTAATGCAGTATAATATTTCATCAGATTAGATGGATATATATTGTTTATCTGCAGCTAAGCTTTTTAGTCTGATATCATGAAAATCTGAGCACTCTGTCTTTGGTTTAATAGAGAAGCCCTGGCTGCAATCATGTTCCATAATAAATATTTGTGCACCAGACGGTGACCTCATCTTAGATCCCCTTTGTTCCTTTATATATACTGTATATAGCTTTTCTTTTGGAGATATATTGCAAAGCTGTTTGAAAGATATAGGTATTTACTTGCAAACAAAGAACACCAAGGGAATGAAGCATAGTTCTGTGACAAAAAACAATCCTACAGTCCCAAGGTGTAATTGGTTGACTTTTCTCATTTTGATTCTGTACTGTAACTTCAAACCCTTGTCAGCAGTCAGCTAAATTGGCCCTGATGTAGTCCTCACAAGCTATTTTAACCCCCACCCACATGCCGGGCTCCATAGACCAAAATTATCCGATCAGAAACATGTAGTATGTCAGCTGAAACACCTGAAAGCTAAAGTCATAATAGTGACTTCATCACTGGAACCTAAGATTTTCAGTATTAAAGGAGAAGGAAAGCTATGGAGCATAGATTGCCAGTAGATTAGCTGCAATAGTGTAAGATAGAATGCTATATTTATTCTGTAGAATGTTTTAAAAAGCTCTAGAAGTTCTCTGTTTGTTTAGGATAGCAGCTGCAGTATTAGCTTGGTGTGACATCACTTCCTGCCTGAGTCTCTCCCTGCTCACTTATAGCTCTGGGCTCAGATTACAGCAGAGAAGGTTGGGGGGGAGAGGAGCATGCTCAAGCCCGGGGCAAGGAGGTTTAAGCTGAAAGCAGGAAGTCTGATACATCTGAATGTGTACACAATAGAAGAAAAGAAATGCAGTGTTTATTTTGACAGGGGACTCAGGGCAGCACTACTTTGAGTGTTTACTGGTATATTTAGATGGACCTTCCTGATAAGGCTTACTTTTCTTCTCCTTTAAAATGCAGACTTGACAATTTTTTTCCCTCTTAAGCAAAAACTGCCCAATCAGCTGTGACCTTCAGTTTCCCTGGAAAGTCCCAAATAACCAATAATTACCCAATAATGCAGTACTTGTCTGTGTTAGGACAAATAGAGGCATGCTTACATTTGCCATAATGATGGAGAGTCTCAGATTTTCTTTTTGCCTCTCCCTAGGAAATAGGTAAATCAAGATAATCTGTTATTAAATGATTCAGGTTACAACTGTTTCTTGCTAAACTTTTCATGAAAGAATTGAATCTGTTGCCAGGCATTGACTGAACGTTTCTCTTGTCCCCAGCACATTGACTTCCCATTGCCCTGCCCTCTCATGTTTTTGGAGATGCTTGTTGTCCCAGAGCACGAATATCCCTTGGTCTGTGTCAGTGTCAGCAAAGGGACTGATTTCAACCAAGTAGTGCGATTTGAGACGGTCAATCCGAACTCTACCTCGTCGTGGTTCACAGAAACAGGTCGGTGCAAAGAGAAGGCAAGAAGTGCCTGTGCTGTACTTTAGACTAGTTGTAATACATTTATAATTTGTTTTGAAGCCATTTGTCATTGAATTGAGTTCCCCGGTCTTTTTGTTAATAGATACTCCACAGACTGGTGTTGTACATGTGACACAGCTGGAGCGGGACACCATTCTTGTCTGCCTAGACCGTAAGTATCATAAATACCTTGTCCTTGGCCTAAGCCTGTAAAGATTTGAGTGGCTTTGTCTCGTGCCTTCTGGACAGGGGTGTAACTGGATATTACTGGGCCCCACAACAAATTAATTTTAGGGTCCCAACATAGTCAGATGTTGTCCTGTTTTACCAATATATGTTGAAATTGTTTATTAATTAGGGCCCCCCTGCAGCTGCAGGGTCTGCTTCCTCTTTAGTTACGCCCCTGCTTCTGGAACCTGTGCATAAGTAAACTTTCCTTTCTGTGCACTGTAGTGTGCTTGGAAAGTATACCTAAATTAAATAAGTGCTGTCCAATATGGTACTACTCACTGCCATTTCTATTTACAGACTAACTGCCATTTCTATCTACAGACTAACTGCCATTTCTATCTACAGACTAACTGCCATTTCTATCTACAGACAAACTGCCATTTCTATCTACAGATTAACTACCATTTCTATCTACAGCCTAACTGCCATTTCTATCTACAGACTAACTGCCATTTTTATCTACAAACAAACTGCCATTTCTATCTACAGATTAACTACCATTTCTATCTACAGACTAACTGCCATTTCTATCTACAGGCTAACTGCCATTTCTATCTACAGCCTAACTGCCATTTCTATCTACAGACTAACTGCCATTTCTATCTACAGACTAACTGCCATTTCTATCTACAGACTAACTGCCATTTCTATCTACAGACTAACTGCCATTTCTATTTACAGACTAACTGCCATTTCTATCTACAGACTAGCTGCCATTTCTATCTACAGACTAGCTGCCATTTCTATCTACAGACTAGCTGCCATTTCTATCTACAGACTAACTGCCATTTCTATCTACAGACTAACTGCCATTTCTATCTACAGACTAGCTGTCATTTCTATCTACAGACTAACTGCCATTTCTATCTACAGACTAACTGCCATTTTTATCTACAGACAAACTGCCATTTCTATCTACAGCCTAACTGCCGTTTCTATCTACAGCCTAACTGCCGTTTCTATCTACAGCCTAACTGCCATTTCTATCTACAGACTAACTGCCATTTCTATCTACAGCCTAACTGCCGTTTCTATCTACAGCCTAACTGCCATTTCTATCTACAGACTAAATGCCATTTCTATCTACAGACTAACTGCCATTTCTTGTGAGTTGTTGCTGTCTTATCACAATTTTTTACATTATTTTGCTCCAGTTTTCATCAAACAGAGCTATTTTTTGTCTTGCAGTGGTTGGAAAAGGTTCAGTTTGTAGTAATGGTCACATCTAAAGTTGACGTCTAAGGATTGTCTTTCCAATTTTATTTCAGGTTGTATAAAGATTGTAAATCTTCAGGGAAGACTGAAATCTAGTCGAAAATTGTCTTCGGAACTTACATTTGATTTTCAAATAGAATCCATAGGTAGGTAAAACTAAGCTCCGTTGTTCTTTCTGTACATTGCGGAAAGCTTCTAGTATTAGGATGACAGGGAGATTTATATACATTTTTTCCCTGTGGCTTTTTTTGGGAAAGTCTTGCTGACCACTGAAGTGGTTCTGCCAAATGTAAAACATTGTTTCTCAGGATTCTTACATTTAATCATGATGGTTTTCTGCCTGAAGAGGTTTGGGGATAAAATGCAGTAGTCAGGGTTTTTTCCTTGCATACACAAAGCATAAAGGCCATGGCACACCAGGTATGTGCACTAATGGTATATTCCTATCAACAAAGAAGTGTGTATCAATACTCAGACTGCCTGCCATGGACTTAAAGGGATTCTGCCTTAAATTTTTTGATGTAGTTGTAGTTTTTATTTTTAAATTACACAGTTTACACTGCAAATAATTCACTCTACTATATAAAATGTCATTCCTGAACCAGCAAGTGTATTTTTTTTTATATCGGTGTGTAGGCGCCATCTCGGGTCATTTTGCCTGGTCATGTACTTTCAGAAGGAGCCAGCACTTTAGGATGGAACTGCTTTCTGGCAGGCTGTTGTTTTTCCTACTCAATGTAACTGAATGTGTCGCAGTGGGACCTGGATTTTACTATTGAGTGCTGTTATCTGGTTACCTTCCCATTGTTCTGTTGTTAGGCTGCTGGGGGGAAAGGGAGGGGGATGATATCACTCCAACTTGGAGTACAGCAGTAAAGAGTGACTGAAGTTTATCAAGTACAAGTCACATGAATAGGGGCAGCTGGAAAACTGACAATATGTCTAGCCCCATGTCAGATTTCGAAATTAAATATAAAAAATTCAGTTTGCTCTTTTGAGGTCAGTGAAGAATTCTGCTGATGTGTTTTGAAAAAAAAAAAAAAAATTTCCCATGACTTTAAAGTCTCTTTTTGGAGATGAAATTTACCATCGATGACAGGCAGTTGCCATTCACTTTAATGGCAGACACATGTCTCTTTACCAGTGGTGGAGCAAAGTACCTGGTGAACCATGGCCGTACATGTTCTTATCTTAAGAAATTTTTGGAAATCTGAAAAGTGACCCAAGGTATGGCATGTAGTAAAGTGTGATAAGTGTAAAGTAGCCAAACGTCTAGCAGCAGCGTCACAAACTTTCAACTTCAATTAAGAAGGAAGCAATTGAAATGATTTTTTATTATGATCTAGGTGATGATCATTTTTAATAAGCAGCATTTAAAAACCTCAGCATAGCATAAAAAGGTTTTATTCTCTCATAAATGCTTTCCCCAGTTTAATAGCGTGTGCTTCAATATCTCTTCCCCTAGTCTGCCTACAGGACAGCGTTCTGGCTTTCTGGAAGCATGGCATGCAGGGCAGAAGCTTTCGATCAAATGAAGTAAGTGAACATTTTATGTAATCTTTGGATCAAATGCAGGCTATTTGAATGGCCCTTATTAAAGGACAAGGAAAGGCAAAAAAATAAAATCCCATTTTTACTTTCTTTAATGAAAAAGAAATTTATCTCCAATATACTTTAATTAAAAAATGTGTACCGTTTTTATAAGAAACCTGACTGTATGCAGTGAAATTCTCCCTTCATTTACTGCTGTGGATAGGAATTGTCAGATGGTCCCTAACTGCTGAGCAGGGAAACAATCATACTTATGAACAGCAGGGTGAGCCCCCGCCTTACTTACCAGCCATGCAGAACTCAAGCAGCTCTGTTTATGACGATCCCTAAGCAGCTCAGACCACACTGAGCATGTGCAGGGTTAGGGTCAGGCAAAGATGTTTAACAACGTTACAAGATGGTGACCCCCTGTGGCCAACTTTGAAAGCATAAATCATTTGTTTGATTAGGCTTTGTGGTGCAGTAAGTTCATGCTTATGTTTAGTATACAAAATATAGCATTTCTAGCCTTATTCTATTTTAGACTTTACTTGTCCTTTAACTGCCATCAAAACGAACTTCCAGTATCTTGAAATGTAATCCATCATGAAAGCCAAAGCTTTAAATGCATGTAACGTCATATTATTTGGCGATCAATGAGATGTAAATGTATTCACAAGAAACTTGAAAAATCTAAAAAAAATGGAAACCTGTACACTGCATAGGACTCCTTTATATACACAATTGGTGTATATTTAATATACATTGCTACAAGAATTACATGATATGATCTGATCTGCTCTCTTTACAGATCACACAGGAAATCTCAGATAGCACACGGATATTCCGACTTCTTGGTTCAGACAGGTAACATGATAAATTACTACATTTGTCTTCATACGTTGTACTCCCATTCTTGTCGTTTTATCGAAAGTTTCTTTCATAAACCACCCTTCTCAGACTGTCATTACAACCAGTAGCTTTCTCATCGTAAATGTCTGCATAAATGCACCCTCCGTATATGCTGAGTGACAGTTTTGTATGTATAGGTGCTGTTAGGTGCCCACAGTTAGTACAGTGCAGCTCCCAGAAAAAGCTGCAAATGTGTTATTGCCATATATTCAATGATATGCCTTCCAGAGAGCAGGGACTATAGAGAATTATCAAATACTGAAAACAATAGCCCTTATTTACTATACACAGTGCAGGGAACAAGGAGCTGAAAACATGAACTAGGTGCCATGTTTTTGGACATTGCTCCCTGCCCTGTGGTTTAAACTCCAATGGTAGAGCTCTTTGCACCCCCAACTGAGCCTTCCTCTTAGTACAGCTCTGTCTGCAGTCGCCAGTTTTATAATCATAAGGGGTGAAACCTGGTCAGCCCCTATATTGCATATTATTTATAGTCCCAAAGGAGATGCACTATATCGTCTGCCTGGGTGCTGCTAATGTAATATGTGTTACCAACACTGTTAATATTACTATTGCATATCATTTCGATGCATTCAGCTGCAAGCTAGGGAGCAGCACAAGGGACTCAAGGGAGATCTTGCTTTTAACCTGCTCATGGTGAAGTTTGCACTAGAAATCCGACAAGCGCAAGTGCTCCTTAGATGTGTGCACCCCTTGTGGCATTAACTAATGAGCACTAAAATATGTATTTGATCATCGCAAAGTAAAGAATAGAATCTGGCACTATGGGGCAGATCTATTAAGGGTCAAAGCAAAAATTAGAATTTCGGAAAAAAATGTATGGTCAAAACTCTCAAATTGAAATTGTGAATTATCCAAACTTGAATTGAGTTTTAATTCGAATGAGAATTTCAAGATTTATCGTACTCTGGCCCTTTAATAACTGGAACTCAAATTCAACTATTCGCCACCTAAAACCTACCAAATTTATGTATAAGCCAATGGGAGCCGTCCAGGGACCAATTTGGACATGTTAGTCGCCTTCCTGACATTCGCGTTTTTTTCTGAAAACAAAACTCGAATCGAGTTTAGTCTAATTCGATTCAAGTTTTCAAGTTGGTAAAATTCATCAGAGTTTTAGATGTTTGACTCGAATTTCGAGTATGTTCGAATTTAATAGTTTTAAAAAACTCACGTGAATTTGAAATGCGACCTTAATAATAATAATAATAAATGTGCCTCTAAAGCTCCCCATAGACGCGACGATTCTTCTTGCCTAACGACCGATTTTAGGGAAGTCCGACCAATCCTTCGAAATTATCATGCGGTTAGTGGGATTCGAACGATTGTACATCTTGCGATTTTTCGGCCGACATCTGTCAGGAAATTGATCGGCCAGGTCAAAAAATCTTTGTCGGTCCCAGTGCAATGTATCTATGTTTGCAGGGCCAAGCAGGCAGCTCCCCTTTGTTTTCCTGGCAAATTGGTCTTTTTAGTTGATGGTAAATTCGTATGATCGTACGATCGTTCTGAGAAGATCGTGGTCTCACGATCAGGATCTGATCTTTTAAAAATCTCAACATCTATGGAAAGCTTTAGAGTCCCAGGGCCACAGAAACTATGATGAATAGTGTATGTCTGATGCAGCAAATTACACCTTGAACTGACTCTCCCTCTTTATTTACAGGGTCGTTGTTTTGGAAAGCCGGCCAACTGACAACCCTACAGCCAACAGCAACCTATACATTCTGGCAGGCCATGAGAACAGTTACTGAAAGCCTTATTGCACAGCCACACATCACCAGGGACACACTACACCCGCCATCTTACCACAAACCTCGACGTCAGACAAAGGCCACACAAATGTAGTGGCTGTGTTTTCTAGAGATATAAATATATAAATAATTTATTGCGGCATGAAACAAAGATAAGGAATTTATTATGACATGGTGGGGATTCTTTTTCTGTAACGCCTCCACGCAAGTCACCATTGTGTAATCTTTGTACATACAGGTAGTATTACACCCTCCCCTCCCACCACACCTGCTGTGGCTTGTCATACTCAAATCACTCACGTGGCTAGTGATCCCTTTATGACATACAAGTGTCTTAATTGTACAGATGTAAAGGTCGTCTGTGAGATTGCAGAACAGCGGGTTCATCATTCTGAGAGTGCAAACCTTCCTCAGGATGGAATGGCCACTTGGAAAGGACCCCCCTCTCCTTTATTAACACTATTGGATTTTTTTTTTATTCTGTGTAATTTAGTAATGGCAATATAGATTTTTGTATAATGAACTGTAATCTATAGATAAGTTGTAAGCATTTTTATGACACACTTAACTTAATGCAAGTACACTGGTGTTTCTATTTGCACAAGATATCGTCACGTGATGTTCTGCGTCACAGGGTTAACGGGCGACTACTGTGAAAACGCATTGGCTTTATGTTGTAAGTTTTTTTTTGTTGTATTACAGATGGAGAAAGGCACATTACCTTGAAATGTATTATGTGAGCATATGTGTATGTAGGTGTCTGTACATGTGTGTGTGTATATATAGAGATAGATATATATATGTACACACACCACTGACTCACTGGCTCACATAGATATCTATTGAGAAAGCCACTGCTACAAGCAGCCATCAGTTCCTGGCAAAGCTGCACTTTGAATCTCCCTTTTTCCCAGGTTCACAAACACCAAAGCTTGTTTAAATCTCGTGTGTGTACTGGAAAGCAATGGCAAGGCCATGTGTGTAACATGAAACAGGTATGTCCACAATCTGAATATAAACGGACACATAACATTTCAGCCACACACTGAACATCCTAAACATTCCTCTTTTTACATGTGTATTCATGAATACAGGTATGGGACCTGTTATCCCGAATGGACAACAGGACCTGGGAGTTTTCATACCTTAAAGGGATGGGAAAGAAAATGTTTTTTTTTTTCAAAACGCAGCAGTTAATAGTGCTGCTCTGCACTGAAATCTGTTTCTCAAAAGAGCATTCAGATTTTTTTTATATTTAATTTTGAAATGGGACATGGGGGTCGACATATTGTCAGTTTCCCAGGAGCCCCCCAGTCATGTGACTTGTGCTCTGATGAACTTCAGTCACTCTTTACTGCAAGTTGGAGTGATATCACCACCTTCTCCCCCAGCAACCTAAAGGCCTCCATACACGGGCTGATAAAAGCTGCCGACAGACTGAGTTGGCAGCCTATTGGCCCGTGTGTGGGGCCATCCGACGGGCGTCCCCGATCGATATCTATCCTAAAGTCGGGCAGATGCCGATCTGGCAGGGTAAAAAATCCCATTGGATTGCGGTCGCATCTGTTCGTTGATGCGGTTCCACGATCAGACTGCCTGTATGGCCTCCATTCTGATCCAATCGTTGGGCCCTAGAGCCCACGATCAGATCAGCCCGATATCGCCCACCTCAATTTGGTCATATCAGGGAGAGATCCACTCGTTTGGCGACATTGCCAAATGAGCGGATCTCCCTGTGTATGGACACCTTAACAACAGAACAATGGGAAGGTAATTAGATAGCAGCTTCCTAACACAAGATAACAGCTGCCTGTTAGATCTAAGAACAGCACTCAATAGTAAAATCCAGGTCCCGCTGCGACACATTCAGTTACATTGAGTAGGAGAAACAACAGCCTGCCAGAAAGCAGTTCCATTCTAAAGTGCTGGCTCTTTCTGAAAGCACATGACCAGGCAAAATGACCTGAGATGGTGCCTACACATCAATATTACAACAAAAAAATACACTTGCTGGTTCAGGAATTAAATTTTATATTGGAGAGTGAATTATTTGCAGTGTAATTTAGAAATAAATCTACATCATAAAAATCATGACAGAATTCCTTTAAGTCTACTAGAAAATCATTTAAACATTAAATAAACCCAATAGACTGGTTTTGCTTCCAATAAGGATAAATTATATCTTAGTTGGGATCAAGTAAAAGGTACTGTTCTTATTCCAGAGAAAAAGGAAATCATTTTAAAAATCTGGATTATTTGGATAAAACTATGGGAGACGGGCTTTCTGTAATTCAGAACTTTTGGGATAACTGGTTTCCGGATAACGGATCCCATACCTGTACTGTGTTTGTGGCTTTTTTTTTTATTATTTTCTTTTTGCCTTATTTACATCCATGATAGGATGCCTATGAAAGTGCCCCCAAAATAATTTAGGTACTACCTCATGCAAATAGACTAAAGGAGATTACACATGAAAGACGCTGTTTTGTTTTGTTTTTCTGGAAGTGCCAAATGCAGCCCCTTGTGGCTTCTGTTTTATACTTTACTATGAAGTAGCCTATCATTTCAATGACGCATGGAAACAGACTATAGATTCTTCCAATGAAATAGACTCCCTTTCTTATTGCTTATGCTAAATTGTTCATTTAGCTTCTTTTTCTTTTTAATTACATTTTGATCGTCTACCACTAAATGTATATTATCTTAGAGCCCAGTATTTTAA
The DNA here is from genome assembly GCF_017654675.1 of Xenopus laevis. NCBI lineage: Eukaryota > Metazoa > Chordata > Amphibia > Anura > Pipidae > Xenopus > Xenopus laevis. The sequence goes on from NC_054380.1 coordinate 34,257,472, forward strand.
CTGACAGAAAAGCCAGTTTTATAGGGAAAAACTGAAACCTCCTGTTTGTTTGTTCATACAGATCGATTTCCTAGTAGGGACCAGGTTCCCCTCTAGTCATGGATTCTGGGAGTGTCCCCTCAGCTTTCCAGAGAATCTGTACATCGCCCTCCATGGAAAGCAGAAGGACTTCAAGTCCCAGAATCCAGCACTGCACATAGAACAACTGAGGGGTTGAATGAGTCTACCAACCTAAGGGGTGTAGAAAAATGGCCCCATAAGTCAGAGGTAGATTATCACAGTTTCCTTTTAATGTGAGACATTAGCTGTCGGCGTAAAAATACAGTCAGGCCCATAAATCTTTGGTCAGACAACTTTTTCTAATTTTGGTTCTGCACATTACCACAATAAATATTAAATAAAACAACTCAGATGCAGTTGAACTGCAGACTTTCAGCTTTAATTCAGTGGGTTGAACAAAAAGATTGCATAAAAATGTGAGGAACTAAAGCTTTTTTAACACAATCACTTCATTTCAGGGGCTCAAATGTAATTGGACAACTTAAAAAAACTGAAAATAAAATCTTCATTTCTAATACTTGGTTGAAAACCCTTTGCTGGCAGTGACAGCCTGAAGTCTTGAACTCATGGACATCACCAGATTCTGGGTTTCCTCCTTTTTAATGCTCTGCCAGGCCTTTACTTCAGCGGCTTTCCATTACTGTTAGTTTGTGGGCCTTTCTGTCTGAAGTTTAGTCTTTAGCAAGTGAAATGCAGCTCAATTGGGTTCAGATCAGGTGACTGACTTCAAGAATATTCCACTTCTTTGCTTTAATAAACTCCTCGGTTGCTTTGACTGTATGTTTTGGGTCATTATGTAAAGCCTCCCAATCAATTTGTCTGCATTTAGCTGGATTTGAGCAGACATTGTCTCTGAACACCTCAGAATTCATTCTTGTGCTTCTGTCCTGTGTCACATCATGGATAAACACTAGTGTCCCAGTGCCACTGGCAGCCATGCACGCCCAAGCCATCACACTGCCTCCGCCATGTTTTATAGATGATGTGGTATGCTTTGGATCATGAGCTGTTCCACGCCTTCTCCATACTTTTTTCTTGCCATCATTCTGGTAGAGGTTGATCTTGGTTTCATCTGTCCAAAGAATGTTTTTCCAGAACTGTGCTGGTTTTTTTAGATGTTTTTTAGGGAAGTCCAATCTAGCCTTTCTATTCTTGATGCTTATGAGTGGCTTGTACCTTGCAGTGCACCCTCTTACTTTCATGTCTCCTCTTTATGGTAGACTTGGATATCAATACTCCTACCTCCTGGAGAGTGTTGTTCACTTGTTTGGCTGTTCTGAAGGGGTTTCTCTTCAACATGAAAATGATTCTATGATCATCCACCATTGTTGTCTTCTGTGGACGTCCAGGCCTTTTTGCATTGCTGAGTTCACCAGTGCTTTCTTTCTTTCTCAGGAAGTACCAAACTGTAGATTTTGCCACTCCTAATTGTAGCAATTTCTCGGATGGGTTTTTTCAGTTTTTGCAGCTTATGGATGGCTTGTTTCACCTGCATGGAGAGCTCCTTTGACCACATGTTGTCTTCCACATACAAGCACCCCCCCCCCCTCAAATCAACTCCAGGGCTTTTATCTGCTTCATTGATAATGACATAACGAAGGAATTGCCCACACCTGCCCATGAAATAGCCTTTGAGTCAATTGTCCAATTACTTTTGAGCCCCTGAAATGAAGTGATTGTGTTAATTAAAGGCTTTATGCAATCTTTTTGTTCAACCCACTGAATTAAAGCTGAAAGTCTGCAGTTCAACTGCATCTGAGTTGTTTCATTTAAAATTCATTGTGGTAATGTACAGAACCAAAATTAGAAAAAAAAGTTCTCTGTCCAAAGATTCATGGACCTAACTGTATATATATTTTTGGAAGTTAAAATAGCGTTTATGCACCTTTTCTTCATTGAATGATTTAATGTCAAAAAGGGAGGCGTATTGTCCCTTTAATAAATTGCACCTTGTCTCAGTTACATTGCATTGTTACATAGTCTAAACTAAGCCATATTGTGCTACTGTTGGCACCAGACATTCTTTAAAGGGAACTATAGATCCAATTGAAACATATGTAAGGAGACCTACAACTACTAACATAGGTCACTTTGTACTACTGATGTAATGCACAGCAACCCAGCATTTCTATACATAGTTTCAGTAGGAACAATGGTTATACTATGCAAATGCTTATGTTCAGGGTCAGGTGTCCAATAGGGATTCCCCTTGTCTAGAAATCTGGTCCCACCCCAAGTCTGTGATTTGCAATTTCACTTGCGAGTTATTTACTGCAGGTTAGATTGAGAAAGCACGATTATAAACCGTTCTCAGTAATATCGATAGGAATAATGAAATATATCCGGGGGTAAAACCTGCTAAAGGTGGATACATTTTATAAATATGGCCCTACCCCTCCCAGCAGGGTCGGACTGGCCCGGCAGGACACCGGGAATAAACCCCAATGGGCCCCTGCCAGGCCAGACCCACTCTCCTGACCCTACAAAAAAAACAATTTGCAACAGCACGCAGCACCGTTCGCACATGCGTGCGGTGCGGTTCCTTTTGCGCATGCACGGTGTTGCAGTAGGCGGGCCCTGGACAGGAGTCCCGGTGGGCCCCCCAGTCCAACCCTGCCTCCAAGGGAGTAAATCCTACTTAAATCGCCCATCACTACCTGTAAGATATTGATTACTTGAGAAAGTGATATTCGATCCTGCACAGAAGGGAGTGGTTCCCACTGTAAGGTTCAAAGCTGGACATAAATGGGCTTTTATAGCCTGACACTCTGGACAGTCAGCAGCTTATTGGCTCATAAGACATTGGCCTGACTAACCTTTATTTGGTCCGAGACTTGGCCACAACTCGTTCAGATGAGGGTCTGATATCTAAATACATCATGTACTGTCTCTTTAAAACTTCGACCATTCGCCATATAAAACCTGCCGAATTGCTGTTTTAGCCTATGGGGGACCTCCTAGAACCTATTTGGAGTCAATTGCTGGACTTTTTTTTTTAGAAAATACTTCATTTCAAGCGATCGAATTCAGCCTATTCACCCGCAGAAAAAAAACTTAAACTAAATTACGGTTGGTCTTTTTTATTCGAATTTCGAAGTTATGGGATTTAAAAAAAAAAAACTCCCATTACTTCCAAATTTGACCCTTGATAAATCTGCCCTTAAGAGGCCCATTTATCAAGGGTCAAATTTCAAATTCATGTGAGTTTTTTAAAACGCCCATAAACTCCCATAGATTTGAAATTAGTCCAATCGAAATTTATTAATAAAATCTAATTTTTTCAGCTCGAGGGAATTGAACCGACCCGAAAACTCGAATCGAATTAGATTTGAATGAGAAAAACTCCATTCTAATTTTAAAAACTTGGTTTGAGTAATTTTTCCCCAGGAAAGGAAGGCTGCAAACAACTCCACATTGATCCCTCTCCCATAGACTTATACAGCAATTCGGCAGGTTTAAGGTGGCGAATAGTCGAATTTGACAACCCTTAATAAATCTGCTCCTAAGTCAGGACTTGGATGTCCAGTTTGCCAACATCAGATGTACAAAAGTTGTTTGGGTTATGAAGCCATTCATGTGTATGTGTGTGTGAGGTCCAATGCAGACAAATCTCTCCCCACTCCCTCTGTGACATTTCCCTAACTGCACCTATACTTGCCCTTTACATGAGCTGCCGATATATTGGCCATTTCCCTGCTTGAATCCATGATACACAGGAAGTCGTTATTGCTTGTGGATCTCCATATAAAACATACAGCCACCAGCAGGAACATATTACAGTCCATGACTAGTACAATGCAAAATTGTTTTCTGCCTATTTTATTGTGAATTCAAACACTAATCAGACAAATTGGCTCTAAGTGATGTATGGTGTAAATTCTTGATTTAGTAAGGCTTTTTGGATACATTAATGACTGTACATACTGTAAAATAAAAGATCTTTTTTAACAATCGGTCTCCTTTCCGGTTATGTCTGACTTCCATTTTTCAGAGTGAGTAAAAAGCATTGAAGGGGTGGGTTAACTTTTAGTATGTTATGGTTATGGTTATGGGTCACTGACCCCATCTAAAAAACAAATGCTCTGTAAGGCTACAATACATCGCTATTGCTACTTTCTATTGCTCACTTTTCAGTTCAGGCCTCCTTCTGTTCATACTCCAGTTTCTTATTTAAATCAATTACAAAGTTGCTAGGGTAATTTGAATCATAGCAACCAGATTGCTGAAATTACAAACTGGAGATCTGCTGAATAAAAAGCTAAATGACTCAAACACCACAAATAATAAAAAATGAAAATCAATAGCAAATTGTCTCCGAATATCACTCTCTACATCATACTCAAAGGTTAATTTAAAGGTGAACAACCCCATTAAAGGAGAACTAAATCCCCACCTGGACTAGATTAAATTATTGGTGTAGATTGTTCACATCAGGGGGTACAAGTGTACCGGGCAGTGCTGAACTTTTCTAAAGAGCCTGGCCCCCCTTGACAGCGCCGAAGCCGTGCCTTCCTTCCAAAGTCCCGAAATGTGGAAGTGCCGAACAACTGAAGTCCCGAAGCCACAAAAAGACCCGAAGCCACAAAAATAGCTGAAGTTGAAGCGGCAAAAAGACGCAAAGTCACGAAAACAGCCGAAATTGAAGTCCTGAAGTGCCAAAAAGACCCAAAGTCACGAAAGGAGGCGAAGTTGAAGCCACAAGTTCAATTCCTCTGAACACCAATGTGTTTTTTTTTGTTTTGTTTTTTAATCCCCTGGGCACCAATGTGTTATTTTAATACTCTACAGAGACGGAACTAGGTGGGGGCGGGCCGTGCAGCCGGGCCCCGCCCCCACCCTCTTCCGTGCGGCGCTGCAGCCGCTGCAGTGGGCTCATGACTGCCGGGAGGCCCTGTGGGGGTGTGGGCCCTGGCCCAATTGCACCCCCTGCTCCCCCGGTATTTACGCCACTGATACTCTATAGGCCCCTGCCACCAATGTTTTTTTTAAAAACATTCTTTGGGGCCCCAATTTCCAATTTTTTTTAACTTGTAAGGGGGGGGCCCTGGCACCAATGCTTTTTAAAAACAACTTTTATGGGGGGCCCTGGCGCCAATATTTTTTTTTTAACTTATAGGGGGGCCCTGGTCCCCAATATCTTTTTATAACGTGTGCGTCAGGGGGGTTACCTTTTTTAGCACTGATGTCTTTGTGGTCTTTTAACTGTGATGTGGAGTGAGCGGGATCTGGGGTGGGGCTTGGGGGTCGGGGTGGGCGGTACCCAGAGGGCCCCTGAAAATGTTGTTGTACGGGGCCCTAATGGCGGCGCTGGTTCACATGATGCAGATGTCTGTTCAGCACTGAAAATTGCAACCTGTGATATATTCTGTGTCTTATGTTGTTTATGTCCCACCCTATGCAGGTAATGCTACAAAATACATATGGCCATAGGGCAGCTCAGCAGTGTAATGACTATGCAGCCCCCGCCAAAAGATTATTCTGCAGGCTCCACATTGGGGATTTTAACACAATAGAAGAAGACAACCTCTTTACTTTGCACATAAATGTTCCCCAGTCTGGCCAAATGCACCAGGATTAAGCGCACCCGGTTGCAAACTCAGATATGGTGGAGAGTGCAGCTTCTGATATTCGTCAGCTTCACTCAGAAAACTGTTTTTAAGTTATAGATCTATGGAAAAGTGCCCCTGAGCCACTCCAGCCATGTGCTGTGTAAAACCAATTACTTCACTGGGATGCGAGATCCTTCTAGGCTGGAGTTCTTTTTTATGGAAGCTGCTGCCCCCAGCCCAGAATGACTGAAGAAATAGAATTCTCTACTACAGGTACCACAAAGCTTGGGCTTACTATATGAAGAACTTTGTGTGGCCACTTTCCTAATAATACTGACACATTCCCATAGGTTTTCATAGGAACTTGCCTGTATGACTTTCTCACCAGTAATCTATAGCCACGTTTTAGCTCAGAATGATCAAGTCAATGAGCATCATCTCATATAGCAAAGGAGAAACATACTGTGAATGGGTACAAAAGAACATACCGTAGCCTTTTCTGATGGAAAACTATACTCATTTTTGAAAGTCATCAATACTGTTGATGTAAAATATGTATATATACGTGATGTTGATATAAAATATATATATACATGATTTCCTGGAGAACATGGCACCTATATTTGGTGTTGGGGAGAGGGGGGGAGAGTGGTATAAAGTTCTGCGCCTTAGTATTGAACCCAGTTTAACGCTGATCTAGGACTAACCCAGAGGAGGAAGGGGTGGCAGAGATCTCTCACAAGTCCAATTTGTTCAGTAATAATTCAAAGTCGCTCCCAGTGCCATCCCGCTGGCGATTTATATTCTATCTGGCGGGAGGCAGTTCAGGGAGATTAGTCGCTCCAAAGAAGAGGCAATTAATCGCTAGGCGACTAAATCTCCCACCCCCCGCATCTGAGCATGTGTCTCTGCCCTAACAGTAACCAATTAGAATATAATTTATTATTAAAATGTATTTATATAGCGCCAACATATTGCGTAGCAAATATATAGTGAATAAAGTACCCCCTCTTGTAAAATATAAGGATATTATAAGTTACCGAGGAGTTTCATGACCTTATACAGATCATGGAACTCCGAGGTAACTTCTGATATCCTGATATTTTGCAACTGGGGGTACTTATTTATTATAATACACAAATTTAAGTGAGTCATGTGACAGAAATGACATCAGAACTCACCGTTTCTAACTGATGACATCAGAACTCACCGTTTATAAGGATATAATTTACAGGTTATTCATGGCTTTTGTGTATTATAAAGTACTATTTCCCTGCTTCAGAAACACAAATATATTTTATATAAACAAGCTGCTGTGTAGCTATGGGGGCAGCCATTCAAAGCTCAGGTTACATAGCAGATAATAGATAGACGCCACAGTATTCTATCACTGAGTTTCTGTTATCTGCTGTGTAACTTGTGCCACATCAAAATTCATCCAGTTTTCTTTTATAGAGGACATGTGTATGGTCCCATGATTTCCACTAGATGGCAGTACTTTATAGCACAAAAGAGGTTTATTTGTAGGGAAATCACATAAGGTGCAAGAGGAGAGAAGCAGTTTGTCATGTTTTACCATTATACCATAGGATATTATATTACGTGTACTTTTTGTAAGCATTCAAACTCACAGATAACTGGCAGTTATAAATCAAAATAGATTCCACCTTTTGACATAATAAAATGCTTCCTGGTTTCTGTTTTAAGGCCTCTCTGAGGGTGGAGCAAAAGAGTAATTTATGTTGTTTCCAGGAATAGTTTTATTGCCTTCTGATAACCGCCAGATGTACTTGTCACAAAGTGAGATTCCCGTGCTAGGATAATTGCATTATTTAGAGTCTAGATTATGGTTGTTATTATGAATAATAATACTGGTTGTCAGAGCGTGTGCAGAAGTGCTGGATCCAGGATTTCTACATGTACATAGAGGAGGAGGGGGTCCTTTCTCCAAAAGGGGTAATCCAAACCCAGTATGAATATTTATTGAAGTACATTGTTTATTGATATATTTTTATTGATATACAGGTATGGGATCCATTTTTCCAGAAACCCAATATCCAGAAAACTCAGAATTACGGAAAGGCTCCCATAGACTTCATTATAATCAAATAATCCACATTTTTAAAAATGATTTCCTTTTTCTCTGTAATAATAAAACAGTAGCTTGTACTTGATCCAAACTAAGATATAGTTAATCCTTATTGGAAGAAAAACAAGCCTATTGGGTTTATATAATATTTTAATAATGTTCTAGTAAACTTAAGGTATGAAGATACAAATTATGGAAAGATCCATTATCCGGAATTCCCCAGGTCCCGAACATTCTGGATAACCGGTCCAGTACATAAACAGAAGGCATAAAGGTTGATGCTGCAACTCAAACACTAATGTTATGTTCTGACTTTCCTCATATACTGTATAACAGTAAGAAAACATAGACAATGAGTGTTCCTCAAGGCAAGGTATAACCAGGGCCCCATCAGAAACTGCTGCTATTACAGTACATCCATTGAGCCTACAAACTCCATTTGGAGCTCACTCTGGTCCTCAAAAATAAAGCTGAAACTTGACTTATGTGTAGGGTTGCCAGGGCTGTTTTAAGGCCTTGGTGGACCCTGGGCAAAGAATCAACAAGTGGGGCCCCCACTAGCACGCCAGAAAATTTTTGAAACTGGTCCCGCCTCCCCGTGTTTTCTCCCTCCATCTTCCTCCCTGTGTGCGTCCCCTCCCTCCATCTTCCTCCCTCCCTCCAGCTTCCTCCTCCCTGTGTCCCCTACTTCCGTCTTCCGCCCTGCATGTGTCACATCCCTCCCTGTGTGCGTCCCCTCCCTCCATCTTCCTCTGTCCCCTCCTTCCATCTTCCTCCCTCAGTGTCCCCTCCTTCCATCTTCCTCTCTGCGTGTCTCGCCTCCCTCCCTCTGTGTGTCCCCTCCCCCATCTTCCTCCCTCCTTTTGTCTTCTTCCCTCTATGTCCCCTCCTTCTGTCTTCCTCCCTGCGTGTGTCGCCTCCCTCCATCTTCCTCCCTCCCTGTGTAGACTCCTTCCGTCTTCCTCTCTCCCTGTGTCCCCTCCCTCCATCTTCATCCCTCCTGTGTCCCCTCCTTCCGTCTTTATCCCTGCGCGTGTCGCCTCCCTCCCTGTGTGTGTCCCCTCCCTCTGTCTCCCTCCCTGCGTCTTGCCCCGCCCCCTCTATTTTTCGGCCCTGGACAGATTGCGTGTCAATCATGGGGAATCCTGCCCGGTTTTCCTAATTTGGAAAACCGGGCAGGAAGTTTTGACCCGGGCAGCCCTTCAAATTACCGGGCTGTCCGGGTCAAAACCGGATAGGTGGCAACCCTACTTATGTGTCCCTCGAAGGCTGTGCTGGTTAAAGGGGTGGTTCACCTTTAAGTTTCTTATAGAATGCCTAATTCTATACAATTTTTCAACTGGCCTTCATTTTTTCTTTTGATTCATTTGCCTTCTTCAGCTGATACTTTGCAGCTTTCAAATGGGGGTCACTGACCCCATCTAAAAAAACAAATGCTCTGTAAATCTACAAAGGTATTGTGATTGTTACTTTTTATTACAGGTATGGTATCTGTTATCTGGAAATCCGTTATCCAGAAAGCTCAGAATTACGGAAAGACTCCATTATAATCAAATAATACAAATGTTTAAAAATGATTTCCTTTTTCTCTGTAATAATAAAACAGTACTTTGTACTTGATCCAAACTAAGATATAGTTAATCCTTATTGGAAGAAAAACAAGCCTATTGGGTTTATATAATATTTTAATAATGTTCTAGTAAACTTAAGGTATGAAGATACAAATTATGGAAAGATCCATTATCCGGAATTCCCCAGGTCCCGAACATTCTGGATAACCGGTCCAGTACATAAACAGTAGGCATAAAGGTTGATGCTGCAACTCAAACACTAATGTTATGTTCTGACTTTCCTCATATACTGTATAACAGTAAGAAAACATAGACAATGAGTGTTCCTCAAGGCAAGGTATAACCAGGGCCCCATCAGAAACTGCTGCTATTACAGTACATCCATTGAGCCTACAAACTTCATTTGGAGCTCACTCTGGTCCTCAAAAATAAAGCTGAAACTTGACTTATGTGTAGGGTTGCCAGGGCTGTTTTAAGGCCTTGGTGGACCCTGGGCAAAGAGTCAACAAGTGGGGCCCCCACTAGCACGCCAGAAAATTTTTGAAACTGGTCCCGCCTCCCCGTGTTTTCTCCCTCCATCTTCCTCCCTGTGTGCGTCCCCTCCCTCCATCTTCCTCCCTCCCTCCAGCTTCCTCCTCCCTGTGTCCCCTACTTCCGTCTTCCGCCCTGCATGTGTCACATCCCTCCCTGTGTGCGTCCCCTCCCTCCATCTTCCTCTGTCCCCTCCTTCCATCTTCCTCCCTCAGTGTCCCCTCCTTCCATCTTCCTCTCTGCGTGTCTCGCCTCCCTCCCTCTGTGTGTCCCCTCCCCCATCTTCCTCCCTCCTTTTGTCTTCTTCCCTCTATGTCCCCTCCTTCTGTCTTCCTCCCTGCGTGTGTCGCCTCCCTCCATCTTCCTCCCTCCCTGTGTAGACTCCTTCCGTCTTCCTCTCTCCCTGTGTCCCCTCCCTCCATCTTCATCCCTCCCTGTGTCCCCTCCTTCCGTCTTTATCCCTGCGCGTGTCGCCTCCCTCCCTGTGTGTGTCCCCTCCCTCTGTCTCCCTCCCTGCGTCTTGCCCCGCCCCCTCTATTTTTCGGCCCTGGACAGATTGCGTGTCAATCATGGGGAATCCTGCCCGGTTTTCCTAATTTGGAAAACCGGGCAGGAAGTTTTGACCCGGGCAGCCCTTCAAATTACCGGGCTGTCCGGGTCAAAACCGGATAGGTGGCAACCCTACTTATGTGTCCCTCGAAGGCTGTGCTGGTTAAAGGGGTGGTTCACCTTTAAGTTTCTTATAGAATGCCTAATTCTATACAATTTTTCAACTGGCCTTCATTTTTTCTTTTGATTCATTTGCCTTCTTCAGCTGATACTTTGCAGCTTTCAAATGGGGGTCACTGACCCCATCTAAAAAAACAAATGCTCTGTAAATCTACAAAGGTATTGTGATTGTTACTTTTTATTACAGGTATGGTATCTGTTATCTGGAAATCCGTTATCCAGAAAGCTCAGAATTACGGAAAGACTCCATTATAATCAAATAATACAAATGTTTAAAAATGATTTCCTTTTTCTCTGTAATAATAAAACAGTACTTTGTACTTGATCCCAACTAAGATATAATTAATCCTTATTGGAAGCAAAACCAGCCTATTGGGTTTATTTAATGTTTACATGATTTTCTAGTAGACTTTTTAAAATTACAGAAAGATCTGATATCCAGAAAACCCCATGTCCCCAGCATTCTGGATAACAGGTCCCATACCTGTACACATCTTTCTATTTATGCATCTGCTATACATTTCAGTCTCTTATTCAAATCATATACATATTAGGGTCATTTCAACCCTAGCAACCAGTTTGCTGAAATGGCAACCTGGAGAGCAGCTGAATACAAAACTACATAACTCAAAAACAACAAATGAAGACCAATTGCAACTTGTCTTGGAATATTACTCTCTACATCATACAAAAGAAGTTCATTTAAAGGTGAACAACCCCTTTAAAAGGTATGTATTTGCAGTAAAGTGGCAAAGCAAGGGTAAAACTATCTGTGGAGTTGCTGCAATAGGACGCAGTCAGACCCGGACTGGGGTTCTGGCAAATGCCAGAGGGGCTGCTATAAGGTGCCATTGAAAGTCAGTATTTAGTGGGCTGGTGGGGGCTGATTGGGCAGGTCCGGACTGAGAATAAAAATAGGCACTCACATTTCAGGTACACAGAGGCCCAATCAGCCCACATAGAGGCCCAATCCGCCCCCACCAGCCCACTAAATACTGACTTTCTATGGCACCTTATAGCAGCCCCTCTGGCATTTGCCAGAACCCACAGATTGCCAGTCCGGGTGTGATTGGGCTTCTGTGGACCTAAAATGCCAGGGCCTTTTTTAATTCTCAGTCCGGACCTGGACGCAGTACTTTTAGGGGCCAAAGAATGGTAGAAGGTCATTGCTGTAGCTACAAGGGGTAGACAGATCTTTCACCACAGAAGAGAAACAAGACGTAGTATGAAAAAGTCCGTTTTATGTCACAGAGAAGAAATTAGAAGTTACTGAGGACACAGGACAGATGGAGCCCATGCTGAATATGAGAGACTATGCAGTAGAGTGGAGAGAAAGCTGGAGCAGAAATTAGAGTGCAGGGTGTGTTATTGGGATCAGTGGACTGAGTACAAGGGTGTGTATTACTGGCAGCAATAACCAGAGGGGAAGTTGCTTTACTGGGAGTAGTAATTCAAGATGAATAATAATCATTGTGAGCTGAAGGTGAAGGGAGGAGCATGACTTGAATCAGTATATGGAGGGAGAGGAGTATTCTCATGAGCTGTAAACAAGGGTGAAGGAAGCAATGCAGAAACACTGGGGATAGAAGAGGTTACTGACAGGAGAGGGAAACTGCTAAATGCTGTTTAGGGAAAGAGGATGTTGTTGTTTCCATCTATACAGTATTAATTATAACATGGTTTTAAAGTGAAATGTAAATGTAACTGCTGTTGAAGTAGAATTTGTCTGCCACTTGTTAGTTTCTGCTCATTCTGACTTAAAACCAAGAAGCAGAAAGCAACAGCTGAAGATGCATGCAATGCATTGTGGGAAATTAATGGAGGAAAGCTGACTTGTGCTACATTGTTTCAAGAGCCAGAAACAGAAGTGCATGAAAAGACAAACTGCTTTCTCTTACTAGCCAGAACTTTACTTTAGCGTGTATAGTACATTGCCTTTAAGCATCTGCCAACTATCAGTGCACCACACCACTCCCTTTCCCTTATCGATTCAGTAGAAATGATCCATGATTTATATATGAAATACATTATCTACACTTGTGCATTGTCACAGTTTGTGTTGCACCATTCTTTGCAGGAAAGTTCATGTTTATCAAATGCCAGTCCTTCGGTGTTGTAGCCGTTGTGCATTTTGCCCCGCTCTCATGCAGGGAAATCATGCAGGGAAATCATGCAGTCCTAAGGTCACTGCTAGAGAGCATATAAGGTAAGAAAGTTATGCAAAGTTGTATTAAAGCGGACCTGTCACCCAGACATAAAAAGCTGTATTATAAAAGTACTTTTTAAATTAAACATGAAACCCAAATTATTTTTTTATTAAACCGTTCATAGCTGTGGTAAACTCATTTAAAAATCTCCGCTGTCAATCAAATATTGTCTGCCCCTCCTCTATGCCAATGGCAGACAATTACTTTCACTTTCCATTCAGCACTTCCTAGATGTCACTGCTCTCCCCACATTCCCCCAGTTCTTAAACTTTAACCATTTAATTGTGTAACCAGGGCATGGGAATGGACATCAAATTATATATATATATATATTTTGTTCTTCATTATATTACACTTGAATGAGATATGGGGATAAAGGACAGACTTGTTCAGTGCTGGGAAACTGGGCTTAATGTTTCCAACTCCAGTTGCAGAAACAAAGAACATGGAGTCAGGTTTACTCACATCAGCTGGGATTCTCATTGGAGGATATTTTGCATATTAAAGTGATCATTAACATTAAAAGTACAGTCCCGACATTTGCCGAACTACAACTCTCCACATGCGTTATCCCTTGACAATATGTTAAATTAAACTGAGATTTGTAATCTGGCAAGTAAGTAAAGAGTGTTTGAGCAGCAGTGATCACTAATATTTATATTTTGTCTGCTTGTATCTGAAAGGTGCTGCTCCGGCTACTTTGTGTACATTGTGGTGCATTACAGTGCAGTGCATGGTCAGAGGACACTACACCATAGAGATGATAATAGGATATGCAGATATTTCTGCTGAATAGGGAAGGACAAGTTAGTCTAAAGTGGAATGTTTGACTCATTACCATAAAATATGCAAATATATGCAGTCACTTGGCGCAGTGTATTATGGGTAGAGGGACAAACCATCAGCAGGAGGAACATTCTTGTGCAAAATAAGGATATTTTTATCCATGTGCAAATTCCAGGCAGGTTTTTAAACGTTAAACTTCTACTTTATTTGTTGGCTGGAAATCACAAGAAAGTCACCCCTTGATAATATGTTAAATTAAACTGAGATTTGTAGTCTGACAAGTGAGTAAAGAGTGTTTGAGCAGCAGTGATCACTAATGCTTGTAGCTGAAAGGTGCTGCTCCGGCTACTTTGTGTACATTGTGGTGCATTACAGTGCATGCACAGAGAACGCTACACCAGGAGTCCCTAACCTTTTGTTTGGATCGGGGATGGGGGTCGGCAGCAAATTTGGATGCGCCAATTCTAATACGGGGTGCCTCGTTTTTCCACGGGAGTGTACGTGGCCCGCTTTTGGACCACGGTCCTGTGGTTGGGGACCCCTGCACTACACCATAGAGATGATAATAGGATATGCAGATATTTCTGCTGAAAAGGGAAGGACAAGTTAGTTTAAAGTGGAATGTTTGACTCATTACCATAAAATATGCAAATATATGCAGCCACTTGGCACAGTGTATTATGGGTAGAGGGACAAACCATTAGCAGGAGGAACATTCTTGTGCAAAATAAGAATATTCTTATTCCTGTGCAAATTCCCACCAGGTTTTTTAAACTTTAAACTTCTACTTTATATGTTGATTTAAATGACAGCAAAAGTCTCCCCAACTATAACAAGATTCAGCAATGTATCCCCCATAAATCCAATGTTAGGACTATCAACCATCCTTGTCTTGGGGTGAGCTGCTGTTCAGTGAGCGACCAGTGAGAATAGCACTGCTGACACCACTGACAACACATTGTCATCTCTGTTGTACTTGCAATAGAAAGGTGCAATTTTTGGAACCAAATTCATGTTACAAGAAAAGATAAATCCTGATTTCTATGTTAGATTGCGTTTAGTCATTGGGTGGGATATAGGGATGCCCATATACTTGAACGACGTCTTGTATTTAAAAAAAAAACATGCTTCAAAAACAATTTGATGTGCGTCAAAAATGTTTTGATGCCCATAGACTTTAATGGGCGTCAGTGACATTTCACCAGCGGCAAATTTTTGGTGAAGTGCAGGGGCGATCCGCCAATGAGGCGAGCTGAGGCGCTCGCCTCAGGCGGCATCGCCAGCTAGGTTTCCAGGGGCGGCAAAAAGCCGCTCCTGGTGCCTTTAAGAGCCGAATTTCCAATTGCGCTCTCCGCACTAGCGTTGCTGCCTCCCCCCCGGAAATCGAATCAGGCTGGGGGGGCGGCATTACTGGAGCCGCCTCAGGCGGCAATACATACAGAAACGGCGCTGGTGAAGTGAAATGGGTCAAATTCACCCATCCCTAGTGGAATATTACCCAGAATCCATGGCTATTTCTAAATTGTCTGCATTCTAAGATTTATTGACTGAAAAGCTGAAATTTAAGGTGATCTAATCTTGGCTATAACACTGCATCACAGCTCCCCTTCGTTTTTTATAGAAGATGCTGAAACCTTAATTATAAATGCAAGAAAATTCACCAATGAGAATTGTACTGATCCAAAACTTCATTGTAAATGCAAAAGGACTGACCAATGAGAATGCTGATTCCCAGTCCCATGTCAGGCATGTTGCTGTTATGTTACATACAGAGACAAATATATTATTTTGTTCTTCTTTATATGACACTGGAATGAGACATAGGGATAAAGGACAGACTTGTTCAGTGCTGGGAAACTGGGCTTAATGTTTCCAACTCCAGTTGCAGGAACAAAGAACATGGAGTCAGATTTACTCACGTCAGCTGGGATTCTCATTGGAGGTGGATTTTGCATATTGAAGCAGTCATTGAATTTGGACATTTAGGGAGTTTAATTGTGCACTATTACTTTAAAAATACAACCCTGATGTTGCTGGACTCCCAGCATGCCTCAGCCTTCATTATATGTTACATTATTGTGCAAACTTTCTTCTGTTAAATTAAAGTAAAAGAGGAAAAGTATTAGTAGTAGATTCATGGGCTTCTCCCTGCGTACACTGGCCCCTGAGTTAGGGCCCTAGGGCAAAGGTTTTCATGCTCAGTGTCACAACTAGAACTTTCTCTAAATCTTGGGGTAGGAGCATTCTAATTAAAGGGTGAAAAATGCTCCTGAAAATTCTGGTGCACCCTAACTGGCCTTCAGACTGGGCCCCTTAGCTCATAACAAGGTTACAGATATATAGAAACAGTGGGGTAACAGTCACCCTGTTATAGTTCCAGGGGTACCCAGGGCACAAATAAGCACTCACCCCAAATCTCCCCCAACTGGCCTTTAGACTGGGCCCCCTTAGCTCATAACAAGGTTACAGATATATAGAAACAGTGGGGTAACAGTCACCCTGTTATAGTTCCAGGGGTACCCAGGGCACAAATAAGCACTCACCCCAAATCTCTCCCTAACTGGCCTTCAGGCTGGGCCCCCTTAGCTCATAACAAGGTTACAGATATATAGAAACATTGGGGTGTCACCCTGCTGTAGTTCCAGGGGTACCCAGGGCACAAATAAGCACTCACCCCAAATCTCCTCCTAACTGACCTTCAGACTGGGCCCCCTTAGCTCATAACAAGGTTACAGATATATAGAAACATTGGGGTGTCACCCTGCTATAGTTCCAGGGGTACCCAGGGTACAAATAAGCACTCACCCCAAATCTCCCCCTAACTGGCCTTCAGACTGGGCCCCCTTAGCTCATAACAAGGTTACAGATATATAGAAACATTGGGGTGTCACCCTGCTATAGTTCCAGGGGTACCCAGGGTACAAATAAGCACTCACCCCAAATCTCCCCCTAACTGGCTTTCAGACTGGGCCCCCTTAGCTCATAACAAGGTTACAGATATATAGAAACATTGGGGTAACAGTCACCCTGCTATAGTTCCAGGATACAAATAAGCACTCACCCAAATCTCCCCCTAACTGGTTTTGACTTTGACCAGACCTAAAGAACCCCCATTACCACTTTTCAAACCTGTGAACATTGGGGTGAAGGCCAATTTTAGGGGGGAGATTGCTACGTAGGTTACAGGTTGTTTTGTCACTCATATTAAAGGTTAATTCCCATTACAATAGATACATAGACAGAACACAATTCCCATAAGTAGATAAATGTTTAGTTCCTGAAGCAGAAAGAGATTGAGTCTCTCACAGCAGGAAAGTGGAACTAATTAAAATGTAAATTAATTTTGGGAGGAGCAGATGGGCCCAATTATTTTGTGTTTGTGGTGTCTATAGAGAGAAGTGCATGTGAAATGTATATGTGTTGTTTAAAGGGGAAATCTTCTATTAAAGGGATATGGTCATGGGAAAAAACCTTTTTTTCAAAATGAATCAGTTAATAGTGATAATCCAGCAGAATTCTGCACTGAAATCCATTTCTCAAAAGAGCAAACAGATTTTTTTATATATAATTTTGAAATCTGACATGGGGCTAGACATTTTGTCAATTTCCCAGCCATGTTTTGTGACGAAAAGTCACATGATTTTAAGGATTCGGCCGAATCCGAATCCTGCTGAAAATGGCCCAATCCTGGCCGAATACTGAACCGAATCCTGGATTCGGTGCATCCCTAGCTGTAATATAGCCGGAGTGTTTAGGTCTATGTTACGCTAATCTGGGCTGCCCAGACCACAGATAGTTAACTTGTACAGCTATTGGTAGGAGCATGGGTTACATTGGACTCACACATCAGGATCAGGGCCTTCGCTAAGTGGAAGCGATCCCTTTAAGGTATAGTGCAACTACAACACTCAGGCTACTGTGCATACAAAATATACAAAATGATTGGGCACCAGGAGGTTCTTATGGTGCAAACAAAGAAAACTGTTTATTAGTCAGAGACAATGACCTCAGGTTTACTCACATCACAGTGGTTAGAGGAGAAAGGCACAGGCACATCACATGCAGATTTACACAGACTGACACTCCCTTAGGACAGACTTGGCAGGTATCCCACTTCAGAACTGCTCTTATTTAGCTCAACCCTGACTAAATTATACTCCTAGAGTGTACTAGTACTGGGAGCTCACCTGACACTTTCTATTCCTCATTCACAGTGTGGCCTGGTCCCCGACTTGGACACATGGCTTCTCTGGGCCTTGCTGTACCCAGGCTCCCCAGGGCAATGGCGTAGCTACCGGGGGTGCGGTTGGGCCAAGGCCCGCACCCCCCGAGGGCCCCCCCGGCAGCGCACGCGCAATGAATCACGTGCAGTTCCGGACGTACGGAGGGGGCAGGGGGGCCCGGCTGCACGTCCTGCGCCAGGGCCTGCCGCCTCTAGTTACGTTACTGCCCCTGGGCACACCCAACTGGATCAGCATCCAGCAGCCAAAGAGGACACTTCTTTCCAACACTATATTGCAGTGTGGCAGGAAGTGGTCATTACACCTCTTGGCCAATAACACTGAGCTTAAACTCAGCCACAGGGGAAGGACCAAGGTTCAGTAACAACCTGCAGTGCCTGTTGCAGTAAATGTGGTTACACTGGGGGGACAAAAGGGCTGACAGTGTTCTCCAAGGCATGTGTTGTGTCCCACATGAGGTTCCCTTCATTCTTCTGGCTGCTGTTACTGTGTGTGTCATGTTATGTAGTGACTGCAACTCTGTCAGGCCAAGGTTTCTGGCCACAGGGGCTCAGATACTTTTCACTCCTGAATTGCTTTGTTTTGGGAATTTATCACACAATAGTAACATTTTACATAGAAGAAATTGTCTTCCTCATTGTTTGGGGACCCAGGGAACAATATACTCCATTACTCGCACACAAACGCCTCAGAACTTGCCTTTCAGGATTCAGGCCTGTGCTGACCTACATGGTTGGCATATTCTATGCAAAAATTCCTATATCAAAAGATATCTGTCCCAAGGCTTTCTTTCTTCAGTAAAAAAATATTTTATTTAAGTTCACATTAAAATTCAGATACATACTGACCCCACATGGCCCACCGTACGCGTTTCGCACCCTCCGGCGCTTAGTCATAGGTGTCTCTGTTAACAACATATATGTGGTATTTAAACCCTATTGATCCCACTCATTTTTCTTTAAAACCAATCAAAAGTTAAAAGGGATTAACCCTACTTTCTTAGTATGATCCCAAAATTGCCCCTGTGGGATGTTTGTATTCTATTATATAAATCACAAATTGTAAATTTAAGTAATATTTCAAGTTTAACAATATTCATTAAGTCAGTGTATAGCATATCACATTAAACTTATATAATTCCAAAGTCATTTACATTCACCTCTTTGCACATATTATTAGTTACAAGTTGTAAAAGCCGTCACTTATTCTCTCTATTGAAAACTCCCCAGTAGAGATATTTTAAGTACTTAAAGCCGGTATTCTACTTTATCATCTTCAGGTATAGCAAGTGACATCAAACTCATGAAGTCCTAGGGGCAGACGTGTTCCCAAATGAAAAATCCAAAACACCACCCTTCTTTGGCATATTCTATGGTCTATATATACAGTGAATAAAGTACCCCCTCTTGTAAAATATAAGGATATTATAAGTTACCCAGGATTTTCATGACCATATAAAAGCACAAGGTTGGAGGGGGTACTTTATTTATTATAATACACACGTTTCAGTGAGTCATGTGACAGAAATGACATCAGAACTCACCGTTTATCACTGATGATATTAGAACTCACCATTTATAACTGATGACATCAGAACTCACCATTTATAAGGATATCAGACATTTACAAGATATTCATGGCTTTTGTGTATTATAAATATATATCTATATATACACACAATACACCAGGACACCCCCCATCCCCAAAACCGAACATATTTGAGGATTCATGTAAATATGAAATAAATACAAAACGTATTTCAGGGGGTGGTATGAGGTTACATAGTAATTGCGGGAACTAGGGGGCAGGTATCTCATAAACAGCATAGCCCTAGTCCACCACTGTCTGAGGTGGGTTAAGCGGGTGCTGACGCAGTTGCAACGCGCTCGTTCACGCACGCGCGTCTTCGATTGCGCACGGCCGCGCAGGGAGCGGGGCGCGACTTGGACGGCCGGGTTGACTGGGGCGTTTGGTTGCCATTCCCCAGCACAGGCTGGAAGTCTTCTGACACAGTACTATTGACTCCTGTTCCCTTGACAGCTCACACAGAGTAGCGTCACCCTCAGCACGTGATACACGCCCCTCCCACGTTTCCTTTTTCCATCATTGAAGCGCAGTCAGGGGCCGCTATGGGAGTAGAGTAAATAAGAGGAAGGGAAATGCACCAGCCCCGTAGTCCCCCATAGGAACTAGCGCGCCGACAGCCAGAGCTTGGAGCCTGTCAGAGGAAGGGGTGCGCCTGGCATTGCAGGCGTTTTCCAGGCGACTGATCGAGAACGAGCTGCCCCGTGTGCCCGCTGTAATCGGGAGTGCGCTGTCCCGTGTCTACTCGTATCGGGAGCGCGCAGCGGAGCCGGCCAGTCTATTGGAATTTACCGGGGCTCCAGGAGTTGGAACATGGCGGCCCCGCTCGCCCAGTTCGATGAGGACTGGCAGGACTTCTACGAGTTCCGAGCCGCTTCCAGCAGTGACAGCGGCCGCCTGGACAAGGTGAACTCCAACCCGCCCTCCAGTGAGGCTTCTTTCCAGGGCCCCGGAGCGGTGGTGGCGCTGGAGGATCTGGCGGAGTTTGACAACGGCTTCTCTATGGAGATCATGGGAGGCTTCAAGTCCATGGAGGATCTGGTCAGTGAGTTCGACGAGAAGCTGAGCGTGTGTTTCCGCAACTACAGCACCGGCACCATCGCCCCTGTCAGGCCCATCACTGAGGAGGGAATCATGAAGGACGATGAGTGAGTAGAGTCTCTGCACTGCCACCGACTACTCCCCCCCAACTACTCTCCCCGCAACTAGGGGCCCAATTGGCTCTTCCACCCTCTGGCGCCATTAATTGTTGGCATCTATGGTACTCTCCCTCCCAACTACTCTCCCCCCCAACTAATCTCTCCCGCAACTACTCTCCCCCCACCACTACTCCCCCCCCTACTCTCCCCCCGCAACTAGTCTTCCCCCAACTACTCTCCCCGCAACTAGGGCCCAGTTGGCTCTTCACCCTCTGGCACCATTAATTGTTGGCATCTATGGTACTCCCCCGCGACTACTCTCCCCCGCGACTACTCTCCCCCGCAACTACTCTCCCCCCGCAACTACTCTCCCCCCAACTAGTGGCCCAATTGGCTCTTCACCCTCTGGCACCATTAATTGTTGGCATCTATGGTACTCTCCCCCCAACTAATCTCCCCCCCCAACTAATCTCCCCCCCAACTAATCTCCCCCCCAACTACTCTGCCCCCCAACTACTCTCCCCCCAACTACTCCCCCCCCAACTACTCCCCCAACTACTCTCCCCCCAACTACTCTCCCCCCCCCAACTACTCTCCCCCCCAACTACTCTCCCTGCTGCTGCCCCCGCTCTGACCCCCTAATCCCAGCCAATATGGGCGAGTAAAGTGCCATATTATGAGCGCGTAAAGTGCCTTGTTATGAGCGAGTAAAGTGTTGTGTTATGGGCGCTGAGTATAAAGGGTAAATGTTATTTCATCCCAAACAAATATTGTGCTGTTCTCTCTCTCTTTGTGACCACATAGTTGCTATAGAATTTGCCATAGACATCAGGCTGGTACATGGCCGCACTCCCTGCCAAACACTGCGGGTACAAATGGACTTAAAAAAAACCCATTGTGGCATTGACTGTGTGCCAGGGCATGGGGCTGCTCATTAGCTCTCTATACAGCAATCTGAAGCCCAAGAACATTCTTGTGAGGGGCCCAATTGGCTCTTCACCCTCTGGCACCATTAACTGTTGGCATCTATGGTACAGCCACCCATTTAGTGATGTTTATTCAGAGGAGGGCACAAGGATCTGAGTTAGGGCATTATGAATTATCTGGTGAGAGCCATAGCATATGATTGGCTACAGTTTCTGTGCAGGGTCCTCCTCTGTGCTTTCCTTTTACTGGTCGTTGGCATGACACAAAAATGGCATCCAATAAGGCAGATCTTTTACCTTTCCTTAAAGGGGTTGTTCACCTTCCAAACACTTTTTTCCGTTTTTATTTTTATAATTTTCACAAAATCAAAGTTGAATGTTCGTGTCTCTGGTGTTTCAGTCTGGCAGCTCAGTAATTCAGGTGCAGACTACACAAAGTTTTTGGTGCAATCCGACACACTGACAAAACACCGGCGTCAAAACGCATGCAACGGAAATAACGTAAGAGATAGAAATTTCGGATGAAGTAGCAGCGTTGATGCAACTCGACACGATGCAGGTGCAGCGTCTGCATCCAACAGTCGTGTCGTATCGGATCAACGCTGCGACTTCATCAGACAATGCATTCAATTACCTTATTCCCGTCGCATGCGATTTGACGCAGGCTTTTTTTCGCAACACGTCGGATCGCGCCGTAAACGTCCGAGTAGTCCTACCCTTAACTGTTACAATTTTGCAACATTTGGTTGACACATTTCTCAGCAGCATCTCTGGAGTATTAGTAACTATTGTATCAATTCTAACAGCTGCCTGTAATGAAACCCAGAGATTCTGCTCAGCAGGGACAAAGATAAGAAATGTGTCAACTATTTAGTTTACAGGGTCGGTGACACCCCCTCCCAGAGAGGTTTTAGAAGGTGAAAAATGACACTTTACACTTCAATATTAGAAAAAACAGTCACACATAGAAAATAGAAAGTAATTGTAAAAAGTCTTTATTTCTGATGAACAATCTGAAACCAACTGAACTGAAAAAAGTGTTGGAAGGTGAACAACCCCTTTAAGTGCTAATTCAGCCAGGCTAATATATTGGGGTTCTTGTGCTATAAGTGTGTGTGGTTCAAGCAACTGGAGATTGACCAGTTTGGCTAGACACTCTCACAGGGCCACCATCCATAAACGTCCCCTCCCCCGGACTCTGGACTCACTACATAAATGCTTTGACTCCTACTCCTCCTCCAGTTGTGGTCCAGTTCTTATCCATCCCAGGCTTGAGTTTGCCCTGGTTCCAACACCTATTGGCATAATATATGACAAATTTCTCTGAAAATCTGGTTGAGCTGTTGGGATTGTTACAGGCCGTAAAAAGAGACCAACCTCCGCTTACATATTGTAGCTGTGCAGAAATGTCACAAAGTCATAGTAAAGTGATGTGTTTGCAGGGCTTCTCAAGAGATCCAGCTGCTTTAGGTAAATTAATGGGATTTCTCCATTTAAACCATCTGCCTCTTTCCAGTATGATGCACAGTTTCTGAGCCTGCAGACAGCAAATATTTAGGGAAACTGACATGGTAGTTGTGGTCAGATAAAGATTTATTTCCCAAGTGTGTGATCCATCTCTTCCTAAGCACAGAGGTGTGAGCATACGTCCATATGTCATACATACATCGCAGTGTTTCCAGTACATCAACCTCAGACTGTTTACTATTAATCTTAATTTTTAGTTTTTTTTTTCATGTCTTTTTGTTGTGAAGTTCTCTGGCTTGGAATTTAAACTGCTGTTTGGTTGCCAGGGCATAATTCCCCTAGCAATCAGAGAGCAGCAGCAGAATGTGAATATGGGTAGGCGTATACAGAAACAAAAGAGATACGCTTCTCTGCTGCTAAAGCATTTGAATTGATTAACTGCCAGAAAATTTAGGAGATGGTATTTTCCAGAAGTTACTTGATTTAGAGGTTTCAGTGCTCGTGATTCACATTGACTTCAGATGCCCCCTAATGTCTCCTTTTCTGACTGTTCATAAGAGCTATCAGGGAAGTGAAGATAAAGTGGCAAACCACAGGGAGAGCTGCCTTGGTATCCTTAGCCTTCTGCAATTTGCTAAAATAATTTGATGTTATAATTTGATGTTTTTTTGTTTTTGTTTTTTTTTTTTTTTAAAGGTAACTTTTTAATTGATATTTAATAACATACATATAAGCAAGACCATTACAGTTCAGGAAGTATAGTAAGTGGAAGCAAATAGTAATATATGCATCAGCAACAAACAGACTATTTAAAGGAGAAGCAAAGGCTAAAACTAAGTAAGCTTTATCAGAAAGGTCTATATGAATACACCAGTAAACCCTGAGTAATGCTGCTCTGAGTCAAAAAAAAAACCACAGCATTTCTTTCCTTCTAATGTGTACACATGGGCTTCTGTATCAGACTTCCTGTTTTCATCCTAAATCGATTCTGACACGTTCCTATAAAAATCATAGGAACGTGTCAGTATGAAGAAAATGATGCACACAAAATATTTCCTGCAAAGGCCCCTACACAATGCCCCCCTTAAATCCACCCCAGCCCTGTGCACCTTTCTCAGCCGAATCCCTCCCTGCACTGATCTTCCGGGTTGCTTCACCGATGCAGTGCTGGGGGCGAGCGATCCTTCCATAGGTTGAAGTCCTGTTGTGATACGTAATCAGCGAATGGAAGGATCGCGCCGCCCCCAGCCCTGCGTCAGTGAAGCAACCCGGAAGATGTAGGAAACAGTTTAAGAGATCTTTTAGGTGGGTCGGGTGAATGCGGCTTTGCGGGGCTTGGGGCAGCTTTGCGGGGGGGGGGCTTAGAAGGGAAATATTTTGTGTGCAGCATTTTCTTCATATTGACACCTTCCTATGATTTTTATAGGAACGTGTCAGTATCACTTTACCTAGCCGGTAAAATACCTGCCGAGGCCGGGTCCGGTATTACAAATTTACCGGCAATGTACTGTAGCTGCCTGTAAATTTGTAATACCATTTAAAAGGAGCCCTCAGCCTGCCCCCAATTGCCCACAATCCCCTGGAACTTACATTATCTTTTACTTCTTCTAGCGACAGTGGCGCGGCCCGCCCCTTTTGATGTCATGACCCGCCCCTTTTGACGTCACGACCCGCCCCTTTGTGACCCGCCCCCCAGCAGCCGGTAATACATTTTAAAAAAATGGCAACCCTACACTCAAGCCTTGACTGGGGTTCAAAATAGGCCCCTGCGTTTGAGTACACAAAGGCCACAAGCCCATTAAATATTCACCGTCTATGGCATCTTACAGCACATGCCAGAATCCACACATTGTCTGTCTGAACCTGACAGCAACACAATAAAAATAATAGTTAAAGGACCAGTAACATCAATTTTTTTTTTTATTTTTTAACACGACAAATTAAACTTTTAAATCGCTAAGTCCTTATTAAGAAATAACTTACCGAAACTCTGCTTGCGCTCCTCTTCAGAAAAGGAGATCCATCGTGCAGCGCTCGATTTCTACTCCTTGTCTTCCTTATTGGAGATAGCCAGGGTTTTAATTTGTCTTTGTGGTTTTTTTTTTCTCGTTCTATACCAATTTTTTTTTTTTTTTTTTTAAATTGATGTTACTGGTCCTTTAATAGAATGTGGAGATTATGGTGTCAATCTTCAACTCACGACTACCAAACATTTTGGATGGTAGCCCTTCTAGTGATTGTACCAGATTTCATATGAAGGTGCTGCAGTGAAAGTTGCTTTTTGGAACAAGGATTTGAGAGGCCGTGTGGTGAATAGACCAGGGCAGACTTAATACAGGCAGTATATAGGCATCTTCTTCATGGCAAGTAGTCACAACAAATGCAAGCTACAGGGGCTACAGAGCAGTGTTGGATTCTTACATCTCTAGTCACATCAATTACTCATACATCATCAGATTTGCAAATATCGGTTCAGTTGCTATTAGCACCTATCGGTAATTAATATTTAAACTTTCTACTAAAAGTTAGAAATTGAATGAAAAGACTTGATCGGTTGCTAACTGGCAACTGCATGCTGTGAATGTTTTTGTTTTTCACTCCAGACTCTGTGTAAGACCAAAATTTAAATTTTCACTTTGGCAATTCTTTAAATCCTAAATCCTTGTGCTGTAATAAGTCTCATTGCATTTTTATGAATACAGTTGTCTGTTGTGTGGAATATAGGTTGTGGGGCATGATTTGCAATCTACCTTATGTCCTTGGCCTTTGAATCTTAAGTATGCAACTTTTTGTTACAGTCCTTTAAAATAAATCTTCTTTGTACCCATCATTTATGTATTTCATAAAAAAGTTTGCTATTGGCACTCTTTGGGGTGCACACTGAACTAGGGATACACCGAATCCAGGATTCGGCTCGGCCTTTTTCAGCAGGATTCGGCTGAATCCTTCTGCCCAGCTGAACCAAATCCTAATTTGCATATGCAAATTAGGGGCAGGGAGGGAAATCAAATGACTTTTTGTCACAAAACATGGAAGTAAAAAAATGTTTTTCCCTTCCCACCCCTAATTTGCATATGCAAATTCGGATTTGGTTCGGTATTAGGCAGAATCTTTTGCGAATGATTTGGGGGTTCGGCTGAATCCAAAACAGTGGATTCAGTGCATCCCTACACTGAACACTTCAATTGTTCAAAGCAATGCAGTGTAAGATTTTTAACATTTATTTGTGCAAATTAGGGTTCACTATTCTGCTAAATCCGAAAACGGAGGATTGGTAATATTAGACATTTTCAAAATACAAAGCAACCTGGTTGGTCAGTATATGAAAAGCTCTATGATGTTGCTGACCATATCCAATAAGTCTAATTATAGAATGTTAACGTTTCTCCTGTGTATCTTATACACGTATTTATTACAGACAAAAATTAAATACATTTTTTAAAAATTTGGATAAAATGGAGTCCTATGTCCATAATTAGGAGCTTTCTGGATAATTGGTTTCCAGATAACATATCCCATACCTGTACAAATATTATTGCACTTGTTCTCAAATTACAGTAGTCTGTATTCTTTAAAATTGAGCGATAAAGCCCCACAAACTGAATTAACAGTGAACAATTTTCATTGCAGGATCTGGAATGCCTTGACTGATAACTATGGCAATGTAATGCCTGTTGACTGGAAAAAGTCTCACGCAAGGGCTCTTCATCTTCCAACCCTGAACCTTTTGGATAAAGCAGTAAGTTAATTTATATGTTTATATATGTACGTTTCTTTTGTTTATTACAGTATTATTTGACTATTGTATTAATCACATATGTTGCCAGAAGTACAAGTGACAACCCATATGTTTTAGAGTTTAAAGGAAAACTTTACCTCCAAAATGAATACTTAAGCAACAGATAGTTTATATCATATTAAGTGGCATATTAAAGAATCTTATCAAACTGGAATGTATATTTAAGTAAATATTACCCTATTACATCTCTCGCCTTGAACCATTTTGTGATGGTCTGTGTGCTGCCTCAGAGATCACCTGACCAGAAATACTTCAACTCTTACTGTAACAGGAAGAAGTGTGGAAGCAAAAGACAGAACACTGTCTGTTAATTGGCTCATGTGACCTAACATGTATGGTTTGTTTATGTGCACCGTGAATCCTACAATCCCAGGGGGCGGCCCTTATTTTTTAAAATGTCAGTTTTATACAGCCTCAGGAAAGAACAGCTGCAGGGATTAATCTTCTCAATATCGGCTTCAGGTTTTCCACATGTATGCACACTGGTTGCCAAGCACTTTTTAAGCAATTTGTACTCATTAGTTTAATTATATCTTCTTCTGTGAAATAAGGTAAAATGTAAAGTCTTTTTTTTCAACACAAGTTGGGGTTTAACATATACTTTTCCCAATATATTTGTGAGTACACTTCATATTGTTTTCGTTCGTAGAAGCCCTAATTTTCCTAAGTACAGAGAATAGCAAGTAATCATTAACCAACTTTTCTTGTTCAGGGAAAACCCCTGATGCCGAAGGGGTCATTTATGATTGCAAGTGCAGTTTGAGTGCAATTGCCATGTTTTTTCCCCCACAATGCAGCATTTTTCCTAGAACACCAGTATTGTTGTGCTTTTGCACTTTGCTATAAATTGACTGAAATTCTGCTGAAAGTTTTGAGTTGGTGTCATTTCTGAGAGAGAGTGACATATGCACCAAATCCTTACAGGGGTAGATCACCTTTTAGTATGTTATAGAATGGCTAGTTCTAAGCAACTTTTCAATTGGCTTTCACTATTTATTTTCTATAGTTTTTGAATTATTTTGCCTTATTCTTCTGCTTCTTCCCAGCTTTCAAATGGGGGTCACTGACCCCAATCATCTATAAGGCTACAAATGTATTGTTATCACTACTTTTTATTACTCCTCTTTCTGTTCAGGCATCTCCTATTCATATTCCAGCTTTTCATTCAAATCAGTGCATGGTTGGTAGGGTAATTTGAACCCTAGCAACAAGATTGCTGAAATTGCAGACTGGAGGGCTGCTGAATAAAAAGCTTAATAACGCAAAATATCTCAGAATATCTTTCTCTACATCATACTAAAATTTCATGCAAAGGTGAACAACCCCTCTAAAGGGGTTGTTCACCTTTGAGTTATCTTTTAGTATGATGCAGAGAGATTTTCTGAGACAATTTGCTGTTGGCTTTTAGTTTTTATCATTTGTGGTTTTTGAGTTATTTAGCTTTTTATTCAGCAGCTCTCCAGTTTGTAGTGTCAGCAATCTCGTTGCTAGGGTCCAAATTACCCTACCACTCGTGCATTGATTTGAATAAGAATATGGAATATTAATAGGGTAGGGTCGGAACAGAATGATGAGTAATAAAAAGTAGCAATAACCGTAAATGTGTAGCTTTACAGAGCAATTGTTTTAAAAACAAGGTCAGTGACGCCCTGTGGAAAGCTAGAAAGAGTCAGGAGAAAAAGGCAAATAATTTATAAACTAGAAATAATAAAGACCAATTGAAAAGTTTCTTAGAATTGCCCATTCTATAACATATTAAAAGTTAACCTGAAGGTGAACCGCCCCTTTAAAAATAATTTAAACACTAAATAAACCCAGTAGCATTGTTTTGCTTCTAAAAAATTATTAAAGGGGTGGTTCACCTTTCATTTAACTTTTAGTATGTCAGCAACTTTTCAATTGGTCTTCATTATTTCTTGTAGTTTTTTAATTATTTGTCGTTTTCTTCGGACTCTTTCCACCTTTCAAATAGGGGCTCTGACCCCATCTAAAACTACAGGTGAATAACCCCTTTGATCTTATCTTAGTTGGGCTCAAGTACAAGATACGGTTTCTTTCTTACAGAGAAACATGAAATTTTTTTAAAATTATTTGATTAAAATAGAGTCTCTGGGAGACTGCCTTCCTGTAATTCAGAGCTTTCTGGTTAACAGATATATCTGTACAGTGCTTTATAGGTCACAAGGATGTGATGTAACATATCTGGGTGTGTCATTGTGGTTCTGTCCATGATGTCACTGAGTGTCATACATATTACATTTTCTATAATATTATTCATCACCATAGGACTCATTTACAATGCCCCAAGCAGTATACAAAGTGCAGAAAGGCTCAGTTACTTTTGATAAAGAGCAGAAAGCTCAAAACATGGTGTGCTTATGATTTGCAACAAGTCCTGCTTCTTGCCTTTTTTTCACAGCAACTATTTTCATTGGTTTCTGTGGTCGTAAATGAGCCCTAGAATATCTTAACACCTCACAGATTGTGATTTTTTCCTTCTTTTGTTTTTTCTGCTCAGACAGAACAATGTTAGAGGTGATGTAGGGGGAAAAAACTCACTGTGTACTAAGCCAAGTACAATGGAACGTGTGGAAAAAGACACATATCCGTCGAGTTCAACCTTTTATATCTATATAAAAATTGCTTAACTGCTAACTACCCCGTCTGAAGCCTCCCCATTCATTTTTCCTCAGTGTGTGCCTAAACATCCATTGCCATTCATTAGGCAACCTATTACTACAGTGTAGATGAGTATTCATGTTTGTATTATCTGTTGCATGAAGCCAAATAAACTCATACCACAAAAATAAATCCAGAATGCTTACATTTTCACCTTGTGGTCTTTTGGGGTCCCATCATGTTACTAAAAACACAACAATAGTTTTTTTTTTAACATAGTTAAACTGTCAGGGCCTCAGTATATTTTCATCTGTGTTTACCATAGCCATTTTCACCGAACCTTTTTCAAAAATTCACAAGGAGAAAAACCTGGTCAATAAAAAATGGAAATGTTGCAAAGAAATACAGCTAGCCTCAGCAACTCTATTAAACATGAGCTTAATACCTCTTACTCTAATACCCACATACTCATATGTCTCTTCCATACTCTCATACCCATATACTACCATACCCAAATACTTGTATGCTACCATACTACTATGCTCACATGCTATTTACACTTGCATATCCTTAAACTCTTTTACCGTGCAATACTGTCATATTCCTTTACTGAAATACTTTTATACTTCCATACTCAGATACTCTTACAGTATGCAAAATCGAAGTAGGATGGAGCACACAAAATAGCAGCTTTTACTGCAAAAGATTTATTGAGCACAACATGTTTCGGATCTTCATGGATCCTTTTTCAAGTGAAGATCCGAAACATGTTGTGCTCAATAAATCTTTTGCAGTAAAAGCTGCTATTTTGTGTGCTCCATCCTACTTCGATTTTGCATATTACATTGGTCAGACTGGTGTGGCCTAATCAGGAGAGAGAGCAGAAACAGATGGTGGAATTTCGTTAGAACAAACCGACCTTGTTCATACTCTTACAGTATATATACACATAATTATACTGACTAACTGTATATCTTGCATTAAAGGGGAAGGAAACCTAGTTGGCGCAAAAACACTCCCCCCCCCCCTCCCGTGTGTTGCCCAGGCTCCCTCCTCCCCCCTGGCCTACCCGTCCCGCTGGGCAAATGCCCCTAACTTGTTACTTACCCTTCTGCGCAGGTCCAGTCCAGGGAGTTCACAGACGACATCTTCTTCCACGCGATCTTCTTCCTGCTTTGACCGGCGCATGCGCAGTAGGAGCATTTCGCCGGTACGATCTACTGCGCATGCGCCAAAAGTACTTCGTGACTTTTGGCGCATGCGCAGTAGATCCGTACCGGCGAAATGCTCCTACTGCGCATGCGCCAAAACGCCGTTCAAAGCAGGAAGAAGATCGCGTGGAAGAAGATGTCGTCTGTGAACTCCCTGGACTGGACCTGCGCAGAAGGGTAAGTAACAAGTTAGGGGCATTTGCCCAGCGGGACGGGTAGGCCAGGGGGGGGGAGGGAGGGTGGGCAACACACGGGAGGGGGGGGAGTGTTTTTGCGCCAACTAGGTTTCCTTCCCCTTTAAGGGAGACCATTAAATCCTAAACCTTATTGTCGACATTTTGGACATGTTTATTTTTTAGGTGAATGACAATTTAAATCTTGACCTGTCTGATGATGAGGAGTTAAGAGAGCAACTAGATATGCACTCAATCATTGTCTCTTGCATAAATGAAGAGCCACTTTTCACAGCTGAGCAGGTAAATACAGTATTTCTCATTGCTGATAACTGGGTGATGTTTCGTATTACAGGAAATTAGTTATCTTTTGGAAGCCATGAATCCGTTTCTACAAAGTATGCACCGAATCCATTATTTTGGATTTGGCTGAACCCCCGAATCCTGTACGAAAGATTCACCCGAATACCAAACCAAATCCGAACCCTAATTTGCATATGCAAATTAGAGAAAGGGGAAAAATTGTACTTCCTTGTTGTGTGACAAAAAATCACGTGTTTTGACTATTTGTAGCCCCAACTTTTTTACATTATGCACTGTTTTGTGTTGATCAGTGACATACATTCCCACTTTAATGCATTTTACTTTCAGGTTTTATCAAAATGCACTGCAGTCTGTATTATATTATTTTTCATCTTTGGTGTCTTCAATGTTTTGTTCAATATTTTCAAAGGTGATTGAAGAAATTGAGGAAATGATGCAGGAATCTCCTGATCCTGAAGATGATACCCCTTGTCAGTCAGACCGTCTTTCCATGCTGTCACAGGAGATCCAAACCCTAAAGAAGTCTTCTACAAATAGCAGCCAGGAAGATAGTAAGTAAAATTATTCAAGGTAAATTTAAATTTGCTTACTGTAATCATTGCCTGTGGTACTACACTTCAGATTTTCAATACCATGTGTTGTATTGCTTTATATTCATCCACGAACAAAGAATTAGGTACCGGCACTCATGGCAATTTCAAACAGGGGACAAGCCCCTCACGTGTTTATTTTAGCATCACAACGTTTCGGGGGCATCGTTTCGTTTAGGGACCGTGCACCTGGTTTAATTACCTCTGAAGGGCTCAGGTGTGCACGTGCTTATATTTATCCACCCCAACTGTGTTAAATGTTATTAAATGTTCATGTTGTGTACATAGTGTAGGTGTTACATGCTCTCCCTTTTAATAGTAACAAACATAATTGCAAGGAGCAGTGCTCAAAAAACAACGATAAGAAAGAATTACCAATTTTTTTTTAAATGTGACTTCTTTATAAAGAAAAAGCAGAATCGGTGAGAACATTTATACAAATAAGGAAAATGTTTTAAAAGCCCAGGAAAATGTAAAACCAGGAAAATGTGGAAAAATTATGGGGCAGATTTATTAAGGGTCGAATGGTAAATTAGAATTAAAATTTTCGAATTTTGTTTTGTGTCAAAATTCACACATTCGAATTTGAAACCCCCTATTTGAATGTGAGATTTATCTAGGGATGCACCGAATCCAGGATTCGGTTCGGGATTCGGCCTTTTTCAGCAGGATTCGGTCGAATCCGAATCCTAATTTGCATTAGGAATCGCGTGACTTTTTGTCACAAAACAAGGAAGTAAAAAAGTTTTTCCCTTCCCACCCCTAATTTGCTTATGCAAATTTGGATTCGGATTTGGTTCGGTATTCTGCCGAATCTTTTGCAAAGGATTCGGGGGTTTGGCCAAATCCAAAATTGTGGATTCGGTGCATCCCTAGATTTATCACACCGTGACCATGGAAACAGTCCTAATTTGAATATTCGCCACCTAAAATCTGCCGAGTTCATGTACAAGTCAATGGCAGAGGTCTGTTGAGCAATTTGGAGATGTTAATAGCCTTCCTGACATTCCAGTTTTGTTTTTTTAAGAGAAAAACATGATTCGTACAAATAATATATGATTTGAATTTTTGGGTCGGAACTATTCGATCGAATATTAGCCATTGGAATTGTTCTTAAATAACCTCCCGGTGGAATTGTGAGTATATTCCAGTTAAAAAAATTTTTTAGCATGAATTCAAAATTCGACCTTTGATAAATGGGCTTCTGTGTGTTGGTGGAACTACAAAAAATTATGTAAAATGCAGAGAAACTTAAAATCAGTTAAAATTGTTGTTTCAATGTATGTGAAAATCCTAAGCAACTTTTACATTATACATTAATTTTTAGTAATTTCTATTGAAAACTGTGACGTTTTCTGTTCACATCATTGCTCCATCTGACTCTTCAAGCAATGTAGCATAATCCAGCTCTCCTAAAAAAAAAAAAACCAACACTTCACAATGTCTCTTGCATGTTAACAGAGCTGTGAAAAAGCTTGCACGGCATTGTGGGGATTGGACCCTTGGCTGGAGAAAAACTGTCTTTTGCTTTCATTAAAAACAAGCCGTGCAGAGCATAGAAATGTCCAGATGGATATCCGTTTCAATAGCAATAACAAGCGAATAACTTCCTAATAAATAATCATATTTATAAGTAATGTATATTGCAAAGATTCATAGAATTACAATTTCAGCATACAAAATTTTGTTTCAGTTTTTGGGTGGAGTCCCAAAAAGTCCTGTTTCTTAAATGGGAACTTTAAAAGTCAAAAAAGTTAAATAATTTTAACAGGTCTACTGCCTAAAAATAAACCCATCTTTAATTTGCTTTAATTAAAAAAATCTGTATAGTTTTCATAAAACCATTCATAAAACCATGCTCCAGCTCCCCTTCTTTCTACGCGCACGGATTCAGCCTGCATGAATTCCACAACCCGGCTGGTGGCTGCTTTACTTCAAAATGATAAGCGATACTTCGGGTTCATTTATCCGTTTGGTCCTGATAACGCCTCACGCTGCTTCCTTGACACTTCAGAACTCAGAGGGGGGGCGATTGTTTTGACGTAAAGCCAAGGACCAGGCCAAGGAATTCATGCAGGCTGAAGTTCGTGGGCGTGGAGAGAAGGGGAGCTGGATCGCAGAAAATCACAATTTTTATGAAAAGGGTACAGAATTTTTTATGGAAATATATTGAAGATAGGTTTATTTTTATGCAGTGGTCCCGGTGAAGTAATTTAATTTTTTGTCTTTATATCCCCTTTTAAGGAGAAGTAAAGATAGAAACGTTGAAAGTGCTAGCAAATTTTATTTTTTTGTATAACTCTCAGCGCTCCTCTCCTTAAAGGGGATCTATTGCGAAAATGAAAATTTAATATAAACTTCAGTATACTAAAATAAGTAGGGGTGCACCGAATCCAGGATTCGGTTCGGGATTCGGCCTTTTTCAGCAGGATTCGGATTAGGCCGAATCCTTCTGCCAAGATGAAGCGAATCCTAATTTGCATATGCAAATTAGGGGCAGGGAGAGAAAGCGCGTGACTAAAAAATATTTCCCCCTTCCAACCCCTAATTTGCATATGCAAATTAAGGTTCGGTATTTGGCCGAATCTTTTGCAAAGGATTTGGGGGTTCGGCCGAATCCAAAATAGTGGATTCGGTGCATCCCTAAAAATAGGAAACTTTCTAAATACAATCAATTAAAAATTCTATACCATTTTTGAAATAATCAAGTTAGTCTTCACTATTCCTCTCTTAGCATCTGTTTCTCCTCATTCTGTCTTCATTCAGGAGTTGGGTGTCAGATGAATGATCCAATAGGCTCCTTTTGCCTAGAAGATTTATTAGAGCTCATTCAATTAAAATCACCAGAAATCCTGTCTCTCTACATGCAGAATTTGTTACATCAGTTAGAGTGAGCTCTAATTCATCTGCTGGGAAAGAAAGCCCCCTATAAGATATATTAGATCATTCATCCAGGGTCAGACTGGGGGGCCCGGGACTACTGGCGCAGGCCCCCCCCCCCTCCGGACCCCCCGCATGCGCGCACATGCACTGTGAGAGCCGGTCACAGAAGGAAGACTTTTAGATGCGCACTGTGAGACCCAGTCGCGGCAGGAAGAACTTTAAGATACGCACTGTGAGACCCAATTGCGGTAGGACGATCTTTAGGCGCGCACACACTGTGAGAGAACTTTAGAAATGCAGGATGCGGATCTGGGCTGGCTTGGCCCACAAGAGCCGGGGGCCCACCGGGTTTTTTCCCTGTGTCCCGCCGGCCCAGTCAGACCCTGCATTCATCTGACACCCAACTGCTGCATGAAGACAGAATAAAGAGAAACAGATGCTGAGAGAGGAATAGTGAATATAAACTTGATTATTTCAGAAACAGTAAAGAATTTTTAATTGGATGTATTTAGAAAGTGTCTTACATCAGTATGAGGACACTTACATTAAATTAATTTTTGCGATAGTTCCCCTTTAAAAAGCTATGCACTGGCCTGGGGTACTTTATCCTGAGTGCTGTGCCACCATCTTCTTTTGTTTTCACAGGCATTCCCTGCACTGCCCTGGGTGATTGCATACACAGTACAGAATGTCTTAGTGGATTACTGTACACCTTTGGTCGCCTTAAGTAGGTGCAGGGGATGCCTAGAAACAGCAAAGAAAATGTAAGTGCTATACACCAAATAAAATCCTGTAGGACAGGGAATTTCCAGTATTCCTTCCCATGCTTCTGGCCTTGTTTTCATTTAGCTGTGTGTGCCTGTAGGTGATTCTAATTTGATAAGAGAAAAACATGCCATCGAAATGAGTGTGTGTGTGTGTGTATAGTAGGCCATTAAACATGTGTTTATCCTCATTTAATCAAGAGTTGTTTGCAAGCTTTTAAATCTGGGTTTTCATTTGAATTGCAAGAAGTGAAGAGGATGTCCGTTGCGGAGTTAAACGATCTGCTTGAAGAAATTGAGACAGCTATTAAGGATTACTCAGAAGAGTTAATTCAACAGTTGGCTTTAAGGGACGAGCTAGAATTTGAGAAGGAAGTAAAAAACAGCTTCATTTCAGTCCTCATCGAAGTACAGAACAGACAGAAAGAGCACAAGGAAAATGTGAAAAAGAAGAAAAAGCTGAAAAGTGCAAATGCGCAGAATGGCTCAAAAGAGAGGAGTCACGTGCCAGGAACGGTAATGTTATATACACCTGCTTTATGTGCTGTTATTATATGTACTTGATCAGGATTTCCAAGGGCTAATACAGGTATAGGACCTGTTATCGAGAATGCTTGGGACCTGGGGTTTTCCCGGATAACTGATCTTTCCATAATTTGAATCTTCATACCTAAAGTCTACTAGAAAATCATAAACATTAAATAAACACAATAGTCTGGATCTGCTTCCAATAAGGATTAATTATATCTCAGTTTAGATCAAATACAAGATACAGGTATGGGATCCAGAATGCTCGGGACCTGGGGTCTTCCGGATAATGGATCTTTCTGTAATTTGGATCTTTATAACGTGTCTCCTAGAAAATCATGTAAACATTAAAGGGATACTGTCATGGGAAAAAAACATTTTTTCAAAATGAATCAGTTAATAGTGCTGCTCTAGCAGAATTATGCACTGAAATCCATTTCTCAAAAGAGCAAACAGATCTTTTTATATTCAATTTTGAAATCTGACATGGGGCTAGACATATTGTCAATTTCCCAGCTGCCCCATGTCATGTGACTTGTGCTCTGATAAACTTCAATCACTCTTTACTGCAAGTTGGAGTGATATCACCCCCTCCCTTTTCCCCCCAGCAGCCAAACAAAAGAACAATGGGAAGGTAACCAGATAAGAGCTCCCTAACACAAGATAACAGCTGCCTGGTAGATCTAAGAACAACACTCAATAGTAAAAACCCATGTCCCACTGAGACACATTCAGTTACATTGAGAAGGAAAAACAGCAGCCTGCCAGAAAGCATTTCTCTCCTAAAGTGCAGGCACAAGTCACATTACTGGGGGCAGAGGGGAAATTGACAAAATGTCTAGCCCCATGTCAGATTTCAAAACTGAATATAAAAAAATCTGGTTGCTCTTTTGAGAAATGGATTTCAGTGCAGAATTCTGCTGGAGTAGCACTATTAACTGATGTGTTTTGAAAAAAAAAAACATGTTTAACGATGACAGGATCCCTTTAAATAAACCCACAAGGCTGGTTTTGCCTCCAATAAGGTTTAATTATATCTTACTTTGGACCAAGTACAAGGCAGTGTTTTATTATTACAGAGAAAAAGGAAATACTTTTTTAAAAATGTAATGATTTGATTATAATGGAGTCTATGGCCTTCCCATTATTCAGAGCTTTCTGGATAACTGGTTTCCGGATAACGAATCCCATAACTGTACTGTTTTATTACAATGGAGAAATCATTTTTAAAAATTTGGATTATTTGGATAGAACGGAGTCTATGGGATAAGGCCTTTCCGTAATTCTGAGCTTTTTGAATAACGGGTTTCTGGATAATGGATTCTTCTTCTAGTATTACATTATTAATGTAATCCCACAAATTACATAGCCGAGGATGACAAATCCTGCCAAGCTGCTTACTGCATGTGATACATAACAACTCACTGCTTTGTTTTTTAAGGAATTGGAGATAAGTCGGCCCAGGAAAGGGTATTGGTATCATGTAGGTGAAAAAAAGTGTTAATTAAAAATGTGTTTATTGCCCACATTTCAGTATCCGCTTTTCTTACAGCTGATTGTACTCTCTGCTTAATTTTTTATTTATTTTTTATGGGTGGGCGGTGTGGTTAGTCTGACAGACGTATTCTTGTTGATTTACTGTACAAATGGAGACACTTTACAATAGCATTTGGCAGCTGTTTTCATATCCAAGCATTAAAGAAAAATATTATGTAGTTCATTATAATATAGTTCATTATAATAGTTCATTATAATATATAGTTCATAGTAATTAATTCTGACAAATTAGACGTTTTAATCACTGATCATGTAATGATGTAATGTACAAAATAGGCAGACTGCAACAACATCGAGTAAATATTTCTGAAAAAATTACTTACCTGTTCCCCAGTATATCATTTTATTACATTTCTCACACTAAGAATCAATTAAGAAGAATTATTACTCTCATTATTTAATTATAATTTAATGAAACTGTTGTATCTCAAAAATTTGGTGGGACTAAATTATTAAGGGATACTGTCATGGGAAAAAATTTTTTTTCAAAATGCATCAGTTAATAGTGCTGCTCCAGCAGAATTCTGCACTGAAATCCATTTCTCAAAAGAGCAAACAGATTTTTTTATATTTAATTTTGAAATCTGACATGGGGCTAGACATATTGTCAATTTCCCTAAAAAAGTCACTCCTAAATAGGCACGGGCAAATTTAACCTGTTTTGTTTTGCCGATACAGCCGATGAAAATTAGACGAAATGCAGTAAAGTCTATGGGCGACTTTTTTTTTTTTTTTTTTTTTGACACACTACATTTTCTTTCTTACATTGAAGTCTATGGGCGTCATTTCTGCAGCAAAATCATTTGCTCATCCCTACTGCTAAATTTTCCATTTTCATGGATTACCCTACAGCAATGGTTGTGGGACCAACCTTTCCAGATATGGAAGAGCATTGCTGCACCCAGTATTCATCATTAGTTTTAAGAATATCTAGCAAATATGTGTTCAACTCCAAACCTTATATTAATTGGCCTTTCCACTAGGCTCTAGGAGGTATCAAGGAATAGCATTGCATCCAAATCTCATCCTAAATTACCCTTGGGCAGTTTTGCTAAAGCTTACCTACTGAGTTTTAAAGCCCAGCCAGGGCAGTTACTGATCATAAGACTCATTTCACCCTGTGCAACATTGATGAGCCCCAATAAGGGTGTAACCAGCCTGTAGGTGAGATCAGATCAGCGACTGTCCATTGAGGAGCTTTAGTCTATAGGGTGTTCTATAAAAATGTAACATTTCGAAGTGAAACCTCGATTTCTTCCCAGGATTCTGCAGTGCCATGGAAGCAGAGATTAGAAGTTGCACAATTAGTCTATGTCTTCTTGGCTGTATCTCTTTTGTATCTCATTGGCTGCACCCTCTTGTATCCCACTCGCATCTTCCTTTAAGGTAACTAACACTCTATTTTGTCTTCCTTTCTCATTTCTTGCTGTACTTTGGTGTGTGTAGCGCTTCAGCATGGAAGGCTTATCAAACGTCATACAGAGTAGCTTTCGCCAGACATTTGGGAACCCAGGAGGAGAAAAACAGGTGCTGGGATTTTATCTTGACCACCTCTGCTAGTCCGTTCATTTACCCATTTTCTTATTCTAGATGTTATTTTCTTTTTCAGTTTTATGGATAAAAACACCCATTTGTTGTGTTATCTATAACTTTACTTTGCTTACATATATGTGTGTGTAATGATGGAGACGCTGCAAAAAAAATGTATCTTCTCCTTTAAAAACCCATCACAAAAAATGAATGCCAAATGAACATGCTCCCACCCTTTCTCTTAGTGAATATGAGATTTGTTTTCCATGACACCCAACATTACTAATTGGAAAAATATATGCAATGTCCCCGGTGCACTTCTGCCTTTTTCAGTTAGGCTCTGCTATGCTAAAGCCTGCCCACTTTTTTTTTTTAGCAAACCCTGCCACTTTTGGGACTTTGCATTGTACTGTCTAAATAGGGAACATTGAAGGTAAATACTTAATATGGCCAAAGTGATGGTTAAAGCAGAAGTAAACAAAAAAAAAAAAAAAAACCCATTGGCCGCCTCCCTGCTTCCTCCCCGCATAATATTCTACAGGTATGGGACCTGTTATCTAAAATGCTCAGGACCTGGGGTTTTCCAGATAACGGTTGTTTCGGTAATTTGGATCTCCATACCTTAAGTCTACTTGAAAATCATGTAAACATTAAATAAACCCAATAGGATGATTTTGCCTCCAATAAGGATTAATTATATCTTAGTTTAGATCAATACAAGCCACTGTTTTATTGTTACAGAGAAAAAGGAAATCATTAAAAAAAAAATTAGATTATTTGATTATAATGGAGTCTATGGGAGACCGCCTTTCCCTAATTCAGAACTTTCTGGATAACTGATTTCCGGATAACAGATCCCATACCTGTACTAGAAAAAGTGTCCCAAGCAGCAACACTGATTTACTTATGCAGAGTAGCAAAGGCCAGGGCTGCCCTATTCGGTAGCTTCGGATTTCTTTGTGAAGCGAGCTCCGAAATTTGAGCTTTGGTGCATGCGCAGTTGGAAACAGAAAGCTCCATAAATTACCAAAGGTAAAGAAAGGGATCTGGAAAATACCAAAGCTACTGAAAATATAGCACCTTTGAGCTCCACTGTGCTACTCTGCATAGATAGGTCAGTGTTGCTGCTCGGGACTCTTTTAATAGTAGAACACACTATGTGGGGAAAGCACACTATTGGGTTGACTGTGCCTCTGGAGTCCAAATTAGTATCCTCTCAATCTCAGTGTGCACCCCCACCTCAGGTGCAAGGAGTATACATCAATAATTGGGGTTACTGAGAGAAAGGACAACACTGCAGTGCTAGCTGCTGAAACTCGTGCTTTTATTCCACAACATGTTTCGGGCCCCAAGGCCCTTTACACTTGATAAAGGGCCTTGGGGCCCGAAACATGTTGTGGAATAAAAGCACGAGTTTCAGCAGCTAGCACTGCAGTGTTGTCCTTTCTCTCAGTAACCCCAATTATTGATGTGGGGAAAGCAGCAAGTTGAGGGTGGTGAATAGGGGCTTTTAACTTTAGGGGGGTTTACTTCTCCTTTAGTTTACTTATGCCATGGAATCTAATAGGCAAAGTTGCTCTCTGCCATTCCACCATACCAGAATTAAACCTGCTAAAACCACCTGCCCATCTATTTTACTCTGAAAATGGTCTCTGGGTGACAGTTGGGCATATAGCTCATTGTCCAGTTCTGTGCTATAGACATTGCAGGGACCTCCGTATAATAATGTGTCTTTTCTGAGAAAAGCTTAGATGACTGATTTTTTTGATAAAGCAAATATCCTGACAGTTTTTTTTCCCATGATAACTGGGTCACTGGGGGACTTTAATTGGAGTCACTGGATAATGCCTCTCATTACTGCTTGGAAAAACAAACTATGCAGGTTCACTTTCATCTAAAAATACAAATATTTTGATAAATGCTGCTCTCACAATACCGAAAGTTATTTTGCAAAGTATTGATTGCATATCAATATGAACATACAGTCTTGTTCTGTCCCTTAATTTAACCCTGAGATATAATTCTGATGCTGCTCTGTCATACTATTTGCTACCAGACATGATCTCGACTCCCTCATAGAAGCGTTTTGGGTTTGACCTGTCACTGGGCACTATGTAATAGCGTCACTTCTACTAAGAGAATAAAGAGAATTCAATCTTCTTGCTCTTCACAGAAGCTTATTTTAAAGGACAACTAAAAATGAATATGGCTAAAAATACCATATTTTATATACTGAACTTATTGCACCAGCCTAAAGTTTCAGCTTGTCAATAGCAGCAATGATCCAGGACTTCAAACTTGTCACAGGGGGTCACCATCTTGGAAAGTGTCTGTGACACTCACATGCTCAGTCGGCTCTGAGCAGCTGTTGAGAAGCTAAGCTTAGGGGTTGTCACAAATTATCAAGCAGAAAATGAGGTTGGCCTGATGCTACAGGGCTGATTATTAAATTTGGATGCTAATTGCATTGGTTTCTGAGCTACCAAGTAGTAATTATCTGTATTAATTACTAATCAGCCTTATATTGTGACATTTCTATTCTATGTGTACTGTATATTGTGAGTGGGTCGCTAAGCTCAGTAAGTGACAGCAGCACAGAGCATGTGCAGTGAATCAGCAGAAAAGAAGATGGGGAGCTACTGGGGCATCTTTGGAGACACAGATCATTACTGCTAATGGGCTGTGGTTGCCTTGGGCTGGTACAGAAGGCTAAAACATAATGTACAACATTTCTAGCTACTTCTTTAGTTAAGCTTTACTTCTCTTTTAAGGCCCACATTTCAATGGATGTCTGTGGTTTCAATACTCTTCTCTGAGCTTAGCTTTGTTTCTACCTGACTATCTAACCCTATGAACATCAATTGCTAACTAGACTCCATAGCACAACTGGAGGCTTCTCCCTCTGATCTCCCATCCAAAGTTGTGGTGTAATCCCCATGGAGATTATATTACGCTCTCCTGGTTTAAATATTCTCCTTTTCTGGTACAACAGGTTATGTTCAATGACACAGTCTGCCATTTACAAAATCTGGTCATAGAACCAGAAATCTTGTACCTAGAGGGTTATCCCTGTGCTTGAGCTATCTGTCAGGGATTGTGTTAGCCAGGTCTGGTTCTGCAGCTCCAGTATGTAGAACAGCCAAAATATATTGCTGACGTTTCTTTGAAATTGGGTTTAGAGAATTGTAAGTGTAACACTTATCCTAACTGTAGCTGAACTATGCCTTCCATTTCCATTTTGGCAAGCTAACCATTGCTTTCTTAAAAAGCTAAAACCCTCTATTGATGCTCTGCCTTTCATTTGTCCAGCCTGGTGCTGAGCCCATTTTACGATGAGCTGTTCAAAAAACACCTTAAAAAAAAAAATGCTTTTAATGTCACTTTTTATTCTTTGGTGCCCGAATTTGTCCCATTCACTTCAATGGGATATGTCATAGTGCTATGATTTTTGATAAAGATTTATGTTTTGGCAGTTTAGTGATATGTGTGTGACCATCTATTTGACTGCATAACTTGTCCTATTATGTTAATTCTGGGATATGGTGGTGAGAATTTTTGGAAGGGTAAGGCAATATTTCCTAGATACCTCTGGAAGTAGAACAAATGATATTCTGTGACTCCCCCTTGTCTTTATACCACCGGGGTCTTGTCTTCCAACTGACAGTTTGTTCTGCTACAAGAGCTAGAGCTCTGAGAATTCTCCCATTAGTATTCAGGGAGAGAAGAAGGGTCTTTGTAGTTGAGAGTGCAGTGTTCCTTTCAAGGGCTTAGATATGACAACCCCCACCTTGCCAGCCTCATTCTGCAAAGTGGCGAGCTGCTTCAACAGATTCAATAAACAGTCAGGCCCAAGAGTCAGAAAGAGGAGCCCATTGATTTCCCCTACACAGATATTTCTGTTACAGCACGGGTCTACAGCCTTTTTTACCCATGAGCCACATTCAAATGTAAAGAAAGTTGGAGAGCAACATATACATGAAAAAAGTTCCTGGGGGTGCAAAATTTGGATTGTTATTGGCTATTAGTTGCTTCTATGTGAACTGACAGCCTACAGGAGGCTCTGTTTGGCAGTAGACGTGGATTGTATGCAACTAAAGCTTGCCTTTAACCAGGATTTAAAAAATAAGCACCTTTTTTGAGGCCACTGGGAGCAACATCCAAGGGGTCGGAGAGCAACATGTTGCTCACGAGCCACTGGTTGGGATTCACTGTGTTACAGTAATATTCCGGTTACAGGGCTTCCACTTGCTTTAAAACAATTTACAGCCTCTGCTATCCTAATAACCAAAGCCTTACTGGCAATTTTACATTTCTTTCATGCACTTCTAATTCACTGGGTTCCCAGGTCTTGCTCCTCTGCAACCAACTATTCTGCAACATATGGGCACAATAAAGAAAATGCTGTTTTCTCATTTTATAGTCACACAGTTTTTTCCACCGAAACTTTTGCAATAAAGGAGGCGTGTATATCTGCTTCAAAGGTGTAAATAAATGCAAAAATATAGTGCAATGCAGTCTCGCTATATAAAACCCCAGTCCAAGGGTTCGCTAATAATTGGAAAATGCGTGAAGTAGTGAGACTTGCTGGCAACAAGAATAGCAGCAAAAATATATGTAAAAATGACAGTTTATTAGGACATGCATAGCCTAATGCGTTTTGTGCCAAATGGGCACTCACAGCCTATGAGTAAGTGTACATTTGGCACAAAACGCATTAAGCTATGCATGTCCTAATAAACTATTTGTCATTTTTTACATATATTTTTGCTATTGTTCTTATTGCCAACAAGCCTCACTACTTCATGAATTATCCACTTAAACTTTAGCCCCAGTATTGTGTTGTTTCTCAGTGTTTTTCTCTATTAAGGGAAGCAGCGTTCCTCACCAGCAGCATTTTGTGATATTAGGAAGACACTAGCAGGACTCCCCTGCAGCAAAGTACAGAAGATTCATATTGGTGGCAGCCCATGTGTTTTAATGCTATCCAGACCTCTTAATATCTGGTTTTGGTTACACATAGGCTTGTGCCAGGGGATTCAGTTAATTCCCTCATCAAATCAGACTTTCTGTAAGTGTTTAAGAAATGGAATACATTTCTTACACTGCATTTTCCATGCGATTTCTACCCTTTATGACTGTATTTTATAGAATGTTTGAATGAAGCTGTTTGATTTTTATTTTAACAGTATTTGACCACCATCATTCCATATGAAGAGAAAAAAGGTCCGCCTTCTGTCGAAGATCTCCAGATATTAACTAAAAGTGGGTATAATCTTTCAACTTTGTCTCCATTTGTGAAAAAGTTTGTATTTAAAAATACCTTTATTATATAATATCTGTCTCTGTCACAGATAATGTTAAATGGATGGTTTAAAGGAGAACTAAATTCTAAAAATAAATATGGCTAAAAATGCCATATTTTATATATTGAACTTATTGCACAAGCCTAAAGTTTCAGCTTGTCAATAGCAGCAATGATCCAGGACTTCAAACTTGTCACAGGGGGTCACCATCTTGGAAAGTGTCTGTGACACTCACATGCTCAGTGGGCTCTGAGCAGCTGTTGAGAAGCTAAGCTTAGGGGTCG
This sequence comes from Xenopus laevis, assembly GCF_017654675.1. Taxonomy (NCBI): domain Eukaryota; kingdom Metazoa; phylum Chordata; class Amphibia; order Anura; family Pipidae; genus Xenopus; species Xenopus laevis. The sequence continues at coordinate 34,301,916 of NC_054380.1, forward strand.
TCACAAATTATCAAGCAGAAAATGAGGTTTGTCTGTAATATAAGCTGATGCTACAAGGCTGATTATTAGATTCTGATGCAAGTTGCACTGGTGTCTGTGCTGCCATGTAGTAATTATCTGTATTAATTACTAATCAGCCTTATATTGTGACATTTCTATTCTATGTGTACTGTATATTGTGGGTCCCTAAGCTCAGTAAGTGACAGCAGCACAGAGCATGTGCAGTGAATCAGCAGAAAAGAAGATGGGGAGCTACTGGGGCATCTTTGGAGACACAGATCTTTACTTCTAAAGGGCTGTGGTTGCTTGGGCTGGTACAGAAGCCCAAAACATAATGTACAACATTTCTAGCTACTTCTTTAGTTAACCTTTAGTTCTCCTTTAACCTTTACAAAATGTATTCAAATCTTTTGGAAAGGGGGGCAGGGCAAGTCCCTTTATCCCTCTGCATGGCGGTCAGTGTTTAAATGATTCATTTCTCAATTCTTATTACACACATTACAAAGTAGAGTTGTAATTCACATTATACATTTTAGTGAGTCGTTCTTTATAGTACTACTGCGCCCTTTCTTTACTGTATTTATCCTATATCTTTCCAGTTCTCCGTGCAATGAAAGATGACAGTGATAAAGTGCCATCGTTGTTGACGGATTACATTTTAAAGGGTGAGCGCACAAAACTTTTATTCAAGGTCTGTTTTGTTATAGTGTTGGGAGTAGTTTTTGAGTGCCGTTATTTATATGGTCATGAATTTATTACAAGTATAGAACCAGAATGCTCGGGACCTGGACATTTCTTCACCATACTTTAGCTTTACTAATAAGTAAATAAACCCAATAGGATTGTTTTGTATCCAGTGAAAATTCATTATATTGTCGGTTGGATCAAGCACAAGGTACTGTTTAATTATTACAGAGAAAAAGGATTTTTTTTTTTTTTAATTTTTTGCTTAAAATGGAGTCTATGGGAGATGACCTTCCTGTAGAATAATTTGAAGATTTTGAATAATAACCCCGTACCTCTACTGTATTACATTATGTGCCTTGCAAATAATGAATTCTACCAGGTAAATTTTTATTGAATTGTTTTTAAATGTTTATAATGGTTTTAATAATGGTGTGTGGGCAGCCATGCTTCAGCCCTACTCTCCCCCTGTCATATATGACAGAGCTTTTACTAATAGTCTCCTCCTATTCTGTCACCTGCCACTAGGTGGCGCATGTTTGCTTATTCAGGTGTGCAGAAGATTCCTGAGCTAATGTATTTGGGGTGTCAGTACCCTCTGCCTCTCACTGTATATTGTATTTAGGATGTGGGGAATATGTGCTTTACAAGCTTAAAGGTGATCTATCGCAAAAATGAGAATTTTATATAAGCTTCATATCACTGAAATAAAAAAACTTTCTAAATACAATCATTTAAACATCGTGTACTATTTATTACTTCCTGCTTTTCAACTCTGAGTTATAAGGGGAGCCACCTGGGACATAACTGTTCAGTGAGTTTGCAATTGATCCTCAGCATTCAGCTCAGATTCAAAAGCAACACTTATGTCCCATGTGGCCCCCCTTAAGGTCGCTGACTCAGAGTTAGAGAGCTGAAAAGCAGGAAGTAGTGTTCTGGCTATTATGTTAGACATCCAGTCACTCCAGTCTTTATACATTATATTTTTGGCTAAGGAACTATGTTAGAAACATTTTTTATTTTGCACAGTCTATCTATTTACCCAGTTTTTATTTTTATACTGAACCGTTCCTTTAATTCTTTTTTTCCCATATGGTAATACTTGTGTAAGAAGAGCCCAACCTGTTTCATTCTGTACAAGACTGCTGTATCTATATTTTAGCTTGGATACAATCCCACAGCTGGTGTTTCTGTGTATTCCTTCCTGTCTCCATAGAAATGCTCCTCATTCTGCTGTTTGTTTTCTCTTGTAGTTCTGTGTCCTACATAAGGAGTTGTCGGCTGCAGTGGATGGCAAGCAGACTGAATCGAGGATGTGACATTTCCTGCGTATGACACAAAGCACTTTCCGTACATCTGTTTCCCGTTTATCTCTGCCCGCAGGCATCATTGCTGGGTTTCTAACCATCCTGTTCCTGTTAGCAGCGGGGTTGTTTAGTAGCATCACCCAGACGTCTCCTCGGGCTGCAATAACCAAGTAATACGCAACTTGAGTTTTCGGCAAACTCCTTCCTGTGACATTAATACATAGAGAACAAATGTACAGTTTTAACCGGTATTTATGTGCCGAAATCTATTTTTACATGAAATGCAACTCGTAGGACACTAATCATTCTCTTGAGTGTTTCGAGGATGGAGAAAGCAAGTGGTCCCACCAAACAGGCGGCTGTCAGCTTATGCACTACTTAATTTGCATCATTTTGTATAAAGGGAACATTTGCAAATTGCACTGACATTATGGGTTTGTTTTTTTTAAATGTCAAAAAATTCTATAAACGCTACAGTGAGTGAATGCTAGCCTGAGCTCACAGTTGTACAGCCATATAGTGTAAAGCAGTGATCCCCAACCAGTAGCTCATGAGCAACATGTTCCCCAACCCCATTGGATGTTGCTCCCAGTGGCCTCAAAGCAGGTGCTTATTTTTCAATTCCAGGCCTGGAGGCAAGTTTTAGTTGCATAAAAGCAGATGTACTGCCAAACAGAGCCTCCTGTAGGCTGCCAGTCCATATATAGGCTACCAATAGCCAATCACATCCCTTATTTGGTACATCAGGAACTTGTTTGATGCTTGTGTTGCTCCCCAACTCTTTTTACATCTGAATGTTGCTCATGGGTGAAAAAGGTTGGGGACCCCTGGTGTAAGGCATGTTTCCATTCTCTATATCAAACGTTGCTCTTGTCTCCATCCCTAAAGCTTTTCATGTAGAAAAATATTTTCTTGGGTATATGAAACATGGTTTGTATGAGCGACATAGCCGTAGAAATGGGAACATAACATCCAGTTATGCTGCTAAAATCAGCCCCCCAGAAGCCATATATCTTCCCACATTCAGCTCTTATCGTGTGTTAAACATATACATTAAAAGCCCAACGTCTATTTTAAATGTGTTAAATAAGTAAAGTACAAGGGCTGCCCCTATACAAATCTCTACTAACATTGTTATTCTGGTGCAGTCAAGCAAATACTGGCCTTCTCTTATTGTCACCTCATCATTTCAGTGTGCACATTTAACATGTTTTTTAAGTGTTTACTTTTACATAACAGTGTTATTTTTTTTTTTTTAAATAAAACCAAGCAAATAAAATGAATTGCAGTGATGTCATTTCACTTTCGTTTGAACGAATACAAATATGAATCGAGTCATTTTATGGAACTGAAGTGCTAGATGAGTGTAGAGTTAGTAGCCTTTGCCCTGACCCATGAAAAGGGAATCTTTGTCTTGCCCTCCTTGTAACTGAGGAAATAAATCTGTACAAAGTGTATTTTAGTATATTATTAAACTTTGCTTTATGGAGAGTAAGAGTGTGGAGATTTATTTCAGAAATGAATCTTGGAATAGTTGTTTTGCAGCCTTTATAGGGTTTGCTGGGGATGTAACAGTTCCTTTGTAGCTGTTCTATTTCTCTACCTTTGTTACGTTGGATGGTGTCGAGAAGATGATCCTGTGCTAAAATACAGACGTACTCTGCACCATTTATTGTACTAAATAGAAGCGCTTGATGTGTGTTTAAAAGAACAGAGAATAGAATAAAGGTTGTGACTAGTTATGGGCGAATTTCTCCCGCTTCGCCTCACCGAAAAACTGAATTTCCCGCAAGATTCGCGAAACGCCAAAAAGTTTGCGAAGCACAAATTTTGACGCCCGCGTCAATTCGCGAAAATTTCAACGCTCACGTCAATTTTGACGCCGGCGTGAAAGTCAATGGCAGTCCAAATAGTGTCGACGTGCAACGGTTTTGACACCAGCGGCTTTTCCGACGTGCATCCAAATTTTTTTGCCGGCGGGGAAATGTAGAAATTTGCCATGAATTTGTGCCTGGCGAATTTATTCGCCCATCACTAGTTGTGACGAGAACAAAATGCACTTCTTTGCATTTAAAAAAACGCATATAAATGCAATGTACATGTTTTACACACTCGACATACGTTAAAAAACATTGGTCTGATATTTTAGATCTGTCACAGTGGTTACAGTGCTGTTCAAAATATATTGGGCAATTTCAGTGTAACTATTTATTTTCTCAGCTGAAACAATCTGTAGCAGGATTATGGATTCTGAGGGACGTTAGAGCTCAGTAACAGCGCTTGGCTCAAACACCCCATAATGGCGTTCAGCTTCTCAAAGCCACGTGATTTTTTAAATTAAATGCAGTATCCTCTTTTAAAAGTCAGTTCTTCAAAACCCTTTCCTGTTGGTCAGCAAAATGTTGATAAATGAGGAAAATATCAAATTTAACAAAATGTTTCCCTAAATTGATATTTACTAAATCTGCCCCAAAGTTTTATTGTATTTGATTGCAAGCTACTATACTGCTAGTGTTGGCAAATTCAAGCAATATACAGGTGTGGGATCTGATATCCAGAATGCTCGGGATAACGGACCTTTCCATAATTTGGACCATCACACCCTAGAGTCTAGAAAATCGTTTCAACATTAAATAACCCCAATAGACTGGTTTTGCTTCCAATAAGGATTAAACATATCTTAGTTTGGATCAAGTACAAGCTACTGTTTTTTTATTACAGAGAAAAAGGAAATAGTTTTTTTAAAAATTTGGATAAAATGGAGTTTGTACATGTAATCGCTTTTGAAAGTCACACTTGTCTTGTTTTTGTACCTCTGGTTCTCACAGCAGCAGATGCAGCTCTTTTCCAGCCATAGACTGCATTATAGAGTCTATAATTTGGAGCTTTTTGGATAATGGGTTTCTGAAAAACAGATCCCGTACCTGTACCTGGTATTCCTTTTGACATTTTCTTGATACTTCCATGCTAGAATACCTTTATCTTGCCAGCTCTCTAAAGATCCATTGAGGCCACAGGTTATCCATGCAGGGCATTGTGGGAAATGTAGTCCTGGCTGGAGAAGATTTCATACCTTAAGATTGTTCCTTTTTGGTCTAAGGACCACAGACAGTTTATCAGATGACCCCCAAACGTTGAATTCAAGTCACAGTACAGTGTAAAGACAGTGAAACATGGTGGCTCAAGCATCATGATATGGGGATGTTTCTCATTCTATGGTTTTGGGCCTATTTATCACATACCAGGGATCATGGATCAATACATCTAAATAAAGTACATAACAAAGGAATGGGATCTGTTATTGGAAATACTGTTTTACAGAAAAGCAACATTTCCATACCTTATAGTTGTCAAAACGCTTTTAGATAGGAAATAGGATTTCCCACACCAGGGAGATAGGATGGAGATGGAGTAGTCGGCATCAGGTACTTGGTGCTGTTTTATTACTACAGGGTCACAGAGCATCAGTCAAAGCAGAAGAATTGTTTTAATTTACTCGTTGTAATCTAGTAAATTGTTTAGGTGGCATCACCAATTAAAAACTAGATTATATTTTTCTTTCTGTGCAGTTAGACACACAACAAGTTGTATAGGGTTGATCTTCGGTTTGAAATCCTGCTTAATATGAAAAACAATAAAAACATTTAAATATAGAAGAATTGTTTCTTTTTCCGGCAGGATTTGGCCGAATCCTAATTTGCATATGCAAATTGGGGACGGGGAGGGAAATCGCGTGACTTTTTTGTCACAAAACAAGGAAGTAATAAAAATATGCCGCGTCAAAAAAAAAAAAATCAGAATAGTCGCGCACATAAAAATTGTCGTGCGTAAAAATTATTTGGACACCCATTGACTTGAACGCATTTGGACAAAATAGGCGAGCATATAAAAATTGTCGTGGGCGCTGAAATTGATGCGTGTCAAAATAATTCTGATGCCCATTGGCGTTTTGCAAATTTTTCGCCATTTCGCAGGAAATTCACACATTTTCAGCGAGGTGGAACTGGACAAAGTCGCCTAGAACCTGCACATCTGTAGGATAGGCCACCTCAGCAGAGCAGTGTCCAGACAGAAGCACAAGCTAACTCTACAGGGAAATAATGGAGAAAACACCTTTTTATTTTCAGTCCTTAGGGATATTTTTTTTTTTTTGGAATCCAGTGAACAACAGCCCTGAAAATCCAAAGGCATCGCATGTAGCTTTCCTTCTGACGCCTTCCACAATAAAGCTATCATCACAGACCATCAGTAAGTCATTCTCCACAATGCTTTTCTTACCAGCTACTTGTATTTCATAGAACTTTCTTCTGTGCTTACAATATCCCTGCACACGTGTTCTGCACACCTTTCTTTTATTCAGTTAGTATTGTTCTCTATTAAAGGACACATAAACCTTCCCTAAAACCTGCACATTTTTGCACTTGAATTCAGAGGATTCTCAAATGAGAATTGTCTCTACTAGAGCTCTGTCCGTTATATAGAGAATTATGTACCCCGTCCCCATATCGTAGATTAGAAGGATATTATTAGTCACTGAGAAGTTCCAGGACCAGCTGCAATGCTGCCGAGTGCTTTAATAAAAGTCAAAGAACTCTTCATTGATATTGCTGCTATTGAGAAGCTGAAACGTTAAATTGGTACAATAAATTCAGTATATAAAATGTCATTTTTAACCATTTTAATTTTTTACAGTTTAGTTCTCCTTTCAGCCAAACACTGTTGTAAATTAGTTTTTTCTGGGACACATGGGGCTGAAAGTGATCCCACAATGCATTACTGCAATTGCATGGGGGTCTAGATTGGATCCCATCAATCAAAGATCTGTATCCATGGGCAAAAGTGAAAGGGATACACACATTTAACCTATGAGTATGTGCCCCATTAGGCACGAAACGCGTTAGGCTGTCTGTGATGTTCTAGTAAATCAGATTTTTTTTTTTAGGATTTTATTTCTATACTGTTTAATTCTCTTTGAATTCACCCAGATTGTAATCTCTTATGCTGCCTACCCTATGACAAGGCTACATGTGTGAAACTACCTCTTTATATCTACTCTATGAACTACAACTACGTGTATAATTGCTTTTTGTACAGGCAGCATCAACAGCACATTCCTCCTTTTTGTGTACAATACACACATTTAGCCCTATGCTCAATAGATATTCTTACCAATGCAGGGGAACAGTACAATATTTTTAAATATAAATTTTTATTAAAAAAAAAACACTTTTACATAGCACATTCCTGCCCTGCAATATGTGGCATTGAATCACTGATAAGTACAGAACATTTCCAATCTTTTCTTCCTGGTACTTTACAAAATAATGTGATTGTTATATAAACAGCCTTCGTTTTATGCTTAGAGGCTTCATACACTTGGGGGCCCATTTACTTAGTTCGAGTGAAGGAATAGAATGAAAAAAACGTCGAATTTCGAATGTTTTTTTTGGCTACTTCGACCATCGAATTGGCTACTTCGACCTTCGACTACAGGGCCGGAACTAGGGGTAGGCAGAAGAGGCACTTGCCTAAAGCGCAAAGGCACAGGGGCGCCAGGCACGTACCTCTTCTGACGCCTTCCCCCAGCTCGGACCGATATGTTCATAATCTGTAGCCGCACTTCTACGTAGTTGACGCTTGCTCACTCAAGCATTTTCTGCGCACTCGCGCGGTTTCTGCGCATGCGCACTCGCGCATCCTTGCCTTCTGCAAATGCGCGAGCGGCGGGGGCGAAGTAGTTGGCCGGGTTGCCTAGGGCGCCCGGCCGAGTAGGCCCGGCACTGTTCGACTACGACTTCGAATGGAACGACTCGAACTAAAAATCGTTCAACTATTCGATAGTCAAAGTACTGTCTCTTTAAAAAAAACTTCGACCCCCTACTTCGCTACCTAAAACCTACCGAGGTGCAATGTTAGCCTATGGGGAAGGTCCCCATAGGCTTCCTAGCATGTTTTTGGTCGAAGAAAAATCATTCGATCGATGGATTAAAAGCCTTCGAATCGTAATTTAAACGATTTTTCGTTCGATCGTACTATTTGCGGTAAATCCTTCGACTTCGATATTCGAAGTCGAAGGATTTACATTCGGCAGTCGAATATCGAGGGTTAATTAACCCTCGATATTCGACCCTATGTAAATCTGTTAGAACAGAACAGAACTGAGCTGTGTGCAAAGCACATGTAACCTTTGTGCAAATTCCTCTCCGTGCTGAAGCAGAATAAGTGCCAAGAGTACGGCTTCCATAACAATATCTTGCCTGTGATTTATTAGTTCTGGCCTTCATGCAAGCAGATAATGCTGAAAAGAAAACCAGCGCCCAACAAACAAAAAAGGCTTTGATGTTTACAAATTCTATTTCACAGCCTTGAATTATACAAAAGATTTACTGTATGGGGCAGATTTATCAAGGGTACAATTTAGAATAAAAAAAAAACTTTATTAAAAAAAAAATCAAAGTTTTTTTTCGGGGTGAATAGATAGTTTTCGTTCGAATTTGAATCGTACGAATCGAAGTAACATCGTATTTGCTCAAAATTGATCGGAAGTTTTTTCTAAAAAAAACTTTCATTTTTCAAAGTCCACCAATTGACTCCAAATAAATATCCATATTCGAGTTTTTGATTTTTTGATTTTTTTTCAAATTCGAAACGAATTTGGACTATTCCCTAGTCGAAAGTACACAAAAAATCATTTTTACTTCAACCCTTGATAAATCTGCCCCTATTCTTCTCAAGTAGTAATCCTTGGCCAAAGTTCCCAGGGGGTGGGATGGAGTAGGACAAAGCTGGCACGTGATAGGGCCAGACCTGATGGGGGAGTAGTAGGTATTGGAGGAAAGGGACACGGCTCTGAGCAGAGGCAGCAATTCATCCATCCAGTCTGTAGAAAGCCCAGAATTCCAGAATACTGGCATATTTTGTGCATAGTACAATATTGTACAGTATACAGTATGTGCTCTTAAACTTTAATGTGACACTCACCCACAAGTCTCAATATAGAAACTGCATCTCAGCTCAACGTCATTCCCCTGGAAGCCACCCTCTCTTCTGCTTTACAGAATAAGCAATCCATATAATATAACAATTAAGTAACTGATCACAGCCAAAAGAACCCCCTTCATTTTACACCTACTGTATAAAAGCAATTGAGTAACTTAGAGGGCCCAGGTCTTCCAAAAAATTTTTTTTTTGTAGTTGTAGCTAGGGTTGCCACTATGGATGCACCAAATACTAGTAACTCTGTAGGTAGCCCTTCAGCGGTGATTAAATCACAATTTGCTCTATCTAAGGTTAAAGGGAGATGTTGATGGTTTCAGACAGGCTACAACAGAGTATACAAGTGCTACTGCTTTATTCGAAACTGTAATACACAGAAGAAGATGAGCAGGTCTTGACTGAGATTTAAAATAGGCCCTGGCATTTCAGGTATACATCGGCCCAAACAGGCCACACAGCAGCCCAAACAACCCCCACCAGCCCAATATATAGTGACTGACTATGGCAACTTACAGCAGCTCCTCTGGCATTTGCAAGAGCCCACAGATTGCCAGTCCAGGCCTGAAGATGAGGTTGCCAAATCTTTTCCCAGTATGCCACCTTGACATGGACGATAGGCTAATCACCTTACACAGGCAGATAAGATGCCAACTCAGCCTGAAAGGGCACCAACAAATGAAAGTGTTTATAATGTGCTGTTGCCCTGCACTGGTAGCATTGGTTTGTTTGCTTCAGAAACATGGAGGCAACAGAAAAGGGGCACAGGTTACATAACAGGTAAGCTCTACAGAACACCATTATATACTACAGTGCTTATCTGCTATGTAACCTGTGCCAGTTCTCCTGCCCCCATGGCTACACAGCAGATTATATATATATATATATATATATATATATATATATATATATATACTATACAACTATAGTGTATTTTCTGGAGCAAAAACACCAGTTTTACCAGTACAGGACAATAGTACATTATATTTTAATTACTTTAAAACATTTTCATTTTTTTTGATTACTGTTCCTGGGAGCATAGAGACATGGGGGAGGGATTTGGACTGCTTGTCACTCACTGACATCACCAGAATATGCTAATGAGAAAGAGTCAGTGGCTCGCTTGACTGTGCCAGATATCCAGGAGAAGAAGTGGGAAAAGGACAGTGTTCGAGATGACTTTTTTGAAGAAACTGGATACAAAATATCTGCTTTAAAAAAACACACTACCTAAAATTTTTTATCATGTATGCTCATATCAGGCTAAGTGAAAGATCAAGGTATATTTTCCCTTTAAATCTCAATTGCTTTCTGTGGTAAACCATTTGGGGTTCAGTATCTTTTGTTATGTGTTATGAACACATTTGCTTTTCCCTGTTCCTTATTTTGTCGGTAATTCAGTAATTGTGTCTGTTAAAGGGCAATTGTTGGCTGAAAATATTTTCCCCGATGTGGTCCTCGATCACAAAGGAAAATCAAACCTGGTCAATCTATATCAGGCTGATAGGGGAGGCCAGGGGCGCTCCACCAATGAGGCGAGTTGAGACACTGCCGCTCCTGGTAACTAAGAGCCGAATTTCCGGTTTTCAACCCGGAAATTCGGCTCTTCTAGTGCAGAGAGCGCAATTGCGCTCTCTGCACTAGCGTCGTGCAGCGCCCCGACCCCCTCCTGCGCAGAAAATGTGAGCGCCGTGAGGAGGGGTCGGGGCGGCAACGGAAGGCCGCCTCAGGCGGCATAAAGGCGCGGATCGGCGCTGGGGGAGGCACGTCGGAATGCCCCATACAAGGGCAAATAAGATACTGAATTGGTCTAAAGAACACTTTTACTATCCGTAACAGACTAGTGAAGTCGAATGTCTGGTTTTAATACCAGAAAATTGGTCTTTTTGCCGCCCCTGATAACCCATTCATCACTGCAGCCTGAGGCTAGTTTTCCAACTCGCCTCATTGGTGACAGACCTACAATATATAGTGAATAAAGTACCCCCTCTTGTAAAATATAAGGATATTATAAGTTACCGAGGAGTTTCATGACCATATATACAGGTCATGGAACTCCGAGGTAACTTATAATATCCTCATATTTTGCAACTGGGGGTACTTTATTTATTATAATACACAAATTTCAGTGAGTCATGTGACAGAAATGACATCAGAACTCACCGTTTATAACTGATGACATCAGAACTCACCGTTTATAAGGATATAATTTACAGGATATTCATGGCTTTTGTGTATTATATACAAATAAATGGGTGTATACAATGAACATACAGATTCCATATGAAAAAAACAATTGATACAAGAGGTAAAGAGGGTCTTGCCCAAAAGAGCTTACAATCTAAAAACATTGATAGTTTGTATAAAGGTTGCTAATAGCTCTTAACCTTTCCGGCACCAGTCTCTAAAGTACCCATTGCCTCCAGAATTAATTTGGCTGTGATTATAACATTGGGAACTAGAGCTGTGAAATGAAGTTCAAAGTGATCTGCCAAAACCAACTGCAGCTTTAATTTATACAGGAGATCAAAAGCAGAGCGACCATAATGATCCAAGGGAACTGTATTGTGAATGCATCTCTCTCTCTCTCTCTAGCTCTAGAACATAGCTCTTCAGAGATCTTGAATCTCAGGAGAGAATCTATAAGCAGCACCTTTGATTCAATGATTTAATATTAATGTTATGCCTAATATTAGAAGCAAGATATATGCTACATGTTTATGCATGATGAGCCTATCACCGCTACCTTTAGCACATGAACCTTTCATGGTAGTGTTACTGGGCTTCTATTCTGAGCCTTCTCCATGCAGATACCCCAGGAGTAGTTACATATTCAGTCCCTAATGAGAATCTTCCCTGCTATTGGGATGTTTGATTAAGGTGTTGATAGCAACATGCCAAAATTGCACAATAAATTTCCTATGAAAGAAAATAAAAAATGATTTCCTATATATAAAAAAGACAATGTATGGTTTATTAAATAGGGCATGTTCAGCATGGACTTTACAGTATAAACATGACTTATTTGTACCTATATTATCCAGGTATGACTGATGAACTTGTGCAGGAAGATGATTCTGCTGCACATGTTTGCTTTGCTGAGTTTAGTAGTAATTACATTTCTAACAGTAAAGCAATTTATTCATACCATATTTAATCAAGATGGTCTTTACTCTGTATTATAAATAATATTATATCAATTCTGTTTTATACTGCAGGGATGGGTAATTACAAACTTAAAGGGATTCTGTCATTATTTTATGGTATAGTTTTCATTACTAAATGACACTGTGTACATTGCACATAATTCATCCTACCATTTTTTTTTCTTGAACCAATAAATGTATTTTTCAGTTGTAATATTGGTGTGTAGGCAGCCTTCTTAGGTCCTCATGTCTGTTCCTGTGCTTTCAGAAATAGCCAGCACTTCACAATGGACCTGCTTTCAGATAAACTATTGTTTCTCCTACTCAATGTGACTGGAGGAGACGTGATTTAGGTCCTGTGGACTTCATGGTTACTTTAACATGTGTACAACATTGCAGACTTCTGTTTCACCAGAAGACTAAGTATTATATTACAGATATTGTTTAAGTAGTAACCCATAGCCACCAAACTGCCAGTTGTAGTAAGAGAAAATTCTGAATGGTTGCTATATGTTACTTCTGATTTACATATGTAAAACCCAGAATTGGATCTGGTGGACCCACCTCAACATGAGAACACCAGGAGCTTGCTCTGCCCTGCACGGCCAAGCAGGGCTGGCAACGAGCCACTCCAACAAGGAGCCAGGACTTCAGCAGTGCCATGATAACAAGGAGAGAGAAGTTCACGGCTGATCGACCGGATTTTTACCATTGAGTGCCAGGGCCAGGCCAAGCCAACCAGGCGCTATGCAACCCCACCTGCCAGCCCATGTGCGCGCCTGATCGTGATTGCACGCCTGAGCAGTAGCAGAGTGAAGGAGAGGAGTAGATTGGAGGGGAAAGCTATATAGGACAGCAATTTCAGCAAACAAGTACTAGTGGTAGGCAGAAGATGCTTAATAGGTACCTGCCAAGTGCCCACTTATCATTTTGCCCAAGACAGGTGCCTCTTCTTGTCCTGTTGAATGCTATTCTAATATCTAATGCATTGGAGCATTTTTCTCAATGTGTCAGGGAGATGTTATCTGTTTACCTTCCCATTGTTTTGTTTATATGCTGCTGGGGGTTAAGAAGGGGATGATATCATTCCAACTTGCAGTTCAGCAGTAAAGAGTGACTGAAGTATATCAGAGCACAAGTCACATGGCTGAGGACACATGGGAGGCTTAAAACATGTCTAGCTCCATGTCATATTTCAAAATTAAATATAAAAAAATCTGTTAGCTCAGTGCAGGATTCTGCTGGACCAGCACTATTGTCTGCAGCAGAACAACGCACTAAATTGGAAAAAAATGACTAAATCTTATGCCACACAGAAATTTAAAAAACGATTGGCACCTTTTAGCTGTTGTAAGAAATGTTTGGATTTCATGGAGTCGATTCTCATTTTATATAAACTTAATCTCACATATAATTGTCTGACAGTGCCTGCAATATAAATATCACATATTGGCCTGGTTTGAATTGTGTGCGTGCCCCATTCTGAACATGGAGAAATAAAGTAAAGCAGAGAACTCGCAGAGGAGACGACAAATAACGGTCTGAAAAATCTCATGTTTACAAGTTTAATAAATGGGCAAAGAGTTTCCTTCTATTCTAAATCAAAACAAAAGAAAAATGTCACAAATTTGTGTTATTCCTTTACAAAAAGTGAAGAAAAAAATAGCAGTGTCTACATTCTTTACCAACTCAAACATTTACTGTATAAACTGAAAAATGTTTCAAGATTTTGCTTTCCTTTGAATCACTGAACTAATATTTAGTTGTATAATCAGTGTTTCTGAGAACTGCTGCACATCTGTGTTGTATGGAGTCCACCAACTTCCGGCACTTGTGAACAAATATTCCAGCCCAGTATGACTAGACAACCTTCCACAATTCTTCTGATTTTGCCTGAAAAACAGCATTTTTGATGTTACCCCACAAGTTTTCTATTTGATTAAAGGTCTGGGGATTGGGCTGGCCACTCCATAATGTCAATCTTGTTGGTCTGGAACCAAAATGTTGCTCATTTACAGGTGTGTTTGGGGTTGTTGTCTTGTTGCAAGGGCATTTCCTCTTTGGCATAAGGCAACCTGACCTCTTCAAGTATTTTGTATTGAAACTGATCCATGATCCCTGGTATGTGATAAATAGGCCCAAAACCATAGTATGAAAAACATCCCCATATCATGATGCTTGTGCCACCATGTTTCCCTGTATTCACACTGTACCGTGACTTGAATTCAGTGTTTGGGGTCATCTGACAAACTGTCTGCAGCCCTAAACCCAAAAAGAACTTTCATTAGATCACAAAATCTTGCACCATATCTCTTTAGGACAGTCAATGTGTTTGTTTTTTTTCAACAATTGGTCTTTACAAGGGTTTCTTGCTGATAGCTTGGCTTCACATAGGTGTCTTCTAATTGTACCTGTACTCACATGTAACTTTAGACCTTGGTTGTTTTCTTCCATGTCTTTCAGGTTTTGGTTGCCATTTTAAAGATCATTTTAGCTGAGTAGCCTATCATTCTGTGCATGTCTTTATATGTTTTCCCCTCTCCAATCAACTTTTTAATCAAAGTACGTTGTTCTTTTGAACAATATCTGTAATGACCCATTTTACTTGGATTTTCAGAGAGAAATACACAATAACCAGCATACACAACATTTGCTGCCTTCCTTCCTTAAATAAGGGCTGTAATTGACACCTGTTTTTTCACTGAATGAATGGCCTCACTAATTGAAGTCCACACTGCTATTATTTGGAACAAGATATTGTTATATGTAACAGGCCTCAATTAATGATTCAATTACATAGAATCAGCAGCATGCATGTCATGACTGTTGGGTCTGTTGGTTTTCTATTACTTTTCTACAACTACTAATAAATTATTTGCCATGTAGAAATATAAATCCTACCAAAAACAGTGAATGATCAGGTTAGCGATGTTGGACGGCTATTATTCTGAACAAAACTGTACATTGTACAGGACTGGTCACATTGTGGTGTAGGAACCTAGATCAATTTCCAGACAGATTCAAACTGACCTGCAGAAAAAAACAAGGTATAAGTTTTACTTTGCAACATTGCCAAACAATAAAATAGGTTCTATGGCAGGAGACCTGAAAAGACAGACTCAGCTGTTGACAGAGACATAGGAAAAAGCAACTGAAGTTCAGCGAAACAAACCTAAAAAAATTCAAAATCCTTCTGAGAAATGTCAGAAAGCTGGGACTATGTCACACATCCTGGGACTTTCTGCAAGACAATCACCAGAAGGTCACTTTTCTATGGATAAAGACAAAATGTCTCAGAGTGGCCAGTAATGAGTCCAGATCTAAATTCCATTGAACTCTTGGAGAGATCTGAAAACTGCAGTGTGGAAAACGAAACCTTTAAATCTGGGAGAACTGAAGCCGACTGCAAAAGAAGAGTGATCAAAACTGCTAGTAGAGCGATGTCAAAAGCTCATCCATGGCTACCGGAAGCACTTGATTTCAGTTATTCTTTCAAATGGTGTGCTACAGAATATTACAACTATCGAAACTCTGCTTTTGATCCTCTTCAGAAAAGGCGACAGTGCGACGATCCATCGTGCGGCACTCAATTTCTCTTCCCTGCCTTCTACAGGACATAGCCAGGGAGGAGAAATTGTGCGCCGCATGATGGATCGTCGCCCTGACGCCTTTTCTGAAGAGGATCGCAAGCAGATTTTGAGATTTTAAAGTTAAATATGTCTTGGTCTTTTTTTTGTCAACAGATCTGTAAATTTGTTAGTAATAGCACCAGAGTTCAAACATCCTTTTGGTTGAAAACATGCTCATAATCATCCAATCCTGTTTGGAAAATTACCAATGTGTATGAACAATCAGTGCATGTACGCGAGCACCTTAAAGGACCAGTAACGTCAAATTTAAAAAAAAAAAAAAAGTTTGTATATAATGGAAAAAAACACCAAGACATATTTAACTTTAAAATCGCAAAGTCTTTATTAAAAAATGACTTACCGAAGCTCCGCTTTCGATCCTCTTCAGAAAAGGCGACAGGGCAACGCATGCTGGATCGTCGCCCTAACGCCTTTTCTGAAGAGGATCGCAAGCAGAGTTTAGAGATTTTAAAGAGATTTTAAAGTTAAATATGTCTTGATCTTTTTTTTTTGTAATATACAAACGCTTTTTTTAAGAAACATAAAAGAGATGAATCTGCTGGCTTAGAAGTAATCATCTATATATGAAATTTACAGTGAATAAATGCTTTGATTTCTGCTGTTAGGAGAACTATTCAGTTCCAGTTTGAGTGGAGAGTGCCTCTGGGCCTTAGAGCTCTTACAGACGAGTGTTTGAAGCTGCGCTCCCCTGCATTCCGTTTTCAGCCGCAGGGGAGCGCAGGAGTAGACACATTCAGTTTTTTTCAATGGGGCTGTACTCACACAGGCGCATGTAGGCACCGAATGCAGGAAAAATGCAACCTGCGTTCAGTGTGAATACAGCCCCATTGAAAAAAACTGAACGCGTCTACTCCCGCGCTCCCCTGTGGCTGAACGCATAAAAACGGAGCGCAGGGGAGCGCAGCTTCAAATGCTCGTCTGTAAGAGCCCTTATTCAGAGCGCATCAGGTTGTTTTACCCTGTTAATTCTCATCATCATCATCATCAGCTGGCAGCCCAGATAGGACCATATAAATAAGTCAGTATTTAACCCAGTACCTGCTAGCAATCACTATATTAATACATGAAAAGATCTAATACTAGAGGTTCTAGAGAATATTAAAAAATGGAAATAGAAGAAAAGCCCAGGATTCCAGTTATCAGTATTATTTTATAAATCCAGGACAGGGACACACAAAGATCCCCATTATATCAGGAGTGGGATCCCTCACTGCCAACCTATGAAAAGCTATTGATCTTTTTTCTCCAACCTCAAGTATCAAGATTGGCATCATATTAAAGTACACTACTTTTAAAGGAGAAGGAAAGGGTTAAGTCACAGGAGGTAGCAGTTTGTTAAATAATGGTGATGCTGAGCGCCATTACTTATGTGTCAGTTATACACTGTTCTACAGGCTGGATTGAATGAATTAACACCTGGATCTCAGATGGTGATATCTGGCAATCTGTGGTGCATTTATTATCATGCTAATTCCTTGGTGTTGGACTATTCATTTGCATTTCTAATTTTACAGATTTTTGCAAAAATGGGCCAGGTAAAACATGCATACCCCCACCTCAGGAGTGCTAGTGTTTTTTCCTCATCCTAAGAATTTGTCAAACTGATGAAAATGAAACAAAAAAAAGTTTCAGGTGCCAGAGAAGAGACAAAGAAGAGATGTCAGTATCGTTATAGCCAGAAACTGCTTACACTTCCATTTTGAAGGAGAATGGTAGACCAGATTAGATGCCCGCAAAACAAACCTCCTCTTCTGTGGTTGACTAATCTCATTGTCTACCATTGGCCTAAGAGTTGCTGGTTGTGTTTTTAGTATGAAACATATATTACACTTACATTTATTTAAAAATGAAATTGACGGCAGACTAAAATGGGCAGTTTTAATATTTTATATGGATGAAAAACCCATTTTCAGTTTGCTAAAGCAGAACCTTGGAAGGCGACTTTATATTGTGAGCAGCTACATACAGCACACAGCAAAACAGTCCATAGATAATCCCCACGGAAAAAAAAAGGATCCACAAAATAAAAATTGTCAGGTTCATTCTAGAGGCATCAGGTCCCCAAGAAGAGCAAGGTGGTTTGTCACTGGACAATCTCCATAACCATGAGTGCTTTTTTGCTTCCTCCCTCAATTAACAGAATTACCGAAGAGGCTTAAGATGTTTTCTGGTAGTCACAAGGCCTTTCTCTAAAGGACAGTAGCTACAGTAAGCTGCACAATCAAAAAACAAAAGTTAGATACAATAGATGCAAAGCACATTTTGTTGAATATACACACAAATACAAGCCTTTCTATTTATCTCTAGAGCACAGATACCCAAACTATGGGGTTTGACTCTTGTGGGGGCACAAAGCCTTGGCTGGTGGGGGATGGGGATTTGGGCAGAATGCCTATTTTCTCCATTAGAAATGCATTGAAGCCCAGTTTGAAGGTCAATTAGATTGAAGGTGAAAACAAATTGTCTGTACAGGTATGGGATCTGTTATCCAGAAACCCGTTATCCAGAAAGCTCCAAATTACGGGAAGGCCGTCTCCCATTGACTCCACTTTATCCAAATAATCCACATTTTTAGAAATGAATTCCCATTTCTCCGGAATAATAAAACATTACCTTGTACTTGATCCCAACTAGGATATAATTCATCTTTATTGGAAATAAAACCAGCCTATTGGCTCTATTTAATTTTTACATGATTTGTAGTAGACTTGAGCCCAGGTACCGAGCATTCTGAATAACAGGTCCACTACCTGTGCTAGAAATTCCTGGAACTATTCCTGAATATTTAATGCAGTGATGGTTATATATCTTTATAAGCTTGACAAAGTTGCTCATGTGGAATAGAACAACTGAGCAGTAGGAATAGAGAACTAGGAGAGAAATGAAGGATTTGATTTCTCGCACGCAAGTGTATAGAGTTTTTGTTGTTTTCTCTGCAGTTGTTTGTTTGATTTACAATTATTCTCCAAGAACCCACTTTGTACTGGGAACAACAGAAGTCTTTCCAGTTTGCCTAATGTGACAATAAAAGGAGTTCCTGGAAAGGAGATGAACTGTGGTCTGACACATCAGAATAAGAGTAGTCTCCCCAAGTGCTTTGCTAAACTGATTAGGAAATTGTCCACAAAAGTAACCATACCTTAAAGAAGTGAGCTAGCTTCCATTATAACAGTCATGTGATTAAAGGGATTTTCTGATTCTCCCTGTCTGTTGCCACCGTCCTCCTTTGTAGAAAGCAAGGTAAGTCGTTTCTCATGTCCATAGTGCCTGTGTGTGGGTTTCTGCACTCATAGTGATGCTCCATGCAGTGGAAAATCAAGCCACTTTCCAAAACACCATCCAGAGAGTCAGTATGGATAAACCGTCACACTCCTTAAAGAAGTTTCACTTGATCCCAATGTGAGAAAATATTCCTGCCCGGCATTCTGCTCTACAAGTCCCACTATAAAGAAAACTGATGTTATAAGGACTTTTGGAGGCTGTACGTGGGTTTATGGGGGGGATTTTGACACACATATTACCTTTATATAACTGTATTAGCAAATCACATCATTTTCACCCAAAGTCGAAGGGAATGTAGGGCTGTTAAAACTTCATTTAGGCAACTGTCATAACGAAAATGGTTTTAAAATGTGGCTGCCAGCCTGACTTGATATTTTTATATTAAAACATAGCTGACAGGTTTGTTATATCTTTTCACAATACTTGTATAAACCCCATTCAGTGTTATTGACCAGTCCTTTGGGCCAGCACAAATGGAGTCATAAGGTGCCTCACCAACCACATATGAGCCACTTGGTCATGGTTATAAATTCAGAAGTGGTAGAAGCAGTCATTTCCTATGGTTTCAGAGTAATAGCTTCAGTGATGAGAGATTCCTTGAAATTTAGTGGAAATTGTCATTTCTTTAATTTTTTGAGACCTAAACCACATATTGGCTCCTGAAACAAATGATGCAAACCTGCTAACAATAGGGCACCTATCACATAAAAAAAAGTTTTTGGGTGGAAGATATTTGAAACATAAGTGTAGATCATGCTCCCAGCACTTCCAAGCGCAGCATAGGTCATGATTGCATTAACCTTTATAGATTTCTTAAATACACCTTTAATCATCTGTAATACAACTTAATAATCTTACTTTATATTAAAAAGGATATTAGAAATAACCTTAAATGACCATATATAAAGACCCTCATTCGCTGTGCAATATGTTGGCGCTCTAAAAATACATGTTATTAATAATAATAATAATAATAATAATAATTCTGTGGCCTCTTGGTACACAACCCCTAGATATACTTTACCTAACCATTGCCTCCAAGTAAGCAACAGTGAAACTGTAAAAATGTCCAAGTGAAAATGATTTACCTTATCCTTCTCTTGATCACAGGGCAGGCTTCCCACAGGGACATATTTGGGGTAAGAATGGATTAGATATTCTACTGCATCCACACACTGCATTGGGGAAAGAAAGTAGCCAGACTAAGAGACTGAAACTGTTTATACTTTTATTTTATCACTAACAGCACAGGGACTTACAGAAAGTTGTAGCAGTCCCGATTGTGCATGAAAATGTACCAAAAACGATTTGGCATCTCTTAATGCATTTGCAACTATGGCATTAATACATGGCCCCTTCATTTCTAGCTATGAGTGCGGCATTTAATAATGTCTTTAAAATACAATACCTCAGCAGCTATCTTCATGCACTTTAGCTCCTCCCTGTGGTATATCCTGGAGTTCTCGGAAGAGTAATATAACAGTCACTGCACTATTATCTAAAAATAAATAGGGAAGACACAGATCAATAACCACAATGCATCAGATAAAACAAATATAAGGTCTATAAGCAACAGAATGGAAGCATGTAAGTTATTGTTTTACCAGGTTTCACTCCAATCGTTGAAAGAAATTGTTGTGCCTCAAAAAAAAAAGTGTTGGCCATCGATGTCAATGCATTTGTTGAATTCACTAATCACTAATAAACACCTATTATATTGTCCAGTGTTACTTTACCATTAGCTTTACAAAGATTTGTCAAAGATTTGCTCATAACAAAAACAAACAAATGCAGATTTTCCTTTTTAATAAAAGATAATTAACCTCTTGTTAATGCTCTCTGCCCATTCTGTAGCTGTGATATTGATGGCGGGATATATATGTGTACCGTTTTTATAAGAAACCTGACTGTATGCAGTGAAATTCTCCCTTCATTTACTGCTGTGGATAGAAATTGTCAGACGGTCCCTAACTGCTGAGCAAGGAAACAATCATACTTATGAACAGCAGGGGGAGCCCCCGCCTTACTTTCCAGCCATGCAGAATTCAAGCAGCTTTGTTTGTTTCCCTGTTTTGATCATTTATGACGATTCCTAAGCAGCCCAGACCACACTGAGCATGTTTAGGGGGAGATAACAGAAAGTTTTATATAGTGTAGTATTTATAAAATAAAAATTCAAATCTCACCCTTAGTGATTTTTTATAACTCTATAACAACAGTGCATTTGTTCACCACTTTTTACTTTCTCCAGGAGAGGTTATTTAACAAAACAATCCGTGATTGAATGTGATATATTTTTAAAACCGTGAAATCATAAATCCCCACCAATCACATTAGCTCTATGAGCATAAGGTGCTGTGTGCAGTGATTCCCACAGTGTGAGCACTAGTGATCGCTCTGAGAGGAAGCCTGTTTGGCGAAACGCGTCAGCGAGGTAGCCGTTGCTCTGAATTTGTGGAATTTGTATGCGCATTGGACTCTAAGGGACTCTGAGGAACCGAAAGCACAATATGGAATGCACAGGACACTTTTTTTCAATGCAGTTTGACAACTGATGTTTGTGAGTGTGATTTTAATTACTTATTAAACTTGTGATAAACACTTCCGCACATGTCCATTTATCTCTCCACACTAAGCGGATAAAGAAGAAGCCTCAGAACAGGAAGAAACAGATTGTAACCAACGCCTTCCTTGTCTCACGTCTAGTGAGTATAATATACCACTGGGGGCACTAGGACTCTGAAGGTCTGGTGCTATACCACCACCTCCCTAGTTACATTCTCACTCTGTGGGAATCACAGCACCTTATGCTCATAGAGCTAATGTGATTGGTAGGGATTTTATGATTTCACGGTTTTAAAAGTATATTATATTCAATCACAGATTGTTTTGTTAAATAACCTCTCATGGAGAAAGTAAAAAGTAAAAATGCACTGTTGTTATAGAGTTATAAAAAATCACTAAGGGTGAGATTTTAATTTTATTTTATAAATACTACACTATATAAAACTTTCTGTTATCTCCCCCTCGCTAAACTTTGGTTTTTTGAGGGATACAGCAATTCATATTTGAAGAGTGTTTCATAACAGGCAGGGGAGAGCCTATCTGATTGCTGGAATTTGGGGAAACCATAGCTCTGGGATTCAAACTTTTATTTTTGGACACACTGAGCATGTGCACAGTCCTGGTCTTGCAAAGATGTTTAACAAAGTTACAAGTTGGTGACCCCCTTTGGCCAACTTTGAAAGCATAAATCATTTGTTTGATTAGGCTTGTGGTGCAGTAAGTTCCTGTTTATGTTTAGTATACAAAATACAGCATTTCTAGCCTTATTCTAATTTAGACTTTCCTTGTCCTTTAAGAATAGAGATGTTGCAGTTTAAAGGCACAGGATTACAAGTGCCACATAACTGCTTATAGTCAGATTACTACTATTTGCAGTCATATTGTACAAGCAATAGCTACACTGTTTAGTAGAGTTGCCACCTGGTTGGTATTTTACCGGCCTGGCCGGTAAAAATGATGGTTGATCCCAAAGTTATTAAAAAAGATAAATATATAGGAAGGCTGGTATTTTTTTCCAGAAAAGGTGGCAACCCTACTGGTTAACAGTGGCTGCTGACTAAAAGGATACTATTATTTTGATTGGATGGCATCTTTCCTAGTGATGCCCAAGGTCCAAAAACCCTTTTTGAAAACAGATCTGGGTGGTTTACCTTTACGTTAACTTTTGATATGTTATAGAATTGTATTTTTACTTTTTATTATTCATCTTTCTATTCAGACCCTCTCCTATTCACATTCCAGTCTATTATTCAAATCAATACACAATTAATAGGGTAATTTGGACTCTAGCAATAACTCAAAAACCAAATTAAAACCATTTCTGTATGTATTACGATTTGTTATGTATTCAGAGGTTACAGGAGAAGGAAAACTTCAAATCACTGAAGTGTACCAAAAGTTAGGCACCCCCTCCCCCTAGTTATTGTATTCAGTGTTTTTGCACAATGTGTGATCCTCCTCCGCAGCAGAGTGTAAAGCTGAACTTGAACATAAAAAGCTGGCTTTTTCACTCAACTGCGCAAGTGCCAGGCCTGGAATTTTGAAGAAACGTTAGAAAAGGATTTCTCCCTGGTGCCCCAGGTCAGAACATTTTTCTGCTAACAGGAGCAACAACCTGGGGTACCAGATAAGTGATTACAATCACAATGACTGAAGCTTTTCTTCTCCTTTAAACATCATCTGGTTAGCACAGCTAAGAGTAATACTAAATTACATTAAAAAGTAACTGCCAACCAGACAAAGGGATATGTGTTTAATTACATTAAATTTTCTTACCGCTTGAGAACTGTGGAAGAATCTCTGAGCTGTTCCTGCAATCAACAACAAACAGGAATACATTGAAGCCAGACATAAATTCTACATACATGCAATAAATGGTAATGTCATCATAATGAGGTACAAAGCCCTGTGTGCCTGCAGATATCAAGTACCTAATAAAAAAGGTCAAAATTTTTTTCTTTCTTGATTCAGGCAAGTTTATCGATAGTTTTAACAAAAGTATTAGCATATACATGCCAGTTATTGTATACAATTGCACATTACATTGGTAGGCTTCTTGCAGTGGAGATATTAGAAACATGTAAACAACCTACAGTGGACAGTCACATTTGGAAAACAACTACAGCATAGTAATCAAACAGCACTGACCTTCCATCATTTTTTTCCTTATTGAATTAAATCTGCAGAGGCATTTCCGTTAAGTGGTTAGCTCCAACCATTTACCCCAATGTGTTTTATACTTCTTAGTAGCACCTCTAGCTTTGTATATTACATTTTCCATTGCACATAGGTGATTAACATCAGACAACCTTTGTGCATGTGTAGGAGGCAATGATTTATTTTAATTTCCTTGTTATTCGTTTTTTGGCTAGAAATAAACATTCACCAACAAATACACTTTGGTGTTGTGTAACAATTCTTTAAAAGAGAAGGAAAGCTACAGAGGCTTTTTATTGCCGAAAGATTAGCTGCAATAGTGCAAGCTAGAATGCTATATTTATTCTGTAGAATGTTTTACCATACCTGAATAAAAAGTTCTAGAGGCTTTCTGTTTGTTTAGGATAGCAGCTGCCATATTAGCTTGGTGTGACACCACTTCCTGCTTGAGTCTCTCCCTGCTCACTGTGTAGCTTTGTGCTCAGATTATAGCCGGGAAGGGAGGGGGGAGAGGCAAAAACTGAGCATGCTCAAGCCCCATAGCAAGGAAGTTTAAGATGAAGGCAGGAAGTCTGATACAGAAGCCTATGGGGCATATTCACTAAGCACCGAAGCACCTAACGCTAGCGTCAATTCGCTAGCGTTGGTCATTTTCGTTACTTTGCAAATTCACTAATGAACGCTGGCGTAAATTCGCTAGTGTTACTTCGCACCCTTACGCCTGGCGAATTTTCGCAACGGACGTAACTACGCAAATTCACTAACGCGCGCATTGTACTGAACGCTACCTTTTACGCTAGACTTCCTTCGCCACCTCAGACCAGGCGAAGCGCAATAGAGTAGATAGGGATTGCTTCAAAAAAAGTTCAAATTTTTTCTAAGTCCCAAAAAACACTGTCGTTTTTTCTATATTATGGGTGATAGGCTGAAAAAGATCGAATTTTTTTTTGGGGCTCCCCTCCTTCCCCCCTACATTTCCTAACTCATGGCAACTTAACTATACAGTGGGCACATGTGTAGGGCAAAAAAACATTTTTTATTTGATGTTTTGAGGGTTTCCCAGGCATTTGTAGTGATTGTACGTATTCCTCCATTGAAATTTGAATTTGGCGCCGTATGCAAATTAACCATCGCTAGCGTAACTTCGCTTCGCTTAGCGAATCAACGCTAGCGCAACTTCGCAACCTTACGCTACCCCTGAGCGCAACTTCGGATTTTAGTGAATTTGCGGAGCCCTGGCGAAACTACGCCTGGTGAAGTGCGGGCGAAGTGCGGCGAAGTTACGCCTGGAGCAACTACGAATCTTAGTGAATTTGCCCCATGTGTACACAATAGAAGGAAAGCAATGCAGCACTACTTTGAGGGTTTACTGGTGTGTTTATATAGACCTTTCTTATAAGGCTTACTTAGTTGTAACCTTTCCATCTTCTTTAAGCCCTATAGTCAGCACCTTAAGCCATAACAAGCAAGCATGCTGTAGCACTACATTATGATATGCTATAGTTGATATCTTTTTTATAAGCAGCCATTGAAAGGGGGTATACGAAATAACCAAAAGGAGTTTATGGAGTTGGAGCAGAGTTAGGTGGTGCGCCTCCTGTACAAAAGAAGCCAAATGACTATGTTGCCAAGTAATACAAGTATATGTCGCCCCTTGTTGCCTTAGCCCATTGCCCCCCCCTTCCTTTATCTCTAGTAAGAGTAGTTAAGCTTAGCCTAGGTCTGGATCCAGCCCAGTAGGGATTCCAGCATGGTGAGGAAGCGTTTTGCTATTAGAAGGGGGGCTTGAAGCAGGACATATGTCTGTTTAGGTAGGAGCATCATTTTTATCAGTTGAATTTATCCCATCAGACCCAGCAGAAGCGATTCCCATGCTTTGAACTTAGTTGTTATTTTTTCCTTCAATGGGTGCACATTTAGCTTATAGTATTCCATAGGAGTAGCTTGACATCTACACCCAAATATGTAAACTGATTTACCACTGGGAATGGTAAGGCAAAAATGCACAAATATTCTTGATGTGAATAGGATTACTACTGCACCCTGCTTACAATGGCTAATGCTAAGATTGCACCTCTTCTACTTCACACTATTCTTCCAAATGCTGTGTTATTGTTAATGGAACGATAAAAGTGATCAATTCTGAATTCTGAAAAGGTATTAGACTCTTATGTTGTCCTGCACCCAGGCCTGCCATTGCTTAGTTATTCCACTGCAAATTACAATTACCAAACTGAATCCAAACCCCAATTTGCATATTCCGAGTTGACTAGGGTGCAAGGCCCAATGAAGCGTTTCAGGTTCCAGAGATGCAGAATAGGAAGAGAAATAATTACCAATAAATAATTTTTAAATAATGAAAAAAGTAAACCAAATTGAAAGTTATATTACTGTACAATATCTTCACCTGATTATGAGGCTAACAACAATAAAAAGACCTGCAATTACATCCCAAACGTCACAAGAATTCTGTTATCATAAAATCACTTGCTAACCATTCCATGATAGGCATGCTCTCTCAGATGGTTTGGTCAAGTATATCTATAGCATAGTTCTGGCCAAAGACTCACAAGATAACTATGCATAGGTGCTCCAGGTCCAAGTCTCACAGTAATCACCATTATGAATATACAAGGACATAAATTCCCCTAAAAAACATGTGTTGACCCGTTATGCTTGTTATGGGTAAGATCTTAAGGACCTCACTCACCTTCTTCTGCCTACCCCTAATTCTGGCCCTGCATCTGCCTGCACCAGAGCAGAGGTAATGTTTCTGGGTGTGAGCACATCAGGCAGAAAGAAACTTGCAGAGGAGCAGATTCTCAGCCTCTGTTTCTCCACAGGCTGAGATCTGACTAATTTGGCTCTAGTCTTACTCCTCTCTTCCAAAGTAATAACATTAATATGCATAAGTCAGTCTCTATTTCCCTTTGGCAAGATTGTGTCATTAACAAATATTCTGCATCACATTCTCAGTTCTATTCCACCAGCTGTCATCTTGAAAGCTCTCTGGTCCAGCTGACTGGGTTTTCCACATCCTCTTAGAAATCCCCCAGTTCCTTAGTTGGATCTGGGGTTTGGCCTAAATTATACCTAAATGATTTCCTTTTTCTCGAGAATAATAAAGCAGTACCCTGTAATTGATGGTAACTAAGCTACATGAATGCATATTGGTGGCAAAAAAATTCTATTGGGTTTAATTCATGTATAAAGACCTTGAGGTTTAGATATATTTCCCAGGCAGTTTCCCCTTTAATTTGACACCTACGGTGGTCCTCATTGTGCCCTGGGTGATTATTTTCCTTTCAAGAGTAAAGTTTGATGTCATTGCAATTCAGGAAAAGCCCAATAGAGGGCATTGTAATTTTGTATAAAAGGCAGAGCCGTGAGCACCCATGTACTCAGGGCTCTTTTCTTGGATCCCACCTATCAGGGAGATGGGTACAGGATTGGATAACCCAGATATTGACTGGAGCAACAGTACCATCAGGACAGTTAATGGGAACAAGTTTATGAATTTGTTGCATGACAATTTTATGGCATAAGTTGTTGAGGAGCTGACCAGAAAAAATGCTATACTGGATCTAGTGATCTCTAATGACCCAGAACGTATAACAAATGTGCAGGTAATTGAAGCCCTGGGTAATAGTGACCATAATATGATTTCATCAAATGTCTAGTGCAAAAAACAACCATACACTTGGGCAAAAAAAAACCCCTGAATTTCAGAAAAGCTTAAGGGCTGCTCTTCTTTTTTTTGACTATTGACTATGCCATACTCAAAGTACACAAAAATAGCTCGAAATTCAAATTTTTACACTTCGAATTTTCAATTCGACCCTTGATAATCTGCCCCTTATTGTTGAAACGTCAGATACAGGTAGACTTCTGTTTTTACCTGTATATCTGGCAATTCAACTCTACGTGTATGTATAGAAACAAACAATCTTTCCTTGGAAAGATCTTTTCCAGGAAAGATTATAATTGTTATGTCTACGGCCACTTATAAGGTGGCCATAGACGCAAAGATCCGCTCGTTTGGCGACATCGCCAAACAAGCGGATCTTTCCCTGATATGCCATTAACGAGCATGGCTATATCGGGGGTAATCTGAACGTTCGGCCGTATGGCCAATGGGCTCAGGCGGGAATCGGTCGGTCAAAATCAAACCTGTCCGATTGACCAAGCGACTGATCTCCACCGGACTAAAGATGTCGGCACGCTCCACACACGATCTGAAAATTGTACGAATCCTCGGTTCGTATGATAGGATCTGTGCGTCTAGGGCCAGCTAGTCTCTA